>NC_133618.1:280294345-280894345 GCF_048593235.1 Sminthopsis crassicaudata
CTTCCCTCATTCTACCTTATTTGAAATAAGTCTTCTCATGTTTCTCTAAGTTCTTACAGAGGATTATTATTTTACATCATTCACATACCATGATTTGTTTAGCTATTCTCCTACACTGGGCTTATCTTTAGATGATGAGTAATTTTGGACCAGCAAGGAGGAACTGGTTGCTGAAGTTAAAAAAGATGGGGACTTTGGAGAAAGTAACTTTTTCAATTTGGAATTTAAAATAGAGGAAAAGAAATCTAAGATTCATATAATACTTGATCTAGAATATTGGGAAGCACATTTCCAAGGCAGATAAATTAGGATAGATGATTTCTAAGGCCCTTTGTATTTAGAAAATTCTTTGTTTCTTGAATGATCACAATTCTAATAACAGCTTTTCCCTTTCTCAGCATATTTGGGGAATGGCACATCCAAGTTCATTTTAGTTTATTGAATGTTATTGTTAAGATAACAGTGGGAGCTTCCTAAGAGCAGAAACTTTGTATCCCCAGGGCTTAGCATAGTACCAGGACATCATAGGCACCTAATATATACTTATTTATTCACTGTAATTTCATTGACATAGGATCTCTTTCCATTAACCTAGACCATAAGTCATTTATAGTAAAATGAATCTTGAGGAATTCTACAAGTTTTGGAGAGATTAAGTAACTGATCCATGGTCATACATACTTGAAAACAAGGTTGCAGGTGTAGAATTCCATTGTCTATGTTATACTGCTTCACTCAAGTATTATAGTGCATGAAATATATATATATATATATATATGTATATATATATTTATATATTTGGTTAGCATGCTTAACACTAAAACTAAGTGAACTCTTATCTTTCTTTGATAATCCAGAAAACATTTTAGAAAATCACAATGCCTGAAGGTCATCATCACAAGTATATGTTATCATTTTTGTATTTATAATAGCTGCAGCTTCAGACGTTAACTATGTGACTCCAGGCAAGTTACTTAGCCTTGTTTGCCTTAGTTTACTCATCTGTAAAATGATGTAAAGGAAATGGCAAACCATTTCAGTATCTTTGCTCAGAAAACCCCAATTGAGAGTTGGACACTGCAATAAGGTAAGATTCATTAATAGAGATTTCTAGCTATTAGATTGCCAAAATCAGCTCTTACTGTTACAACTTTAAGTCTCTGCAAAGTCCCACTTAATAAATCTCTAGGAACAATTGCTGGTGAGGACCAGCTTTACAAGCTGAAACATGGGCATCTTCATTTGATTATACCTCATTTTTAGAGGAGATGCCAATTCCAAGAGAAGGGTCTATAACCCTATTTCTTTATTTTCACTATACCATCAAAGACTTCAGAGGTTTTGCCAAGTGCCAAATTCAGCAGTTCTTTTTTGAGCATGTAAAATGAGAAGCATTATGCAAATACATTTCTGTGACTATATCAGAAGAAATAGATCAAATTTTTAGAAGGGATGTTTTATCCAGAACGATTTTTTTTAGAGCTACTTTCTTTCTGTGAGAATTGTGGTATTGTGAGATTGTTGGTTTTTTTGTTTTTGTTTTGTTTTAGTGTGTGTGTGTGTGTTTTTAATTTGGGCAAGACTTCAAAGGAGAAGTTTATGCATAAGATGTCAAATATTTTGGTTCATCTTATAGTTTTCCGGTTTAGGAGGAACTTATCTGTCATCAGACCTTTTCCTATCACTCTGGGCAATCAGTCATCTGAATACTCCAGTCTAGGCAAATCACATAAGCCTTGCTTTTAAAATCTGGTATAAATTAATAAGACGAGAATGGTATTAAAGGACAGAACCATTTTCTTCAAACATTTCTGAATTGTAATGAAATACCATTTGTGACTGTTCTGTTTTTTGTTTTTGGGTCCCAGCATCTATCATAATAGACAATAGTAACATAATACACTTTAAGATTTCTAGAGTTTTAAAAAATACTATGTCATATGATTCTCACACCAACTCTGGGAGTTGGAGACTGCTATTATCTCTCTTTAAAATATGAAGAACCTGAGTCTTAGAGAAAGTAAATGACTTATCCAGAGTAACACAGCTAGTAAGCATCTGAGACAGGATTTGAACTTGGATCTTCTGGACTCCAGGTCCTGTCCTTTATCCCCTATGACACCTAGAAATTTAATGCTTTTAAAATGTTTCAGTTACTTAACTTTTACTCTACTCCACAGATTTGCTCCTAAGCTATGGGGTAACCAATGGTTAATAATCTGGGCATAATACAAAGAGCAGAGGTAATGAACTGGGTAAAAACACTAGGTATACAAAAAGGGGCAGAAACAAATAAAAGTAAAACAAAAATGCAAAAATAGTACTTCTTCTCAAGAAGCTCATTGTCCAGTGGAAGAGACAACAGGCAAACACAACTATCGATAAACAAGATATATATACAGAAAAAACTGGAGATAATATCAGAGGGAAGGTACAAATTTAAAAAAGACTAAGAAAGGCATCTTGCCGAAGACAGGACTTTAAGTGAGACTTGAAGGAAACCAGGAAAAGAAAGGCATTTGTGAGGAAGGAGAGAGTTCCAAGTATGAGGAACAAGCAATAAAAAACCCTAAGTCAGAAAATGATGGTGTCTTATTTCAGGAACAGCAAAGAGACTGGGGTCACTATATCTCAGAGTACATTGTAAGGAATAAGGTCTAAGAAATCTGGAAAGGATAGAAGGAGCTAAGTTGGGAAAAAAAAAGTTAAAAGCTGAATATAGGTTTTTATATTCAATCTTGGGAGTAATAAGGAACATTGGCATTTATTGAATGGGGTAGGAGAAAAGACATGGTCAAACCTGCATGTTAGCACTTAATTTACTGGATTGTTTTGAGGATCAAATGAGGTAATGTATGTAAAGTGCTTTTCAAATCTCAGTGTGCTACTTAAATATCACATTTCAAAATCCTGAAGTATATTATCATAATGTTCATTTACCTCCCATAACCAAGAGGGTCCCACAGGGAAATGATGTCCCTCTTTTTTAACTCTTATTTTAAGGATTCATAAATGGGAATCCACACATACTCAATTTGGCCTGTGGGTTTCTTATTTCCATTTGTGGTTAGCTTGAAATAGAGTGGGCTACCTACATCCTAACATGTAGTAGGTTTCTCCCTACTAGTCTTTGATGTTCTTTTAATTTAATTTTTATTTTCACATCCAAATTCTCTCACTACTTCTACCCCTTCATTCTTCCATTGAGAAGGCAAGAATTACAATATCCATTATACAAATGAATTCATGCAAAACACATTTTCATATTAGTCATATTCTAGAAAAAAAGAAAGAGAGAAAAATATGCTTCAATCTGTACTCTGAGTCCATCAGTTCTTTAATTGGAGGTGAACAGCATTTTTGAGCATGAGTCCTTTGAAATTGTGGTAGATCATTGTACTGATTAGAATTACTTAATTATTTTTATACTCTATTATTTTAATAGTATTGCTGTTACTGGGTAAATTGTTCTCCTGGTTCTGTTCACTTCATGTTGCAACATTTTACATGGGTAAGACCATTTATTGAGGATGTTGTAATCATGGTTCCCTTCAGTTACAAGTTAGACTAGATATCCTCTGGGGTCCTTTTCAAGTTGGAAACTTGTAAAATTCACAGAAGATTTTTGAACAAAAATGCTTTAGTAATCCAAAGAACAAGTGATAGATTCCAACTAAGAATTGATACAGCTGAGCTTTTGAATCAACATCCATGTTGCTTTTTTGTATCTGTGGAGGGAGTTTCCAGCCTGAGAGTATCCTTCTTTGATAATATCACTATTTCCCTTTCTTCTCCCAATCCCCAAGACAATATTTACTTATACTGAATTTGTGGTTTTCTGCAAAAATCAGAGTTTTTCAAACATTGCTGTTCTTAGATTATAAAATTCTGGAGTCTATAGCATGAGTCTTCACCTCCTCAATTTGAATATTACTTCTTTATCAGTTAGAACCTTCTGTCAGTGGTGGACTGACAAAACACTGGCATTTGGGGAAACAAAGAAACTTGAGATTAATAGCATGTCTCTGAGCTCATCTTTTGCCACTCTTAGTAAAAAGAAAAATGACACACCCATCTTTAGTGGAATAGAATATTTTACATTTGCATTTCTTTGGAGACTAGCTGGAAGTAGTGATACTAGGAAATCATTGAAGTTCTTTGACACCACAGATTTTTTACGCACCTAAAATAGCAAGTAGTGAAAGCTGGGGAAAAAAAGCTCTTTGAACATTTTTTAGGGAAAGACTCACTGGGGCCTGTATTTTAAACAGGAAACTAGTTTCAGTCATGCAGTGTTGATCTCAACCCTCATGCCAGCTCTTTTGCCTTCTTTATTTGGCTTCACTAGAATTTTTAAATATTTTATTATGCTCTTTCATTTCTTCATATATACCTAAAAATTCCAATGCCATCTTATGCCAATTCTAACCTTTTGGTCCCTTTTCAGAGTTGAATTCCATTTGTCTAAATACTTATTATTTAGGGGAGCTGTTTTCCCTAGTAGCGTAGCTACATCCTCCTAACAACAAATGCCTAGTCATAGGTAACTACATTTCTTTAGATTTTTTTGATTCTAGTTTTCTTCTATAAAATGACTACCTGATTGCACATGTATAACCCATATGATGATTGCTTACCATCTCAGGGAGGAGGGGAGGAAAAAGAGGGAGGGACAGAATTTGGAACTCAAATTTTTTTTTTAAAATGAATGTTGAAAATTGCTTTTTACATTTAATCAGGAGGAAAATAAAATATTATTAAAAGTAAAATCAAGGCAAAAAAGTTATATGCACTCATTTATGGAACTACTATACATTTTTTCCAAAAAAAAATGTAAGCTCATAGAGGGCAGGAATAAGTCCATTTTTGTTTCTTTTTTATTTCCAGAATATCTAGCAAAATACTGGTACACAGTAGTCACTTAAAGAAATATTATTGATTGATAGATTACCTCTCCATTTACCCAAACAATTCTTTTAGGATCATAGAATTTGAGCTAAAAGGGACCTTAAAGAGATAATCTATTTCAAACCTCTTATTTCACAGATGAGGAATCTGATTTTTAAGGTTAAAAACCTTATCCAAGGTTATTCATGAACTCTCTTATTCCTTGTCCCATAGTTTCCCCTTCCCCACCGCCACTATGATATGCTATTATTATGGTTAAAAAAGTAAACGTAACAAGGTAATTGCTCTGAAAAAAAAAAAAAAAGAAGGTAGCCTATAACATAAATTTAAGGATTTTGTGGCAGTTGTCCAGAGAGAACAAGTTAAGCTATGCCAAAGTGAACTGGCTGTTGTTTTGGACAGAATTTGCCTTGGTCAAGTGTGGTGCAGCATACCTATAATCTCTGCTCTTAGGGAGGCTGTGGGCTAGTGTATCGCTTGAATTTGGGAGCTCTGAGCAGCAATTATGCTAAACCTATAAGGTTTCTGAATTAAATCCAGAATTTTACGATGAGCCCAAGTAGTGGGAGCCCTTCAGATTATTTAAGGAGGGTCAAGTGTAACCATTTGGAAATGGAGTGGGTTGAAGCTTTTATTCCCCAAAGCTCCAAGGTTGAGCATATAAGTGGCTGCTACACTTCTAACTTACACAGAGAGAATCAGTTTCAAAAACAAAACAGAAAAAAACTAAAAACTTAAAAAATTCCTCAAGTTTGGTAAACCTTGTCCTTCTAATTAAAATGGAATTTTAGAATTGTGCTTTTGTACTTTATAATCATACTTTCTGAAATAAGAGGCAAATGGTAGGAAAAACAAGCTTATATTGGGGGGAAAGGGTGCAATTTATAGACTGTATCCTGGGATCAATAGACTCAGTACAATCTCCTTTTGCTACTTATAATTTTTATGTACCAGAAGGATCATTGATATTTATGGCAGTCTTCTGTATTGTGATAACCAAATTAAAACCCAATGAAATGATTGTCAAGTTAAAACTTAAGATACTAGTGGATCCTAGGACATAACCATAAATGCTAGTAAAAAGTAATGTACAGTTTAAAAAAAATTTTTCCCTTTGTACAAAGCCTTACCATATAAGTTTCCTGTATAACCATATATGTATTTAGAGATAAGACTCTTCTTGTATAGTAATATGTATGTGAAAATATAAAACAAGTTGTTATTGATATAGTAGCTATTCATGAATTAGCTGGCTATGTATATTAGGGTAACTGTCTTATTAGAGCAATCAATGGTCAGAATAAATAAAAAAATAAGAAATATGCTTGTTAAATAATTTTTAAAAACCTTAATGTGACTGATTTAAATAAGTTGTTGATGCTGAAATATGGTTGGAGGAAAAACCATTGACATTGGTTATGCTAATTTAATATAGAAGTTTAACCAATGCAAATCAATCATCATAAGGAGAATAAAAGAGCCTCAAATTCTTGTGTTGGAAAACACTAGATATATTTGCTAAGCAGATAAATAGGGCAGCCATGAGTAATACTCATTTAAAATAAATACTCAGTGGTAAAATATTAGGAAGAACAGTGCTAAATTCTGATCAGTTTTACCTGATAAGAGAAAAATAAATAATAAAATCAATTTTTAAAAAGTTGATGAAATATCTAATTAAGACAAGTCATCCTAGAGAGTATTTGCAAATGAAACTGGAAGGAGGACAAAAAAAAAGAGGGAAAAGATCTGCAAAGGGCTTTTTTTTGTTTTTGTTTTTAAATAAACATTTTTTTTCATCAGTAAAGGCATTGGAGACACTATCATCTGAATGCTCTTATAAAAGAGATAAAAATGGACTGAAGAGAATAAAGATGGGAAAAGCAACTGGATTAGATCAAATAAACACAAAAGAGTTCTGTCCTGGAATAAAACTATCATGAGAACATTAAGCAGCCAATTCTGAGGTATCAAGGAAGAAAACATGCCAAAAGTATGGAAAAAAATCTCAGACTTCATTACTGTGGGAATATTAAAAACTGCTGAACCATATCTACTTTCTCAACTGTAGAAAAACTTTAAGAGAATAAGGGAGAAGAGAATAAGCATTTTTATAGTGCTTACTATGCTCTAGGCATTGTGCTAAGCTGTTTTTCCCAACTATTATCTCATTTGCTAATTTATTTTCCACATTCATCAAATGTTAAAGTTATTAATAAGGAACATAAGATGTTACAGGTGACTATTGCATAGTAGATCATATTTTACTATCATTTAATTCTCTGAAATATATGGCTTTGATGATCTATTGTAAAAAACAAATTTATTTGATTCTATAGAGCAAAATGCCATCTCATGGGTTTGCTTCCAATAAGCTGCCACTCACATAAAATTTAACATTATATAATATTAATTGAAATACATTACAGAGATGACATTCACTTGCTATCTAAAGAGCTAATCTAGCAAAGTCCAAAGAGGCTCATCATTAATTGGCTGGTTCCTAGATGATGAGTTTTTTGACCTTATTGTTTTATGAAACCAAGAAAAATGTTCAATTTTGTATCCCATGTAATGGATATAGCACTGGCTCTGGAGTTAGGAGGACCTGAGTTCAAATGTAGCCTCAGACACTTATTAACTTTATGACCTTAGGTAAGTCACTTAACCTCAATTGCCTCCAAAAAATATATTTTATATCCCCCAGCATAGTGCCAGATATATAGTAGGGCAGTAAATGGCATAGTAGATAGAGAGGCAGGAAGATTTAAGTTCAAATATTACTTTGGACTCATCCTAGGGATGAACTTAGACAAGTCACTTAACCCCTCCCACCTTCAGACTCCTTATCCATAAAGTGGAGATAATGATAGTACTTACCTTGAATGGTTGTGAGAATCAAATTATATATATGTATATATATACATATATATATGTATATATATATATATATACATATATATATGTATATATATATATATATATATATATATATAGTTCTTCTTGTATAGCAACATGTCTGTGAAAATATAAAGCAAGTTGTTATTGATATAGTAGTGATATAGTATGTACATTGTAGGAATATTTGTATTATATATTTCAAGACAATGCATTAGATAAGTGCTAGCTCTTATGATTTAATACTTATTCATTATTTGATTCTTTTTTTTTTTTTTTTTGTAGACCTATTCCTTTTGTATAATGATGACTATAGAGAGACAAAAAAGGAGACAAAGGGGACCAAGAATCACATAGCATTTAGATTGTCCATAGCCTTGTTTTAATTTTTGGCACTCTATGTGTAATGACTTTGCTCAATGATGAATGAATTGACATCCTAATAGAGAAGCTGAATCATGTCTGTATAAACACTATTGCTGCAAATGAAACCAGAAGAAAAGGAAATCCTAGCTAAAGGGAAGGATGACTTCCAGATTCTCCTCAGAGGCAAACAAGAGCTGGAAGTGTTGATTTCATCATGTGCTGAAAGATGGCAAGAAACATCATTTCATAGAATACTTGGTCATCTTGCTTATGATGAACATAGACAAAAAGACCACCATGAAGATAATTGTAACTTGTATGCCTACATCTGTTATAGAAGATAAAAGAAGTAGAAAAATTCTACAGTGAACTTAACAAAATCTTCCAAAGCATTTCAATATACACCTTGACATATGGTGACTTAAATGCCAAAGTAGACATAGTAGAAGATGATAAAAATTTTGTTGGAAAATGTGGCATGTGTTTGAGAAGTAAAAGAAGATAAAAATTTAATAAACTATTAGAAATCTTAGAACTATTTATCAGGCACTTTCTTATGAATATAAGAAGACAAATGGTAGTATACTTGTTTCTTTTTACAAATGAGGAAACAATTTGTGGGAGGGCATGGGCAAGAATCAGTCAAGACAAAAAAGCATAAGTGATTTGCAATCTGTATTGGTGGAGACACCCACATTAACGAAATTATGCATTCATTTAAGTATAATTGTAAATATGCATGCATGTATATATATATATAGATATTTTATGTACACATACATGTTTATATATGTAGAGAGAGACTTCCTTATGTATACATGTGTATATGTATGCTGATGTCAATCAATAGCTCTGTTTATGCTGATTTTTATTTTTTCTAACATATAACTGATGAGTATGTTGTTTTTAATTAGAATTTGTTGACATTCAATGAAAAAGTTGATTCTAAGATGATGAAAAAATATACTTTATCCTTTTGTTCCCAAAATTAATTATTTTTAAAAAATCATCTTGATTTAGTAAGAGTCCCAGGGCCAATTAAAGAATCCACTAAACTGAGAATTGAAATGTCAAAACAGACACTACAAATTAGGAGAGACAATCTAATTCTGGGCTCAGAATTAGAAGGGTGGGAAGGGTGATGAATGACTATTATCTTAGATGTAATAAAGAATTACTGAACATTTTTGAGGAGAAAATTGATGGCTTTAAGATTATTTTAGGGAAGGATATTTTTGTGGGAAGGATGAATTGGAGAAACCAGAGTCTGAAAGATCACTTAGCAGACAATTACAATTATAGAGGTGAAAGGTAATAAAGCCTGATTAAAATCTGTGACTGCAGAAAAACAGAAAAGGAGACAGATATAAAAGATGTCACAGAGCTAGAATTGACAGAATTTGGCAGTTGATTGGATATTAATGGGGAAGGGCAAAGGAACAAATATTTATATGTCTCTTATAATGAGTCAGAAATTGTGCCAAGAACTTTTAAAATATTATCTCATTTCATGCTCAGAAAATACTTGAAACAATCCTGTGAAGTAGGCTGTTAAGCCTATTTTACAATTGAGGAAACTGAGGCAAACAAAGGTTTAAACGGTTTGCCTATGGTCACACAGTATGTGTCTGAGGCTAAAGGTGAAAACCTTAGAATGAGTTGTATAGAGAATAGTCAAAAATATCTTTTACTATTTAATTTTTTAAAAATGATTTTTAAACCATTTAAAAATGGATGCTTGAGGTGGTGGATGGTGATTCTTTTGCTAGACAGAAAAAGTTTGGAGGACGAGGTAAGTGAATTTATGTCTTCCATTTGTGATATGTCTATGGGAATCTTATTGGAGATGCAGCAGGAATTTGAAGATAGAGGATTGTAGTTTAGAGGAAACAATCTCAGAGTTCCAGTTTATCCCCTGTTGGGTCAGACTATTCAGATCCCACCTTAGATGCTACCTTCAAACTTTAAGGTAGCCCCTAAAATCACCTGGTCTTCCTAGGCACCCTTCAAAGAGAGGATTGCCCTCTCTTTGGTTCCTAGGGCTATGAGAGAGCAATATAGGGCAGACCAAGCACACCAGACCAGAATGATTGTAATGGAGCTGGAACCAAGGCAACATCTAGATGTGGAAGAAAAGAGCACCAGCCACGAATCAATCCCTTACTCCCTTATCCTGAGAATTTACTTGTGGGATCTGTGTATCTATTATGTGAAAATAGTTTCTCTTCTGGTAAAAGGCTAATCATGCAAACAACAGAAATATGTATTAGGCACAAAAATCTGTTTTGATTTTTAAAATAAATAGCCCTTGGTCAGACACTGAAATTAACAGATTTTACTGCTAGCCAAAGGAATTAGAGAATTTCCCATTAACTAACAAAACATATTATTCTGGGTCTGTAGCATATGTATTTATTAAGATCTCCATTTGTATATGATATCAATTTCCTTCCCAATCATCTTCTCACTGAGGAAAATACCAAAGCTTGTCAAATTCCTCCATTTCATTAGCACCCTCAGGCAATGAATGTTGTTAGATCTTTGGAAGAGGCATTGATCAGGTCAGATTAACATTGGAATGATACTATAGATAATCCTGAAACCACAAAGAAAATAAATATTTCCTCCAAAATATTTTTTGTCCTTGTAATGTCAGGAAATGGGAGTCTAGGATGTCTCAAGGGGGCAGAGATTGGGACAGAAGAAGATTGTAAGCCAAATACTAAGGAAAAAACTAACAATCATGCTTATAAAACCAACAAAAGAATTCTACACAGCTCCTAGTATTTTGAAATGGTAAGAACTGTATTTAAGCTAGAAGAATGAGAATGTTTGCTCAGGAGTTAATGACTATAGTTCCACTTCCTCTTTACTGTGATCTAGAGAAGGACTTCTTTACTTTTCCCATTAATGACCCCTAGTTGCCAAAGACATTTTTGCATGACTCTGGGTACATCGATATGTAAAATCGCTATACAAATCAAATATTTACTGATAATAAATCCTAATTTTGTGACTCCCTCCCCCCCCCCATTATGAGATTCCCATCTGGAGTCACAAACCATAGTTTAAGAAGCTGGGGTCTAGAGGATATCTCTAACATCCTTTGCTTCTGTGACAGCCCCAGGAAATGGTGAAAAAGTTGGTGTTCTTGTCATTGGAAGTCAGTGAACAAGATGGGGAGGAAAAAGCCACACTCTGTCCCACCATGGCTGTACCCTGGGTTTGATTGTCTCTTCATGGATTGTCCTACTTAATTTCTTGCTTCCAAAACTTCTTTCTCCTGTTACTTCTCCCCATACTAATGCTTATCCCCTTTTATTCTAACCTGCTTCAGTCCACAATTCTCTGTCTTCCCTTTCATTATGTCCTCTAGAAATTTTTGTTGTTAAAAACTTTCATTCAGACTTGATCTCTTTGTTTTAGATTCATTTCATCTTCTGGTACTCACTGACCTAGCTTTTTCCTGAAGATACTTTATCTCTTAGTACCCCATCCAAACCTGGCTGCATCTTTTCTCATGCTCCCTGATGTTCAGGGCCAGAAAGAAGAGTTGACATATTCTTTGTTCCTCGATGTCATTTTCAAATTGCTCCTAATTCTTTAACTCTCAACCATTTCCTTTCCTCCTTCAAAGTTTATTCCTTCCTGTTTAGGCCTTCATTGTTGCTATCTATAAACTTCTAGGTCAACTTTCACTCTTCTTGAATAAATTCAGTACCTGGCTAACAGTTTTTTTCCTGTACCTCTTTCTGCCAGTTCTTCAACCTCTTGAAATCCTGTTACCTTTACCTAATTCATTCATTGGTGACCTTGCCATTTCTCTGTTCAATTAAATTTGCCTCAGATGTTAGGATGAAATAAAGTAATCCTGGTTTTTAAACAATTAAAAAAACATCTGTTCTTCATCCTTCTCCTCCTTATGGA
Organism: Sminthopsis crassicaudata; assembly: GCF_048593235.1. Classification (NCBI taxonomy): domain Eukaryota; kingdom Metazoa; phylum Chordata; class Mammalia; order Dasyuromorphia; family Dasyuridae; genus Sminthopsis; species Sminthopsis crassicaudata. Next base: position 280,306,445 of record NC_133618.1, read on the forward strand.
AATGCTTTTGGTCACCAGAGGAAGGTATGGTTACTTGTCATGTTCTAAAGCACCACCAAATTTGAAGACCCTGGACTCCACATGGGTGAGACTTTTTAGGCCATTAAGTGACCAGAAAGTTGTATCAAAGGAAGCAGGGACTAATCATGTCCCATGGACAGCTTTATTGCATTTTAGGGAAAACTAATCCCTGGGAAGAGGAAGTAGAGAATATGAAGCTAATTCATATAGGGAAATGTTGGTAGATATTAGTAGTAATACACATATTTAGTGGGAAAAGTTATTGACTTAGAATTGAATTTGATATGAGTTATGTAACCTTGGGCATAATAGTTGGCTTCTCTGAGCCATAGTTTCCTTATCTGTAAAATGGGGATAATATCTGCACTGTCTATCTCACAGAAATTCAAATGAGAATATATAAAATACCTTTAAACTGAAAAGTGCTATAGAAATTTCAGGAAGATTTCACAAAAAGGCACTTAGGAAATATATTTTTATAATTGAGATTCTTGCCTTCTAATAAATCCAAGTTGATGTAGTAAGAATATAAACTCACAAAACTTTAATTAATTAATTTAATATTTGACCAGTTCTAAAAATTCATGCATTTAAAAATGGATATAGAAATGTTGAAAGGATATAGGAAGATATCAAGAATAGGAAGTAGATGAGGTTATGGGTGGGCAATATTTGATAAGAGTCTGGTAAGGTGACTCTAAGATTGCAAATCTGCTTGACTATTGTGGATCCCTCCTTAGAAATAGGAGAGTTTAGAAGAGAAATGAGTTTCAGGGGAAGACAATGGGTTTATATATATATTAAATTTGAGTGTAGATAAAAGGGAGACAGCTGGAGATAGAGGAGTGAACTTCAGAACAGATTAAATATATGGTTATATGGATTTGAGAATCATCTTTATAGATATGACAACTGAAACCAGGATCATGATGAAATCACTGAGACAGTAGAGAGAGAAATTTCTTAAGAGGTGAGGTATAAAAACTACAAGAAGTTTAAAAAATTAGATTGAAAATTTCATCCATTATGGAGAAAGCTATTTTTCATTGACTTGTGCTGTGCTGCAACGATAGTATTTCTTCCTCATTGAAATGAGGATTGTCTCTTGTAGACCAGTTTTTCTTGTAGAAGAAAATGAGAAAAGATTCAACAAATTCCTGTCCATATTCCAATTAATGTAGAACAATTAATATATGTCTTAAAAAAAAGAAATCATGAAGACTCCTTATTTGACAAAACATTCTAGGGAAACTGGAAGGCAATCTTTTTTTTTTTTTTTTTAAATTTTTTATTTTATTTTATAATTATAACATTTTTTGACAGTACATATGCATGGGTAATTTTTTACAACATTATCCCTTGCACTTACTTCTATTCAGATTTTTTCCCTTCCTCCCCCAACCCCCTCCCCCAGATGGCAAGCAGTCTTATATATGTTAAATATATTACAGTATAATTTAGATACAATATATGTGTGTAGAACCGAATTTTTTTGTTGCACAGGAAGAATTGGATTCAGAAGGTAAAAATAACAGTTTACATTCATTTCCCAGTGTTCCTTTTCTGGATGTAGCTGGTTCTGTCCATCATTAATCAATTGGAATTGGATTAGCTCTTCTCTATGTTGAAGAAATCCACTTACTGGAAGGCAATCTTAAAGAAATTATATTTAGAACAATAGCTCACACCATATACCACAATGAGCTCCAAATGACTATATAATCTAGATATGAAAGCTCACATGACAAACATTAGAGAATTAAGGAATAAAATAACTTTGCAACTATGAATAAGGGAAGAGGTGATAACCAGACAAAAGATAGAGAGCATCATATGAGGTAAAACAGGCAATTTTGATAATATAAAATTGAATAGGGGTCTCTAAAGAGCCAGACTTCAAGTCAAAAAAATCTCATTTTTCTGAGTTCAAGTCGGGCCTCAGACAGTTACCAGCTGTGTGACTTTGAGCAAATCACCCAAGACTGTTTGCCTCAGTTTCCTAATCTGTAAAATGAACTGGCAAAGAATATGGAAAGCCACTCCAATATCTTTGCCAAGAACATCCCAGTGAAGTCATGAATAGTTGGACATGACTGAAAACAACTAAACAACAAAAAGTGACAAGTTTTTATGTAAACAAAATCAATAAAGTTAAATTAGAAGAGAAACAGTTAACTAGGAAGAAAAGTCTTTGTAGTATGTTTAGTTTTTATTTATTTTTTATTGAGGCTTTTTATTTACAAAGCATATGCATGGGTAATTTTTCCAACATTGACTCTTGCATAATCTTTTGCTGCACATTGTCCCCTCCTTTCTCTCACCTGCTCCCCTAGCTGGCAGGTAGTCCAATACATGTTAAATATGTTGAAATACATGTTAGATCCAATAAATGTATACAAATTTATACAATTATCTTGTGCAAGAAAAATCAGATCAAGAAGGAAGAAAAAGAAAAACTGAGAAAGAAAACACAATGCAAGCAAATAACAACAGAGAGAGTGAGAATGCTATGCTATGTTCCACACTCTGTTCCCATAGTTCTCTCTCTGGGTATAGATAACTTTCTTCATCACTGCACAAGTGGAACTGGTTTGAATCATCTCAATATTGAAGAGAGCCAGATCCATCAGAATTGATCATCATATAGTCTTGTTGTTGCTGTGTATAATGATCTCCTGGTTCTGCTCATTTCACTTAGCATCGGTTCATGTAAGTTTCTCCAAGCCTCTTTAAAATCATCCTCTGGTCGTTTCTTATAGAACAATAGTATTCCATGGCATTCATGTACCATCACTTATTCAGCCATTCTCCAACTGATGGGCATCCACTCAGTTTCCAATTTCTTGCCACTACAAAGAGGGCTGCCACAAAAATTTTTGCACATGTGGGTTCCTTTTCCTCCTTAAGATCACTTTGGGATATAAACCCAGTAGTAACACTGCTGGATCAAAGAGGTATGCACAGTTTGATAACTTTTTGAGCATGGTTCCAAATTGCTCTCTAAAATGGTTGGATTTGTTTGCAATTCCACTAACAATATATCAGTATCCCAGTTTTCCCACATCTCCTCCAACATTCGTCATTATCTTTTCTTGTTATCTTAGATAATCTGACCGGTGTGTAGGGGTATCTCAGAGTTATCTTAATTTGCATTTCTCTGATTAATAATGATTTGGAATACCTTTCCATGTGGCTACAAATAGTTTCAATTTTTTCAACTGAAAATTATCTGTTCATATCCTTTGACTATTTATCAATTGGAGAATGGCTTGAACTATTATAAATTTGAGTCGTCTCTATATATTTTAGAAATCAGGGATTCTTTGGATGTAAAATTTTTTTCCCCAGTTTATTGCTTCCCTTCTAATCTTGTCTGCATTAGTTTTGTTTATACAAAAACTTCTAAACTTAATATAATCAAAATTATCTACTTTATGATCAATAATGATCTCTAGTTCTTCTTTGGTCACAAATTCCTTCCTTTGCCACAAACACCTGCTTTCTTTCTTTCTTTCTTTTTTTTAATTATAGCTTTTTATTTACAAAACATATGCATGGGTAATTTTTCATCATTTATCCTTGTGAAACCTTCTATTCCAACTTTTCCTCTCCTTCCCCCCACTCTCTGACCTAGATGGCAGGCAGTTCAATACATGTTAAATATGTTAAATACCATATGTATACATATTTATACAGTTATCTTGCTTGCATCAAGTTTGAAAAAAAAATCTGCTATCCAAAATACACAAAATGTCCCAAAAGTTATTAAAGGAAAAATAAGTTTTTAATAGATACATAAAAAGCTCTCTTAAATAATTCAAAAAATACAAATTAAAACAAATGTAAAATTCAACTTCACATTTATCTAATAGGTGTTGATCTGAGGGAAGCCAGGGAGGGCTCAAAGACCTGTCTACTCTCTGTCATCTTGGCTTCACCCTCTGTAGGACAGCTTTGAAAGTAATCTGCTGAATTGATTATATACTCTTAAAATATGTATAGCTATTCATAATAGATATTCACTATCTCACTCAAAATCTTCTTTTACTCTTCTATATTACATATGGAAATGTTCTTCTTTGGGCTATTCATTAAATTCAGAATAAGAAAAGCTAAAAGCAATGAAAATAGTTGGAAATTGAAGGAATGTCACATTGTGGAGAATATTTGGAGTTAAAAACCAAGTTTGAGGCTCTTTCTGAAGGAGATGGATACATTGGGAAAGAAGTGACTATTTGTCCTCCAAGGGCTGATAATATAGATCTACAGAAGCTGCAAGATGGAAGATTATTAAATGCACTGAGGCAGCTATTCGTTGATCTAATGATGACAACAAAGAGGTTGGAAGTATACACCTCTCATATAACAAAGCACTTTCAAGATTCGTAAAAATTAATAGCTATTACCTACTTCTGGTGATATCATGTGCACACAAATGATACTAACATAAATAGTTTGGAAAGTGTAAAATGTTACAAAGCTTTAAGCAAGAAACTGAAGACCATAAAGGCAAAGGGTATATTTTTATTCTTCACTAGTGCCCATCAAAAACAAGAAATGCAGAAGAGAAAATTTAATTTTTTGTGGGATAATAGTGGTCATAAAACAGAGACTCTCAGAGTAAGAAAAAAACGGGTTTATTATGATCTCCTAAGAAAGGGCATCCCCCAACTGACAGCGTGTCAGAGTACAAAGCATAAGCTGCAAAACACAAGATTAAATAGAACAGAATTCCCCACACACACTCCTTTGACATTTTCTCCCATTGATTGGGGGAATCCACGCTTATACTTTAAACATGGAAATCTATCCCAGAAACAAAAGAATAAATTGCCGTTAAAAGAAGTACTTAAATGCTCATTAAATTTGGGGGAATTAGAAGGAGAGTATTCATTCAAGATAATCTAATACCTGTAGCTTTTTAGCTATAGCTCAACTTATTATTGCAAAAATTTTAAGTCACAATTAGAGAATAGGTTAAGGCCATATTCCCACTTCACTTGGTTCATCCCACAATCCATGCTCTTTATTTATTATCTTTTGAAGACCTCTCATACCATTCTTGTTACATTTCCTCAACTATCTAGTTCACAGAATCCAATCCCTCTAGACCTGCCTTGTCCTTTTTCTTTCCTGGGGTCTATCCTTGTCTAATTGGACTTCCCTCTGCAATCTTCTTCTATGGAAATCCCAGTCATGTCCCTGAGGTTAAATTTTCCCTATAAAACCTACTTGTGTGCCATCCCATGGCTGCTACTTTCCTTTGGTAAGCCCACCATAGCATTCTGCTTTGTAGTATTTTTTCCTTCCCCTATGTCATGTGGTATTTCTTCTAACTCCATTCTGCTTTCTGATCCTCCTTTATTGCCTTATGGCTAACTAACTCTTTTAGGGTACTAAGTCACTTTCAGGATTTAGCCTGCCAGCTAAGGGCATGCCCCAACCTCATGGGGTAGTTCTCCTTTTATACTGGGAAACTGTGAGTTCTACCAAGGAGCTTATAAAAGCCCTTTCCTCACTGAGTATATTAGCCTACAGGTGTTTCTCTGAGTGTCTCTCTGAGGAAGTTTACCTGTTTAGAGTGGGAATTCCTGAGCCGAGTCTGGAGAACTCTCCAGAGGGCATCTGCCCAAAGATTTAGTACAGGAGAGATCTCCTCACTTATAGGAAATATCCTGGACAAGACCCCAAACTGTGTGAGATAGGAGCAACCACAAAAACAGAGACTCTCAGAATAAGAAAAAGCAAAAAAAGATTTATTACAATCTCATGAGAAAGAGCATCTTCCAACCAACAGGATGCCAGTTAAAGAAGTAAAAAGCATAAACTGCAAAACATAAGATTAAATAGAACATAAGCCCTGTCCCCCAACTTGACCTTTTCTCCTATTGTTTAAGGGAGTCCAGGATTATACTTTAAACATAGAAATTTATCCCAGAAACAAAATAATGAATTGCCTTTAAAAGAAGTACTTAAATACTAATTAAAAGTTGGTGGGAAACAGAAGGGGAATGTTCTTTCATTCTTTATTATCTATATTAGATTTCTTGCTCTCTTGGGGAGGAAGGGAGAGGTAGAGTGGGGAGTTTCAGGGGGAGGGGAGGGAGAAAAATTTGGAAAATTATGAATGAATGTTGAAAATGATCTTTACATATATTTGGAAAAATAAAATTCCATTGGGAAAAAAAAAAGACTATAGCTGACATCCAATAAGAGAATAAGAGTTGACTAGATTGAAAAGCTTATTCTACCAGAGAGACGGGCTTGCTAACTACAAAAGTAGTTAACAACTAATTCCAGTAAATCATGGAGGTTGCTGAAAGTACTGTCTGACATAGATGTGGACCAATGCTTAAGAAGGTTACTAATCAAAAAATCCTCATCTTATAAAGCCTAAAAGATAGTTGATAATTTTTGAAGATTAATTGAAATGGAAGAGCAATATCTACTAGGAATATCAGAGACATGAGTCTGGTCCAACAGAAAATATCATGATTCATAATTACATCATGAAAAATACTGGCAGCTCTCTGATAGTCAAGGAATGAGCTGTTGCCATACACCTATACCCTGTACATATGTTCCCTTCATTTTGTGCTATATCTTTTCATATGTACTCTCTCCACAGAGGGGCTGTTTAGAAAAGAGTGAATTCCATGTTTAGAGAAGGTCACTTGTGTTAGTTTTATACCTATATTCTTTTTTTAAAATTTTAATTAATTAATTTATTTTTACAAAAATTTTATGCATAGGTAATTTTTCAGCATTGACAATTGCAAACCTTTTGTTCCAACTTTTCCCCTACTTCCCTCCACCCCTTCCCCCAGATGGCAGGTTGACCAATACATGTTAAATATGTTAAAGTATAAGTTAAATACAATATATGTATACATGTCCAAATAATTATTTTGCTGTACAAAAAGAATCGGACTTTGAAACAGTGTACAATTAGTCTGTGAAGGAAATAAAAAATGTAGCCAGACAAAAATATAGGGATTGGGAATTCTATGTAGTGGTTCATGTCAACTCCCAGAGTTCTTTTGTTGGGTGTAGCTGGCTCAGTTCATTACTGCTCTATTGGAACTGATTTGTATACCTATATTCTTTTTAAGAAATGCTTTCACTTATAATTAAATGTGACCTCTATCTGACTAGTAAAAGTAAACACATTTTGGGGGCTTGTAAATTAGTTTGGGGAAGATTTTGATTCACAGACAATCCTGGTAAATTCTTCATCATGGAGGTCCCTAAGTAGAGGCTCTTGGCCAATCATTGGTGATGTTGAAGAAGAGTTCTTATTTAGGTATAGATTGAGACAAATGAGGATCCTTTCCAAATCTTGTAAAGGGCTGAAACTCTTGAGTCAATGCACTGGGTTCAGACAATTAAGCACTTGAGACTAACTACCAATTGGACAATACTCTATTAGCATATCCTTGGAAAACTGCCCTTCCCACTATCCTGTGCTGGCCCAATTGTTTGGTGTATACAGAGAATTGTGGGAGGGACTAGGAGGTGCAGTGAGACTAGCCAGGGTCACTTCTTCAAGAGAGACGACAAGGTGAGGTCTCAGAGATCCTACGCATCCACTCTCTTCACTTCTACCACTAAAGACCAAGAATAAAGACTTTTGCTTATCCTGACTGTGGCTGATTCTAAGGTACCCAGGGTGCTAACACAGTCACCACATTTGGACCCCAATGCAGGTCTAAGGACCCTAATTTCACTGAAGAAGTCTTTGGGGACCAAGAAATAGGATGAGTATTTTAGTAGACAAACAGGGAACTTACTTTGTTAAGGGCTAAACTAGTAACCTTTTCTTGCTGAAATGGGTCAGATATTAAAAAAAGATTTCCCCCCAGCCCCAGCCCTGCCCCTCCCCCAACCCCAGGGGGTGCTATAGAACACATTTTTAAGATGATGGAGGGACAAGGTTAAATTATAACTTGGTGCAGATCGCTAGACTCTTGGGTACATTAGAATGCACATCCCTTGATTCTTAAAGGAAGAAGAAATAGGACTAGATAATTGGAAACTAGTAGGAGATCAACTATGTAAAGGTTCTGGTTCAATTTCCAAGGAAACATTCTATATATACAACATAATACAGTTGGCCTTAAAGAATCCTGCAAGTTAAAGAAAAAAGAAAAATTTTCAGAACAGCCAGATGAGGAAGTATGAGGAAAAAGAGGAAGACAATGAATAGATTAATGGCAATATCACTAGAGGGCATGTGGAATTAAGTGAGGATGAAGGGCATGGTGAAGGGCATGGTAATTCTCCCTTTGACCAGGCAGCTTCAAACCCGCCTAAATTGTAACTGGTTCTTGACAACGCCCCCTTCAACTTCACCTACCAGGATGGAGGGAGTAGGAGTAGTAGTGATATCACCAGCACCTCCCCCCCCTAGCAATCACCCCCTCCTATGACTAGATTGCAAAAGGCACTACTTAAAGCCACAGAAGAAGGCCAGGATTTAGCTAATCTGAAAATCAATATGTATCCCATGATTCAACAGTTTAACTCTTCAGGTCAAGAGAGTAGAAGATAGGCTCCTTTTGATATAGATGTCCTCAAAGACCTGAAAAAGGCTTGCTCTCTTTATGGGGATACATCAGCTTATGTCAAGATGTTATTTATAGAATTTGGCTTATAAAGTCTTAACCCCTAGGGACTGGAAATCTGTAGCAAGGACATGCTTAGAACCTGGACAAAACTTGTTGTGGCTTTCTGAATATAGTGAGCTCTGTAATATACAAGCCCAACAAAATAGTCATAGTGGAGTTAATCCTCCAATCACCTATGACCAACTAATAGGTGTAGGTTCTTATGCAGACACTTCAGTACAGATTAATTACCCCATAGCAGCATATGAGTCAATTGCTGCTGCTGTTATCAAAGCATGAACTTTTCTCCCTTGTAAAAATGACAAGGGTGAGGCCTTCACAAAAATTGCACAAGGGACAAATGAACCCTTTGCTGTTTGCAGACAGCTGTCATACAAACTAATGGTGAAAATTCAGTAACAGACATTATGATAAGGCAACTTGCTAAAGGAAATGCTAATGAGGTTTATATAAGAATTATACTAAGACTACACAAGGATGCTCCTTTAGAGGCTATCATAAGACGCTGTGCCCCAGTGGTCACAAATGCCTTTTATAGCCAGGTTATAATGCAGACTTCCCAAGATTCCAACATGGGAAGACAGGGCCCCTTTTGGCAAGGGACTTCCAGAGAGACTTGTCAATGCTTTCAAAGTGGTAAAGCTCAATGTTGGCATAGAGACAGAGTGAGAAAATAGGGTGGGAGAACAAGACCCAATACCCCATGTCCAAAATGCAACAGAAGGTTCCATTGTGCATCAGAATGTAGACTTATTCAGGGAAATGGGATGGAGGGCCCAGCCCCAGGGCCTAAGGCAAAAAATACTTGGGGCATGAGGGCAGCCGATGCTACACCCAGAGAGTTCCTAGAAGTTCAATAACCAGACATTATCAATCATCCAGGAAGCAACGTGATGGGAGAAAGGGATTACAATTGGGAAGAATAGAGTTGTATGCAGCTGGGACAACTGAGATACCCCTGGAGAGATGAAATCTGTTCTTCTCCAGCCTATGGATCCCTTGCCTCCAGGCAGAGTAGGCTTGGCCATTTCACCTCCTGAGTATACCTACAAAACAGTGTTCATCCATATACTGATGTGGGAAACGGGAATGTGTAGATAATATCCCAGTCACTAATACTGGTAGACAATGTGTGACTTATCAACCAGGTGCAGTGGTAGGATCAGGTTTATTGATACAGACTCCTAATAAGCAATCTGGTGATAGTCGCCCAGATTCTGACTCAAGCAACAAAATCCAGGAATAGACTGGATAGCAGCTATGACAGATGACTGACCTATGCTCACTATCTATATAAATGGCATACTATTAGAAGGATTGGTAGACACAGGTGCAGATTGTACAGTCATTAGAGGTGACAACTGGCCCAGTCACTGGCCAAAGATTAAGGGAGACACCTGCATGTCTGGCATAGGAGGATCAATAGCACCTGAAATTAGTGCTACCCCTTTGAGATGGACTTTTGAAGGTGAAACAGGAGTTTTTACTCCTTTTATAGTTGAAAAAAATCTCCATCAATCTGTGGGAAAGAGACATTTTACAACAATTAGGATTAAAAATGAGTACTTCAGTTTTTTAGCCAAGGCTGCTGTTGAAGGCCTGCCAACACTTTCACCTGTTCCTATCCAATGGAAAACTGATACCCCAGTGTGGATAGAACAGTGGCCCTTAGGTAGCAATAAATTCAGGCCTTATTAGATAGTATAGGAGCAACTTGACCAAGGACACTTATAACCTTCTCTAAGTCCTTGGAATTCTCCAGTATTTGTTGTAAGAAAGAAATCTGGAAAATGGAGGATATTGACTGATTTAAGAAAGGTAAATGAACAGATAGAAACAATGCGAACTCTTCAAACTGGACTTCCATCTCTTACTCAATTGCCTAGAGAATGGCCTCTGTGGGTTATAGACATTAAGAATTGTTTCTATTCTATCCCTCTAGATAAGGAGGATATGAAAAGATTTGCCTTTTCGGTGTCCAGCATTAACTTAGATGAGCCTCATAAAAGATATGAATGGTCAGTTTTGCCACAGGGAATGAAAAACAGCTCCACTATGTGCCAAATGTGTGTAGCTGCTGCTCTTACTCCAGTAAGAAAAGCATTTCCAAAAGTAATGTTATTACATTACATGGATGATGTGCACCTGAAGAACAAATGTTAGAAGCATGTCTATACAAGACCATGGAAACACTAAGGAACTACAAATTGCACATAGCTTCAGAAAAAATTTAAAGACATGCTCCTTTTCAAAATTTAGGATATGAAGTATACCCTAAGGTACTTACAGTACAAAAACTCTCCTTAAGAACAGAGAAGCTAAACACCTTAAATGACTTTCAGAAATTGATAGGACATATCCAACAAAGCTTTACTCCTTACCCAGTGCTTGTGGCTAGAATTTTATTAAAGACTATTAAATGAGCAGTATAATTATCTGGGATAAGACCTGACAAGATATACACTTTTTATACTAATGCACAAATTAATGTTTACTATGAAACCATCCCAGAGTGGCAAAATTTATTAGCCATGGTTCCAAATTTTACACACTAGTCTCCATTAAAGATAACCAGACTATTACATAATTGGCAATGGATTCTTAAAGAAAAGGTTTCTAAAGTTTCTCTTAAAGGACCAACTATCTTTACATATGCATCCAAACATAATATTTGCTCTATATAATCTTGTGACTTAACTATAAAGAGAGTAGTCAGAACTCCGTTTCAGTCCACTCAGCAGAATGAATTGTATGCAATCATTCTAGCTCTTACTTATTATTCAGGAGACATAAATATAATATCTGATTCAGCCTATTCAGTAGGTGTGGTACAGAGAATTGCCACAGCCCAAATAAAATGTATAGCCTCTAATGTATTTTAGCTCTTTAAGGAACTTCAAGAGCAAGTGAGAAAGCATCCAGGTAAGATTTATATCTTCCTTGTCCACTCTCATAGTGGACTTCCAGGTCCTATTTTTGATGGTAATTCAAAGGCAGATAGCCTTCTAACCATGTTGGCCAATATTCCTTTATTTCAGGAAGCCCAAGAATCTCATTTTAAATATCATCAGGCTGCTCAAGTTTTACGTTTGCAATTTGGGATAACAAGAGAGGAAGCTAGGAGCATAGTAAAAACCTATACAGCTTGCCTTCTTTTCCATGCTCCTACACTCCCTCCAGGGAAGAACCCTTGTGGTTTGAGACCCAATGAAATTTGGCAAATGGATGTGACCTATTATAAATCATTTGGTTGACTGTCTTTTATCCACGTTGTGGTAGGCACTTTTTCAGGATTCACTTTTGTAATACCAGCAGCAAAAGAGACAGCCCTAGTGATCACTGAATTCTTTATACAAGCATTTGCAATTATGGGTGTGCCACAAGCAATAGAAACCGACAATGGACCTGCTTATACTTCTAAACATTTTACACACTTTTGTGCACAGTATAAGATTTTACAAGCAAATACACTTCTGGCATACCTTTTAATCCTCAAGGATAGGCAATAGTAGAGAGGAGAAACAGAGACATTAAGTCACTCCTCCAAAAACAAAAGAAAGGAGGAGGAGCCAGAGGTAACACTATAGAACTTCTAAATCTTGCTCTTTATACTATTAACCTTGATTTTTTGACAAAGATGCACTGGCTCTGGTAGACAGGTTTTATAACCCACTGGAATGGCAGTGTCCAGTGCGAGTAGCTCCACCATCTTTAGATAATCATCAAGTGATGTGGAGAGACCCAGAAAGTGATGAATGGAAGGGACCAGATAAGTTAACTGCTTGGGGGAGAGGGTTTGCTTGTGTCTCCAAAAGATGGAGAAGGAATCAGATGGGTGCCAAGGAACCGTATTCACCTTGTCCATCAGAGTGAGATGGATCAGACTCTTAAAACGAAGGAGAAGACCCAAGAAACATCAGGTGGCTCCATTGCTAACTGTGCCACCACTGAAAGCATGGCAGTTATGGTATTTGACTCATGGATATCAAAAAGTGTTGGACTTCAAAATCCTCAGGAATCATTGGATTCTCTGAGACATGATAAGATTGTTGTTGAACTTCAAAACCCTCAGGAATAATAGGACTCTCTGAGACATGATAAGACTGTTGTAGGACTTGAAAACCCTCAGGAATCAATGGATTCTCTGAGACTTGAGAAGACTGTTGTAGGGCTTGAAAACCCTCAGAAATCATTGCATTTTCTAAGACATGATAAGATTGTTGTAGGACTTGAAAACCCTCAGGAATCAATGGATTTTCTGAAAAATGATAAGACTGTTGCAGGACTTCAAAATCTGCAGGAATCATTGAATTCCCTAACATATAAAAAGACTATTGCAGGACTTCAAAAACTTGCAAGGATCATTGGATTCCCTGACACGTGAAGCAACAGACAAAGATTGGTTTTGGACTATCTCCTGGCTGCTGAAGAAGGTGTTTGTATGACTGATGTTTACATATCCTCCTTCTAGGACTTCTGGAAATCTTTTACAAGACCATGTTGATTTATATTGTTTGTTATATCACTACTTGCATGTACAATTCATGTTTGTTACACCACATTGAGCCTACATTGGCTGTGGGGAGAGTCATCACTAATAGCCTGTGCATTATTACTATGTGCTTGTGTAATACCTCCCATGCTGATGGGTTTGTGCATACCTATTTCTAATAAGACCCTTCAGCCCAGAAACCCACTAGCAATCCCCACTTCCCTTTGGTGCTTTTCACCTCCCTTCCTGAGATGTCAGGGAGGGCGTGATCATCTCCTTTTTAGGGCTTTCATCTTTCTTCCTGAGAAGTTGGGGGAGGGAGGCATGATCACCTCCTTTTCAGTGTTTTCACCTCCTTTCCTGAGAAGTCAGGGATGGTGTGACCATCTGTGTTCTAAAACAAAAGAAAGCGGGAGATGCAAAGGGCTGAAACTCTTGAGTTTCACTGGGTTCAGATAATCAAGCACTTGAGGCTAACTACCAATTGGACAATACTCTATTAGCATATCCTTGGAAAATGGCCCTTCCCATTGCTGGCCCAATCGTTTGGTGTATACAGAGAATTGTGGGAGGGACTAGGAGGTGCAGTGAGACTAGCCAGGGTCACTTCTGTGAGAGGGACGACAAGGTGAGGTCTCAGAGATCCTACCCATCCATTCTCTTCACTTCTACCGCTAAAGACCAAGAATAAAGACTTTTGCCTATCCTGACTGCCTGATTTTAAGGTACTCAGGATACTAATGCAGGTCACCCCAAAATCTGATTTTTATAAACCTGTGAAAAGTAATAGACTAAATATTTGATTTTGGTTTGTTTCCAAACCCAGAGTCAGGAAGTTCAAACCTGGCCTCAGATACTTACTAGTTATGTGAGCCTGGGCAAGTCATTTAACTCTGCCTCAGTGCTTCATGAGCTGGAAATGGAAAATCACTTCAATATCTTTGCCATGAAATAAAAACAAATCAAAAAACCAAAATGAGGTCATTAAGAATTGGACATGACAGAACAAGACTGAACAAGTACCAGCACAACACAAACTAGACTTACAGGGCAATTTTGCTTCTATATTTTTGGTGTAGATCTATGTATTAATGATTTGTGACTTCTCTGGAATCCACATGAGCAGGGGTTCTCAAACTATGGCCTGCGAGCCAGATGTAGCCAGCTGAGGACATTTATGCCGCCTGCAGGCTTATGGCAAATGAGCTGAGGGGAGGAGACAGAGTGTGAGTTTTTGTTTTTACTATAGTCCGGCCCTCCAACAGTCTTTGGGACAGTGAACTGGCCCCCTATTTAAAAAGTCTGAGGACCACTGAACATGAGATTTGATTCACAGATGAAAAATAAAGTTCTCTTTATGATACTTGGAATTCTAAGACTGGAGGGAACTTTGTAAAGTCCCTTAGCCTTGAGACAAAGCCATACCTTTGATGGCTTACATGTGAATCTTTTTCTTAAAGACCTTCAAGAAAGAAGGTTCTATTATACTTTCATTGAATTGCCTAATAATCTCGCTAACAGAAAATCCTTTCTTCAATATAACCTAAATCTCTTACTCAGATTTATGCTTCAAAGTCTACTTTTCTAGAGAACTAATTAGAATTGCCACGACCAAGCACTTATTATATACTCTTTTCCAAAACTAAACTTATCATTTTTTACCCCAGACTAGTCCTTTCTTATACTATGAATATTTCTGTTGTTGACACTACTACCCCTTCACTCACGTCTGAAAGCTTGAAATTAGTTTTTTTCCCCTCTTTGTCTTTCATCCCACTTTCATCCCACATGCAATCATACAATCAAATCTTGTAGATTTTACTTTCGCGCAGATGGAATCATTCAAAACAAGGACTATAAGAGATTTGTCTTTACTGAGGATAGAATAAAAGGAAACTGGATAAAGTGTTGAGGGGTTTAGTTAGATTGAATGAAATCATTCTAGTATCTTTGCCATGGAAAAAACCTCAAATTGGGTTGTGTTATCTTTTCTATTAGATTGTAATTTCTTTAAAGGTAGACACTAAGTTTTATGCAACTCTATTTTACCTAGTACTTAGCATGGAGGACCGAGCACTGCATGTGGAATCAAGAGTTCAAATTGGACTTAGATATTTGGCAGCTATCTGGACAAGCCACTTAACTTCTGTTTGCATCAGATTTCTCATCTGTAAAACAGGAATAATAATAGTGCTTATCTTTTAGGGTTGTTGTGAGAAGACGTTTGTAAATCTTAAAGCATTGTAGAAATACTGCTTGTATTATACTTTAACAACTATTTGCTAAGTGAATAAGTAATCTAAAGATTTCTTAGAGGAGGTGGGAATTTAGTTGTGCTTTAAGATGGGCCTCATAATTGTGTGAGGGATTTCAGTTTGACAGAAGGCCTGTTCGTCAATATTGGTATATCCTGAAGTAAATGTTCAAGGGAAATGAGCGAGTCCTTCTTTTTCTTTCTTTTTTCTTTTAAAAATATTTTATTTTTCCAAATACATGTAAAGGTAGTTTTCAACATTTACCTTTGCAAAACCTTGTGTTCCAGATTTTTTCTCCCTCTCCTTTCCTCTTTCCCAAGACAACAAGAAATCCAACATAGATTAAATGTGCAATTTTTTCTAAACACATTTCCATATTCATCATGCTGTACCCCAAAATAATCAAATCAAAAGGTAAAAAATCATGAAAAAGGGGGAAAACCCAACAAACAAACAATAAAAACAAAAAGGTAAAAATACTATGCATTGATTCACATTCAATCTCAGGATGCAGATGGCACTTTCCATCACAAACCTATTGGGATTGCTGAGAAGAGTCAATTCTATTATAGTTGATAATCACATAATATTGCTGTTACTATGTACAATATTAGAAAGTCCTTTCATATGGGAAACTGAGAGTTGGTCACTTATTCACTTGAGAAGTAGATCCTTGTAGCAATGTCCATTAGTTGTTTTGTTTTGCAATTGGTATTAGATGATAGATTTAGAGGTAGAAAATTCATTCACTCATTTTATAATTCATTCAACAAATCTTGAGTGAGTGCTTTTTATATGTCAGAATCTAGGTAAGACTCTAGGTATAAAAAGAAAAAAAAATTGAAAATTTTCTTCAAGGACCTTTGAACTTAGAATTGATTTAATTCTACTATATTTCATTTCACAAATGAGGAAACTGAGTCTGAAAGGGACTTGTCCAAGATCATACAGGTACCAAGAGGCAAAACTAGAATTCACATCTAAGTATTCTGATTCTATTGCCAGTCTTGTTTCTGTAGCCCATTGCTGGCACAGAAACTCCCCAGTAGAATTGGAATGCTAGGAAAAGGACACCTTGGAACAGTCGTAAACACTTAAAGTGTTGTTTTATCTTAAATAGAAAAAGGAAATTCTCTCAATAGAAAATTACTTCTATTCCCTCCCTCTCCTTCCACCTCCCAGAGAGTAATAATAGCCTCCTAATGCCTACAAAACACAGACAAGAGGAGTTTGTTTTACAGGGTAGAAAATGTTCTGCCAACGATGAACTCAGTACCCTTTTGAATGGCGCCTTTCCCCCCTTCTTTGAAAAGTACACTATCAAGATTTTTCCATGGGGGCAAAAACTGTAGCAGAGATGCTTCCTCCAGTGAATCTTTCAACTTATATTTGACACTTCACAATTATGATTATAAATAAATGTGTATAAAAACTAAATATTGAAACCCATATAAACAACATTCTTCATACCCTATTTCACAAAGTTTCCCATTTGGAAATGGAAAAAAAAGGCAAGAGAACAATGTAAGTGGAGAGCTTGAGACCTTGATGCCAGATTCCATATAGATAGAAGATTTAATTTGAAAATATGGACAAGATCCATTATAATCATAGTGTTCCCTCCAAATCAGAGATCAAGGGCTAAATTTCATGATCATTGATGAAATGAGTTGGGGGGGAGAGAAGTGAGGGGAAGAAAATCAGAGTTTCTTAAGCAGCTTTAATTTCTGTTGCTTCATGGAACAGGAAGTGGTGCCAGAGAAGATGCTTTTTACCCTCCTTGGATCTGTTTTACAACTGGAGATGTTGGCTTCCATTGCTCTGGGCGTGCCGGTTGATTATTTTTGCAGGTGTTATTTGTGTCTATAGTTAATTTTTTCCCATATATTTAACCAGGACAGTATATTTGAGGCATTTTTAACAGGACAAAATGGTATCCTATAACATCATTTTAAAGAACTACCATAACTTTTCTGAGTGAGATCATGTTAACATTTCCTTAATTCTAATTGATCATTTTCTAAGATCAAAGTTAACATAAGCTATTTTCTTTACCATTATATTTTATCAATTGTAATGTTTCTGTTTTTAAATTAAATTTTGAAAATTATCTACAATCTGTTTTTCCTCTCTTTTCCCCACTATTTCAGAAAAAAAATCCTTTAAATAATAACAGTAGTTAGCATTTATATAGTACTTTGTGATTTGCAAAGCACTTTACAAATAGTGTTTTATCTTCACAAGATACTCTCCTAGGTGGAAGGTAGATGTTATTATTATTTCCATTTTACAGTTGAAGAAACTGAGGCAGACAGAGATCAGGTGACTTGCCCAGGATCACATAGTAAGTATTTGAGGGTAAATCTAAATTTGTCTTCCTGACTCCAGGTCCAGTATATTTCCCATACCAGCCATATTTAAAAAATGAGCATCTCTCTGTTCATAGAAGTCCATCACTTTTCTATCATGACTGCTAATAGAATTTTTCTTCTCACCTTTCTCTTACTATCTTTGTGGTCTGCCATTGGATCACATTTTTGTAACCTTGGAACTAGAAAGAAGCTACCTTAGGGAGCATCTTGTTCAGGCCCCTCCTTTTATAGTTAAGGAAATTGAAGTTTCCAGAGTTTAATTAACTTATCAAAGTTGCTTAAGTAGCAAGTTTCAGAACTCTAAGTTCACTTTACTTTAATCAATACACATTTATTTAATGTCTATTATGCACCAGATACTGTATTAAGCTCTTGGGGAAAAAATAAGAAAAAAGAGAGTCTTTGTCCTCAAGGAGCTTATACTCTCCTGGGGGAAGATGATATAAGGAGGAGAAACAGGAGGTACCTAATCTGGAATGTGTACTCATGGACTCAAAATATAGCAGAGCCCTGATGGAAAATGGAGCATTGTAAAAGGTTCTATGGGCAGCAAGTAGTGGAAATGGTACTCAGGTTCTAAATTCAGGCTCCTTTCTGTTAACTCTGCCTTTTAAAGATATGAGATTTCTTCAAGGGAAGCTTTTTATACTGTGATAGATACAAATGGTCTGTAATCATAATAGTTTTAGAATAGATAAGGAAATTAAATAGCTTGAATAAATGCCCTGCTACTGTCAGAATTAAAATATGAGCCTAGTTTGTCTTAACTTGTCTTACTTCTTTAGGTTCCCTGAAAACATCTTTGAGATAATGCTAATGGCAGAAAGGATAATGAAGAGAGCACAAATTTTATCTTG
Source organism: Sminthopsis crassicaudata (assembly GCF_048593235.1). Classification (NCBI taxonomy): domain Eukaryota; kingdom Metazoa; phylum Chordata; class Mammalia; order Dasyuromorphia; family Dasyuridae; genus Sminthopsis; species Sminthopsis crassicaudata. Next base: position 280,325,069 of record NC_133618.1, read on the forward strand.
TTCCCAAATGACTTTGAATTCTTCTGCAACATTTCTATATTTTGAAAACTTTTCATTCCACACAACTTTACTCAGTACAACAATATATAACTATTTAAAAACATTGATCTTACATTTTTATGGATCATTCTTAGTTCTGAGTAGTTATAAGAAGAGTCTTGTCTTTTATGATGATCTTGTCCTAGTACAACTTAATCATTGAAATCATGTGTATTTTTATACACGAGTTTATAATATGATTTTTTGTCATCTATTGTCTCATATGTCTGGTATATAACTCTAGTTTCTTAATTTTGTTTTTTAGCATATCTAGTAGATACTAAATTTTTGCAAACCATATTGACATGTTATAGTTTCCACCATTTCATTGCACAATAGGTTTACAGATCAGGGCTTCTTAAAGATAACCTTTTTGTAACTTCCAGTGGCAATGATTTTATCATGAATAACTATTCTAAACTACTCTATTTCTATGAATAAATTCATTTGATTCAGTCATTTTGTTTAGTGGTTTTATTTGTTGACACATTGCTAATTATATTCATGACTGTCAGCTGAAGAGTGCCTTTTGATTCTACTAATTGATGTTAGCTATTTCATGAAATCTCTCCAAGGATGATCATCTTTTGGTCACCATTTTTTATTATTATTGAGGCAGGTAGATGTGCATGGGATAGAGTGAGATACTTAAAGTCCTCTTCCTGGTTCAAATTTGGCCTCAGACACTTACCACCATGTGATCTTGTGCAAGTCACAGAACCCTGTTCACCTCAGTTTCCTCATCTGTAACATGAGCTGGAGAAGAAAATGGCAAATCTTTCCAGTGCCTTTGCTAAGAAAATCCCAAATGGGATCATGAAACGACCAAACAACAAAAATTATTGATACTACAAGGCAGCATGGTGCAGTAGAAAGAGAGCTGGCCTGGGGTTAGCTTCCAATTATTGGAAGGATGGAAAAACTGGACCTCTGAAGCAAGATTTTTAAAACAAGAACAGCAACAACTGCAAGTAGGTTTATGAATCTTGAATGGGCTAATGAGTGACTAAATAACAATTCTTCAGTCTGTGAAGAATATCATAAAGGAAACACCACATGATCAACATTTTTCATCTTCACTGGGAAGAGATAAAACTGTTTAATTTAACAAATGTTCATTAAATGTCTATTATTTTTGAGGAACTAAATGCTGGAAATATGAAGATAAAATGAGATGGTCCCAGACTGTTATTTTGTCACACTGGAATTTGTGATGATTTTTCAGTGATATTGTGTCATTAATTTAATCCCTCAGCAATTTCGACTAGAGTTTGATTTACATACATATTCACAGGCTGCCTTTGGTTGCTGCATATCTGGTCAAGCTATAAGTACTTCTAAAATGCTTACTTACTCTGTAATGGATCCACCCTAGAAGACACAATAGCAACCTCCCATTGCCTGACCAGGGAGTTAATAATAACTGATATTTATTTAGTGCTTTGAGGTTTACCAGACATTTATCACTTACAATTTTTTTTTTTTTTTTTTTTTTAGTTTTCAAGACAGTTTATTGCAGTTGGGAAGCTACTTTCATCCATGTGGAATAATAATCCAGAATGTCTTCCATCCCATAAGTTTATCATTAGTCTCTATTATGTATCACTTATAATTTTAGTTTTCACAACAGCTCTAGGAAGAGGGGACCATTATTAATCCCATTTTACAGATGAAGAAACCAAGATTTAAGTAGGTAAAATAACTTGCCTAAGTTACACAGATAGTAAATATTGAAAGTGAGGCTCAAATTAATTTCTTTCTGACTCTAACTTTTGACCCAATATGTCATACTGTCTATGTACTTGAAGCATTTAGATAAGAATACAAACCAGTAAATATGACTGTTTGATATATAGTCAGCAAACTACAGTGGCAGCCTACTTTTGTACAGTCTATGAGCTAAGAATGAGCTTTTATTGTACTTACAAAAAGATAACCATAAAAGCAAAGAGTCAAATTTAGCCCACCAGTCACTTCATTGCAGAGTGATAGCATAGAAGCTTAGCAATGGAAGGTCTTACCATCCTGGCTAAATTATAAACTTCTCAAAGAAAGAGACCATCTGCTCATTCTACAACATCTAAGTCAGGTCCAGACATTCAAACACTGTTTGTAGAATTCGTTTCATGGCTTGTTAAAAAAATGGACTCATCTTCAAAAAACACTTAAGTCAAATAACTTTAATAATGTGTCTAATTTTTGTTGGTACTTTTAGAGTTATAAAATCAAAAGGATTAAAAGAATTCTTGCCTTCTAAAAGTATACACTGTAAGAATTTATCTACAACAATATCCAAAAATTCTATTCTTTGCTACAATTTGTCTATTTTCATATTGTAAATTCTTTGAGTTCAAGGACCATATCTCATTTAATCCCTATGTCACTAGCATCTAGTTCCTCAAAAACAGTAGATTTTTAATGAATATTTGTTAAATTTAACTGCTCTTTCTCTTTCCAATAGTGATTAAAAAAATGGCTAGCTATGTGTTAAATCCTTCCTTTATGATAACTCTTCATATTCTTACAAACTCTTATTGGTTACCCATCAGCCTGCTCAGATTTATAAGTCTACTCTCGATTGCTATTGTTGTTTTTAAAATTTTGCCTCTTTGGTCCAGTTTTCCATTCTTCTAATAATTTGTGTTCCTGTCCTCTGGACCATCCTCAAATTCTCATTAAGGTTGTGTAGTGAAAAACCATGGGACTCTTAAAATGGCATGGCAAAACTCGGAGACACTGGGAGGATGCCCTCATAGGTTCCATATGTGCAGCATTGTAACTTGTCTGGGATTGTTTTTGTTTTTACCAACAGAACTTTATTACTGTTCAGTCAGTTCTTGGGCTATGATGAACCCTAGTTAATCTCCTTATTAGCAAAATGGGGAGATTAGATTTAGTGATTATTAAGGTCCTTTCTAACAATGCTATTCTTCTCTCTGTTATCTATAGATCCATTTCTCCTGAACCTAAATCAATTCAGTTATTTTCCATTAAACTTAACCATGCTTTTGTTTCTTTGAAAAATATGCCAGTATTTTTATGTTTGCTTTCAATTCCCAAATATCATGTAGATGTAATGGAACATCCCTCTACTTAAAGCATTAAATATCACCTAGACTTTATTTTTTGTTTTTGTTATTTTTTTGGCATTAAAAATTTTTTTTTTCTGACTCTTAGTTCATTAGAAGCCCTGTCTTCCTTACTGGTTATTCAACCACAGTGAAATGCAAATAAGTAAAGTTTAGACTTACTGTTGTTTTTTGTTTTTGTTTTTGTTTTTGTTTTTGTTTTTGTTTTTGTTTGTTTTGTTTTTTACGAGGAATGCTTATTATTTAAAATAATTAAATTCCTAAGTTTTAGTTCTCTTCTTTTCTTTTATGATATGGAAAATCTGGTCATTTAAGAAGAAAATTCTATAGAATAGATATGCTAACCAAGACATTGAAACACATTGCACTCTAATGCAAGTTCTAGAGTTTTAGTTCACTACTTGGTTTTAGAGGTGACTGTTCTTGTATCCTGGGGGTTTAGGCTTGCTGAATAGTACAGATATAGGAGCCCTAAATGGTACAGTCAATAGAGTGAGTTGACTGAAGTCTAGAAGACTAATTTTCCCCAAGTTAAAATCTTGTCTCAGATCTTTTCCTATCTGCATTGTGATCCTGGACAAGTCACTTTCTCCTGTTTCCTCAATTTCCTCATCTGTCAAATAAGCTAGAGAAGGAAATAGCAAACTGCTCCAATTTTTTTCCAAGAAAACTTCATGAAGAACTGGTCACAAATGAAAAATGGCATGGAAAGTGAGATATTTAATCTATCTTAATAAGTCACTTAGGAATGAACAAAGCACCCCTTTTTTCTTTGGTCAAAAAATAAAAACAAATAGAATAATCCTCCTGGATGACTTCCAGGTACTTTTTATTTCCCCCCAAAACTTGTAAGGCTTATCCACCAAACTCTTCTCATCCCTAACCCCCCCCCCTCACAATGTGTCATTATCTTATGCAAGAAACTATTAACATAAACTTAATATTATACTACAGTAATTTTATTTTGTGACTGTCTATCATAGTAGATTTGCATTGCAAAAATATTTCTTGAGTACTGGTAGAGTGATTCTGTTTCAAAACTACTCAGTTGATGACCTTGTCTTGTTGTTTTATATTCAGTGACAATGTTGACATTGCTAAGTAAGTCAGATGTGGTTTCAGTAATAGCTCTAACAGCCCCCATGCTGGACAGAAAAGACTGGAAGGCACCAATAGTTGGTAAATTTAGAATTTGATCTGGAGCTTGTCCCTGTACTCTTTTCACCTCTGAAATGACATGGTGGCCTTAATTAATTTTTCTACTTCTTGGAAAATCTGTACATTATCAGATAGTGTTGTACCTGAAGGAAATTCAGTGATGTTTTTTCCAGTACTTTATTTTCTTCTACCTTTAAATCCCTTACTTTCTTGTCCTTAAAACTTGTTCACACTCATCATCTCATTTATTCACTTCTACTTGCCAGTAGCCAAATGTCTCTGGAGGAAGTCATATCCTCATGCTGTCTCAGTTCACTACAAATTCATATTATTTTATTTTATTTGGACCCTCATTGTTGTATATCAATCCTTTTATTTTTTCCTGCATACTCTTTCCCATTAGCAGCAATTCTAAAATTTTTCCTCTTTCAAGTCCTTTAAAACAGCCCCACTACCGTTTTTCATAGTAGACCATCTTGATTGATAAAATGGAGAGCATCTCCTATGGATTTCCTCATCTCTATCTTATTGTTCGTCAATACTTGTCTGCCTCATGACTTTCCTAGAAACTTCCCCTCTCATTTCCTTTTTTTTTTATTTTAACTTTTTAATATTTCACCATCTACTAAAATTTTCTCTGCCAGTTACAAACATGTCCAGGCTGAATCTATTTTTTTAAAAACAAACAAAAATAGTTTCAAAATATCACCATCTCCTAAGCTATTGTCCTATATCCTTCCTCCTTTTCAAAATTTAACTCTTAGATAAAGTCTTTTCTTCTTTCCCTTTCCTCACCTCCTACTTGCTTCTAACCTTAGTCTGCATGAACATCAGGTGAGTCATAAAGCAGGGAAATATATGCTCTTCTGAAGTGTGGACTGATGTGCTAAAGCAGATCCAACTAAGAATTGGAGAGAGATTTCCTGTGAATGGTGTTCTCCAGATGCTTCTATTTGCAGATGACATCTACTCTGGACTCAGATTACAGAGGTGTCTGATGGAGATATAGATTCATTCAGAAGAGTCTGACCTGACATCCACACAGGAAAGGCCAAGTAAATGAAGAATAATTATGGCTCAAATTATAAGTTGCAATTAGATGGATAAAGTATAGAGTGAGTCCATCAGAATATCTACCTATTCCAATGAGTCCAAAATAAAAGGAAGAGGGTGGACCATGTTATTTTTAAGGAATTGCAAAGCTCCTTTAGTGCCTCAAACTTCTCACAAAAGGAAAGCTTTCTTTTCCTAATGCCAATGTTTTACTTGTGTTCTTGTATAGATGCAAGATATATAAATGAATGAAATATCATTAAGTGCTTGCTATATGCTAAACACTAACACATCACTTTAAAAATAATATTTTCTCCAATTGCATGTAAACTGTTCATATTCTTTTAAAAATTTTTGAGGTCCAAATTCTCTTCCTTAATTCTTTTTCTCCCTCTTCCCTGATGGTAAGCCAGTTGATATAGATTATACATGTACAAACATTCAAAATATATATTTCCATAATGGTCATATTGTGAAAGAAAACAGACTAAAAACCCACAAACAATAAAGTGAAAAAAATATGCTTCGAACTGCATATTAGTTCTTTCTCTGGAGGAAGATATCATTTTTCATCCTAAGTCCTTCTGAATTATCTTGGCTCATTGTATCACAGAGAATAGCTAAGTCGTTCAAGGTAGTGATTGTATAATATTGCTGCTACTGTAGAATGTCTACTGGTAGAACAAAATATTTTGAAAAATTGAAAATGGATGTCATGTATCTGACAAAGTAGAGCCATATGGTATGAGTTGGCAGGCTGTGATAACCCATGAGGAACCTTGAAAAAGAATGGGAATAAAAGATGTCATTGGAGAAATGTATGATAGAAAAAGAAAATGGATTAGTCACGTAGTGGTGGGAAAGGATACTAGCTAGCATTTATACATCACTTATACAAAGTAATTTTAAAATATGATTTCATTTATTCCTTCTACACACCCTGGGAAGTAGGTGCTATTATTACACCTATATTACAGATTAAGAAACTGAAGCAGACAGAAGTTGAGTGACTTGATCAGGTTCATATAGCTAGTAAATGTCAATTTAAACTCAGATCTTTCTGACTTTACACTTTGATTCTCACAACTTCCCTGCAAGCTGCCTATATGATGGATAGAAAACCTGAGTGCTTCACTGGGAGCCTTACAACTGAAAGAGAAAGTGAATAAGGGGAAGAAAAAGGAAATAAGCATCTATATAACACCTACTATGTGTCAGGCACTTTGGTATATATTTTACAAATATTATTTCCTCACAACAACTCTGGTAGGTAGGTAACTATCCCTTTTATACAGTTGAGAAAACTGAAGTAAACCGAGGTTTAAGTGACTTGGCTAGGGTCATATAGCTAGTAAATTCCTGAGACCAAGATTTGAACTCAGGTTTTCTTTATTCCAAGCCTAGCACTCTATCCATTGTATCATTTAGCTCTAATATAGTGGATAAACCTTTCCTGTGCTGAATTTATGGAAATATATGGGCAGGAGTGATACAAGATACATAGGCATGAATGATTTATTATTTATATTGTTAGAGGGCATTTTCAAATCCAAATCTGAATATCTTCTCTAGAATTGAAATTGATCACGATAATTACAAAGCATTCAGCTTTTAAAAATTATTCTTTTAGTTTGCATTATTTTAATTGTTTTTGTTTATTTTTTTTGGCATATTGCTTGCTTCACTCTATAAAAGGCACAAAATACATTGATTATTTCTTTTAATGCAATGATATTTCTTTACAACAATGGGTCATAGTTTGTCTCATCATTCCCCAATTGATGGACATTCACTTTATTTCCATTTATTGGATTTCACAGAAAAAAGTGCTTCTGTGAATATTTTGGTACTTATGGGACCTATTTCTCATTTCTCTTGAATTTTCTTGGTGTATGGCTAGCACTGGAATCTCTGAGTCAAATAATTTAGTGATTTTTCTAAATTGTTTTCCATATGGTTGGACCAATGGACAACCCTACCAAAATAATATTAGGGTACTTCCTGTGATCTCTTAACTGCTAGATACAAAGGCTTTTTATCATTTCTCATCTTACTTTATTTCTTTGAAATTCATACACTGACAGTCACATCTGGCCCCTTCTTTCTGGATATTTTTTCTCTTTTATGACACTGATTTCTTCTGATTTTCTTCTTCTCTTTCTGGTTTCTTCTCGGAATTGTTTGCTACCCTACTTATTAGCATGAGTGTTTACCAGGGCTCTCTGGGATTTCTACCTCACTTCTTCCTCTCCTTTTTCCCTTTTCCCTTCCTTCCCTTTTGTTTCTCCCCTCCTCTTCCCTCCTTTTCCTACTTTTTCTGACTTCTTTTCTTTTCTCCTCTCCTTCTTTCTCTCCCTGCCTCCCTTCTCTCTTTTATTACCTTCTCTCTTTTCCTCTTCTCTCCTCTAGTTCTTCCTTTTTTTCACTCCTTTTCTCACTTATCACTCAGCTCAATTATGGCTTTTAAAGCATTGTGTGTGTGTGTGTGTGTGTCTTTTTAATTGTTTACAACTCTTTATGCCCCAGTGGGGTTTTCTTGGCAAAGATAAAGGAATAGTTTGCCATTTCCTTCTCCAACTCATTTTTCAGATGAGGAAACTAAGGTAAACAGTGACTTGCCCCAATGAGTATCTAAATTAAGATTTGAACTCAGATCTTTCTTACTTCAGGTTGGGTGTTCTATCTAATGAACCACCTAACTTTCCCACTTAAAGCATTTAGTTTTCTTCAGAGTTCCACTCAAGTACAACATTCAATGTGAACCCATTCCTGATCTTGTTAGGGGTATCTTGTTCTTGTTGTTGTTCTTTTTTTTTTTTTTTTTTTTTTTGAGGCTGGGGTTAAGTGACTTGCCCAGGGTCACACAGCTAGAAAGTGTTAAGTGTCTGAGAACAGATTTAAAGTCAGGTCCTCCTGACTTCAGGGCTGGTGCTCTATTCACTGTACCACCTACCTGCCCCAGGGCTATCTTATTTATCAAATTATTTCTCATTTTTTTCTTATCTGTATATTTTATCTCTGTCACTCCACAATAGAATTTATAAAAATAGTTTAATATTTTTTAATTTTTCTAGTAACAAGCTTTTCAAAAATAATCAATGTCACTCCTACTACTTCTTGCAATTGAGCAAATTAAAGACAAATATTAAAAAAATTCCAAAGCCATCAAGAAATAGTTGCATGTCCAATAAAACATATTTACAATTTAGCTATGTCTGAAATGTTTGACTCGTTCTTTATTTTAAGTTCATCACTTCTCTGTCAACCATATGGTCTGTTTCATCCTTGTCTTTGATCTTCATTCTTAGCACTTTGCCTGGCACATAGTAGGTACTTAGTTGTGCTTGTTGATCAACTGACAACCTCACTGTTAATTTCATCCTTGTCCCTGTAGCTTGGCCCCATATTTAATAAATTCTGGTTGAGTTGAGTTTTTTAAGACTTTAAGTGATGTTTAAATTGGAAGCATTTTTCTTCTTTTAGAGATATCCCCCATTATGTTTTTTTTATGACTTGTTATGCTCTTAATCATGCCTGTTATATTTTACTCCATAGAGGCAGGATTATATGAATTGAACCATCATTGTATTGACTTAAGAGCCTAAGAAATATCCACAAATTATCAAAAGTGTTTAACATCTTCAAAGACCCAGATTTGTTTACTAAAGTTTGATATTATTATGTTTAATTTCCCTTGTATTGTAACGGAATGATATTATTAGGGGACCAGGAAATTTTGGTGGCAAGGCCCCTTCTTCTCCAGTGGTGAGAGAAATTGCTATTATAGGGGCAAAAGAAAATTGTTTCTATCTTGGACAATACATTGTCCCCAGGAATAAAGGAAGTTTTTCAACATTTTTTTGTATGAAACATTTTGTATATAATGCCTTTATGAAGAAATTATGGAAAGATATGGACTGTTGTCAATCAAGATGAATCAGAATGAAGAAGTTAAATGTGTAATATGGACAAATGGGAAGTTAAGAGTGAATGTTTAGGATACAATTAGCATTTCTGGAGAAAAGGACCACAGTGAAAATAACATGAAAAGTTTGGGACAAATTACCAGACTCTTAAAAAACAACATTTATTCTTTGGAGACTTTACTAGCTGACCAAGAACTTAGCATGTACAACTGAATTCACTTAAATTTATTTGAGTGGTACAAGGCAATAGAGGTTTGGGTATGGGATAAGATGAGTCACAGAAGCTTCCTTTATTTATTCATTATTAATTTTTAGTTCTGAAGTAATTTAAAAAAAACTGCAAGACACACAGTGGGAAGTCCAGTTGACCTTTGTTGTTCAAGTTATTTTTCAACCATTGTTGTTGTTCAAGTTATTTTTCAGTCACCATACCTGCAAAGCTTTTGTAGTCAGCAGTAGCATCCTGGATTGTATTACCCACGTTCCTCCACCCTTTCTCTGGTTTCTCTTTTGAAGTGGCTGGGCAGGTTGCCTATACCTGGAAGCTGATAAGACACACAAGCTGGGTGCTCTCATGGGTTTCCAAGAAAAGCAGCAGAGAATGCAGTATGTGTTGAGATGCAAGAGTTTCTGGTGGGCTGGCAGAGTTTCTGAAGGGCCAACATGTGCTCATTTCTAGCTGCTGATCATTCTCTCCTCTCTCCTCGAGCTGATTCTTAGCTCAGGATTTGTAAAAATTGACACATTTTTGAGAAAAACCCAGGATTTCTTTAAAAATTGAGATGCCAGTTTTGAAACATTCCATTTATTGTAGAAAATGACATAGTTGACAGTGTATGTAGGAAGGTTAATCATAAGAAAGGGCAAACAAAAAGTTTCAGAATATCGAAGGAAAATCTTTGTTCATCTTCTATACTGTATTCTGCTGGAAAAAACCCAACATCCCTTGTGGGACTTTAACAACAATTATATTATATAAGGTATCATTTTTTTTGCCACTTGATCAGAAAAGAAAGCAGAGCAGATTTAACCTGAGCAATTTTTTAAACATTTTATTTACCATAAACTTAGTAATCATCAATCAGCTAATTAAAATATTCAAACAAACTGAACAAAACAGAAAAACAAAACAAAATATTTGTTTGTGAAACCAAATTCGTATGCTTAAATGGATCTGTGATTTCATTAATTCAAGAGTTCCGCCATCAGTGCATTTGGCAACACATTCATGCCTGCCCATCCTGTGAACCTCTAGTTCATGTTCTTTCATGAGGGTTCCCCTCCCCTATATGCTAAAGGCCTTATTTCCTTTTTTCTCATGTCTCAGGGACACACAATACTTTAGCTTGTCACTGACATCATAAGATCATTCCATTTTCTTTTTCTATCAAATATTTTCTTGATGAAATCTTTTATTCCTATTTTCCTTCAGAGATTCTCATTTGTTATGTGGTAGGTCATATCTACTATCCATCTTTCTGTGTGATATTAATTTTAGTTCTTCAGAGATTTTTGTATTTTATGAAACTATAAACTCCTGAACTTAAACTGTTTTTTTTTTTTTTTTGTAATGTGTAAATTAATTTTAACTTTTTTTTTTTTTTTGAGAGGAGGGTGGATTTGCAATTTCATCAGTGTGGAAACTACTGGTGATGAAGCTCCATATGCTAAAACAGATGGTCAATTGTGCAACTTTCTTGTCTTAGAAAGTTACCTGGAGGTAGTAAGACAAGTAATTTTGCTCAAGGTAACATAACCAATATATATCAGAAGTGACACCTGAATACAAGTTTTTCTTCTCTAAAATCTGCTCTCTATGCTGGGCTGATCAATTATTACATTAGACTTAGTAAACTATTTTGGTTCCATGTCCCTTTAATGGAATTTTTTTCTTTGAATTTTTCTGAATTTTGTTATTCTTATTCTGGTGCAGTGAAGGTGGCAGATAGAGTGTTGGATTTTGTTGGGAAGATGTTATTGTAGTATTTAACTCTTTGTGACTCCATTTAGGGTTTTCTTGGCAAAGATACTAGAATGATTTGCTATTTCCTTCTCTAGTTCATCCAATTATGAGAAATTGAGGTAAACGGCATGAAGTGACTTGTCTAGGGTCACACAGCTAGTAGTGCTGAGGTCAGATTTCCACTCATACAGTTGAGTCTTCTCTATCGCTTGGGTCATCTAGACTTTACTTTGACATTTTTTTAAGCTAGGTAACCCTGAACAAGACTTTAATCCTTCTGTGCACCTGCCAGCTCCCTAGAACTTAGCTACTATTCATTGGTAGAAAGATTTCTCCATTTCTCTATATTCAATTTTAAATGATTGAATAAATAAAAAAATTTTGTCAAGATCTTACCTTGTGACTTGTGAATAATAGGTCAATTAACATAGTTGGGGGTAGCACACACACACATAGAATTAATTTGGTTCTTCATTCATTATCATTTTAAGTCAAAAAGCATTAATTAAATGTTTCCTTTATGTCAGGAACTGTTCTAAGCTCTTTATAAGAAAGGCAAAACTAGTTTCAAAATTCTTCCTGTGTTTCTTTGTTGGGATTGCCTATTGAGACTGAATCTGTGATTTCATTGGTATACTTTGTGAGGAAATTTTTTTCCACTGATGCAGAATTAGCACCTTCCCTGCAATTTAGGGTTATAGTGAATTGCCTCAAGCATCAAGAGGTTAAGACTTTTGAACCCAGATCTTTTTAGTTTTGAAGCTCCCTCTCTATTTTACTAGTGTTACCTCCCCATTTCTCTATATTCATCATATTTGTCATTTCTTCTGATGTTAAAATATTAAATTTCACTCATATTCTACAACTTTTTCAAAATTTTTTTTAATCATTGGATCCATGAATTATTTACTTTTATTTTATTTTATTTTTGCTGTTGATAATTATGCTGCTAATAAGATTTTTAACAGATTTTTTTTTATTTGAATTAATAGCATCATTAAGGTACATCCCTACTCATGAGACTGTTATGTCCAAGGATATGAGTATGTTGCATAAGAACCTAATTGCTTTTCAAAAAGTTTGGACCATTGAGGAACCTTAATTGATTCAGGGCAGTGGAAGTTTTTCTAGTCTTTGTTTCACAAAGAACATGCATGGAAAATCCTGTTGCCCTTATTTGAATGAAGTTTTGCTTTGGTGTCATTTCTCAGAGAGTTCCTTGTTTTGTGGTTTGGGAATGAGAAGTGGGACGCATATATTAGCAGGAAATTTTTTTTTCTCCTTATAAGATTTCAAACAGATTTTCAACAACAAAGTATAAACACTGTGCATTGTTCATCAGATTTTTCCATCTCTCTCAGTCATATCCATTTTATGGAGCAGTTATCATGGGTAGACTGAAGCATTTGTCCCTTAAACCACTCCCATTCCACCAACTCCCATTAAGCTTAAGTATCAATTTAAATTGATGAATGTATAGAGAAAAGTCCTTATATATACCGACTTTCCAGGAACTTTTTTCTCTCTCCTTCCCCCTATAAATGTCTAGCAAATTGTATCTTGATGCTTTTATGCTCTCTCTAGTCCAACAGTCATTAAACATTCTTCGTCTTTCAGTTCCTCGGTGGGCACATCCTCCCTTTGCTGGATGTGATCCTCTCACAATAATTGGCTCTGTCTTCACTTATTTTAAGTGGCAACTTGCCTTTTATTCTATTTTATCTCTGCTCTCCCCTTTCCGTTAGTTTCCATGACACCCAGGGCTCTCGAGTTCCTTTTGAGTAGCTTCTCTTGTTATCCAAACTCACAAACCCACAGATGGTTAGAGCTGAAAGAGACCTTTCAGTGAATTGTCCAATCCAGTTTACTTATTTTTTACAGCTAAGTAAACTGAGACTGAGAGAGATGAAATGACTTGAGTGACGTCACACAGATATTTAGTTGGTTATCAAAACTCAATTTCCTGACACCAAAAATCACATTCTACCAAGTTCTGCTGTATCAAATTGCCTTTAAGGTATTTTTTACTTCTTCCTCATACTTGTTGAAAATATCTTCCTTTATTTAATAGAGAGAAAAAATTTTAAAGAAAATACCAGGTGAAGGAACAAAGCTGTTTGCTCTTCTTGAATATTGAAGCCCTGCTCAGGTACAGCCATATTTGAAGCCAAAAGGACAGTGAAACTCATTTATTAGTCCTTGTTCTGAGTGCATAACTTAACCATGGCCAAATGGTCTCTCTGAAAGCAAAAGCCAAAACTCCTCGTGAAGTTAGAATAGCATTTCTTGGCTTCTTACCCAGTAAAATTATCTATTTTCAAAACCGATCTTTAAAAAAATGAAAGAAAACAAAAGGGACAGTGTGTATTTATGTAACTTTTTTGTCGGGTAATAGAAAGCCCTTTTTCTCTGGCTATTGCCTGGGTACAGACTGTGTTTCCAAGATAGAAGCTGTTTAGAAAAGCATTGGATTCTCTTGGGATTTCCCTTTGTGAATTACTCAAGTCCATCTTCCTTGTTGAAGAATCAGTCGTGTTGAAGAAGACTTTTTTACATTATGACCTAAAAGTTCTTAGGAAAGACTACAGGGGGATCATGGAGCTTAAGCTATCTTGTTCCTTGGAGCATAACTGTTTCCAGGGAAAGGACAAGACATGGAAAAAGGGAAGCCAAAGAGTTGGTTGGTGGAGGCTGAGAATGTAAAATAGTTAAAACATGGTTTGGGAACTCTAAACTTGGTCTGCTTTGAATCTTCAGATATGATGGTCTACCAAGTCATGGTCTTAAGCCATAAAATAAAAGACTTAGTTTCTTTTTTGGGGAGGCATAATCAGTCATTGATTTTATGAGTCTTCAGTTATGAAGGAGACTAAAATGAGGGAAGTTCAGGTGATTTGGTTTTTATATGTGGTAATAACACACTATACTTGAATAATTCTTGTGCTCTGTTAGAGCTTTCTGAAGTCTTAGAACATTAAAGTTTCCCACCAATAATCTTGCCATTCTTTCTAGCTTATCATGACTATCATTTCTTTTTATCCAGCATTGGGGTTTTTTTTCTCTAAGCTTGATATATTTTCTGGCTAGAGAAATTCTTCTCTGGTCAACTATTTCTCTTCTTTCTATATTTCTACCCTATCCACAATGGATCAAATCATCACTCAATCTGGTAACCCATTTATTCCAAATAGCTCCAGTTCCTCACTCTTCCTATCCCATTGCTTCCTAGCCAACTTCCACCAAAGTTATGAATAACTTATAGGTAAGACATGAAATGAGCATTTCTACAACCCACTTTTATGTTTTTCATACTTTTTGGTCCATGGAAAAGTGATTACTGTACAATAAACATTTGGTTATGTGGAGGAGGAGATTGTTCCAAGGCTTAAGAAACATTATTGAAAAAGTTGAAAAATTAAAAGAATTCTATCTATGAATAAGACAAATAATCAAAACTAGCTTCATCTCTAGGATAGATAAAGGATAGAAGAGGTTGTGACCAAAATATCAGTTTTAGGTAATTTAAAAACTCTTGAAAAAAGATCAATGGCCAATGCAGCAAAAATAAGAAGAAATAATAAAAATGGCAGAAAAATCCTTGCATCAAACATCTATGACCAAAATCTGAATCTAACATACAGGGATCTGATAGAAATCTCTGAGGCTAAGAATATTCTTCAATAGACAAGTGGCCAACAAATAGGAACAAATAGGAAAATTTTTTCAATTGTACTTTATTCTTCCAAATACATGCAAAGCTAGTTATCAGCATTCATCTTTGCAAAACCTTGTGTTCTAAATTTTTCTCTCTCTTTTTTTCTTTTTTCTTCTTCCCCAAGACAGCAAGCAATCTAATATAGGTTAAATATATGCAATTCTTCTAAACATATTTCCATATTTGTCATGCTGCATAAAAATAAAATCAGATCAAAAAGGAAAAAAAATCAAAAAGAAAAAAACTAAGCAAACAAATGACAACAAAAAGGTGAAAATACTATGCTTTGATCCACATTTAGTCTCCATCCCAAGTCACCTTGAGTCACCTCATTATTGAAAAGAGCCAAGTCCATCACAATTGATCATTACATATTCTTGTTGTTACTGTGTACAATATGTTCTTGATTTTTCTCACTTCACTTAACATCAGCTCATGTAAGTCTTTCCACAATTTTCTGAAATCAGCCTGTTCATCATTTAAAAGAGAACAATAATTCCATTACATTCATATACCAGGAATAATTTTCCAAAGCAAATATGTAAAATAGCAATCACCACGTGAAAGAATGTTCAATTTCAAGAACTTTAAAAAGTAAGCACAAACTTAAAAAACTCTGTAGTGTCATTTTCCAACATTAAATTTGCAAAGAAGGTGAAAGAAAAAACAAAATCTTGGTGGTGGGATGATAGGCATGCTATTCACTGTTGGTGAAGCTGTGTATTAATCTGGCAATTATGGAAAATATTTAGGAATTATTCAATTCAATTCAGCAAGCATGGATTAAGAACTTTCTATATGCAAGACACTTTACTAGACATTCAGAATATGCAGGAACAGAATTAATGTTTTAACTTTTAAGGAGCTACAACATACATTGTTTAATCACTTTTCAGTTGTGTCTGACTTTGTGCCTTCATATGAAGTTTTCTTGGCAAGATACTTGAGTAGCTTACCATTTCCTTCTTACCATTTTACAAATGAATATATTGAGACAAACACATTAGGTTATTGGACCAGGGTCACAGAGCTAGTAAATGCCTGAGGCCAGATTTGAACTGTCAAAGATGGGTCTTTATAGTTCCAGACCTCACACTCTATCCACTGCACCAAATAGCTGTCCAAGACATAACATATACAGACAAATATGATATTTTGAGAAAGATGGAAGATCTAGATAGATTTCTTAGAAGAGATGACTCAAGAATCAAGCCTTGAAGTAAGCTAGGGATTCTTGGAGGTAGAGGTGATGAGGAAATGTAATACAAGTATAGAGAACATTCTGTTCATTGATATAAAAGGAGAAAATGGAGTGCCAAGTTTGACAACCAAATAGCTCAGTTTGTTTGGATCACAGAGAATGTGAAAGGGAGTAATGTAAAATAAGTTATGAGAGGCAGGAGTAGCATTGTCAGTTTCTCTAAGTAACAAGCTAAGGAGTTAATATTTCATATTAGAGACTCTGGAGAATTATTGAAGATTTTTGAGTCAAAAATGATTTAAGTATGGTCAGACTTGAACTTTAGGGAGATACATTAGAAAGAGGAAGCCAAGACTCTGATAAAGGTTATTGCAATAAAAGGTAAGAAGTTAAAATACCTAATAAATGGTGTCCATATAAGTCAAGGAGATGGATGTGTGAAATCTTGTGGAAGTTACAGATTTTTACAATTGCTTGTAGGGGTGGGTGGGGAGTGGGCAGGAAGAGCTGAGGATGACTCAAAAGTTCTAAATTTGAGTGGTGGTGCCTTAAAAGAAATAAAGAAATTGGAAGAAAAATAGGTTCAGAAAAAAAAGTAATGAGTTTTTTTTTTTTTTTTTTTTTTTTTTTTTTTTGTCATGTTGAACTTTAGATATCTATTGCATATCACAGATACTTGATGATAAAGGACAGAAAAGAAAGATGAAATTGGGATGTATAGATTTGGGAGTTATTGCAGAGATGATAATTGAACTAATTGGAGTTCATGAGGCCACTACAAAAGAAAGTACAAATTAAGAAAAGGACAGAGTTCCAGAGGGATGGCATATATGCAAAAGAGACATGGTTTAGCAAGGAAGGCAGAAGGAGTAGTTAGAAAACAAGAGAAAAACCAGTAAAGACCAGTGTCTTGAAAATCCATGGAGAAAAGAGTATTCAGGAGAAAGGAGTTAGCAACATCAAATGCTTCAGAAGGGGTAAGAAAGGATGAAGTCTGAGAAAGAGTCATTGGATTGAGAATTTAATTGATTATTCAAAATGCTTAGAATAGTTTCAGTAAAGTAGTGGGACTGGAAGTCAGTTAGCAAAGGATTAAAAGTAAATGGGAAATGAGAAAGTAGAATCAAGGAATGTAGTATAGATGAGTCTTTTAGGAGTCTGGTTATAAAAGAGAGGAGAAATATGAGAAATTATTGGAGTAAACATATCAAGTGAAGACTTTTGAATGATATGGAGAGATGTGGGAATTTTTTAGTTAATAAGGAAGGAGGAAACAACAGATAAAGAAAGGTTAAAAAGTATATAGATAGGAAGTAATGGAGGAAGCAAATTTCTGAAGGAAGTGGGAGATGATGGGATTAGGGGCACAAGGAGAAAGATTGGTCTTGGAAAGAAGGACCACATTTCTTCCTCTGAGATTTGAGCAAAAGAAGAATGTAAAGAATGATTCTTAAGGTATTTGAGATTTAAAAATAAGAAAACAGTTGAGCTCACCATAGTCTCTACTTTCTTAATTAAAGATTCTCTGCTGAAAGAGAAGGAAGGTCATGAGAATGTAGTTTACTTTGCTTGAGGCAGAATGTGAGATGGAGAGATAAAAGGTTAGAGTTTGAGAAAGGAATTTCAGAGTTTAGGATCTTAAAGGCCCAAGAAATGTGGGGGAAGTGAGAACAAAATTTCCTAAGGGTTATAATAATGGTTTTCATATTTTTTCATATTTTGTCATAATAGTTCACTGAGTTGAGGAGGTTGATATTTGTGTATTCAACTGGGTATTCAACTAATGAATACCCATAGCACTTTCTATATACTTTTAACTCTTTACCTTGAGTTGTTGGGGTACTCCTCTTACTTCCTCCAACTTAATTGTAAACTGCAAGCAGGGAAAGGAAAGTCACTTTCATTTTCTTCCAGGACCAGTATGATGCTGATAGTGAATACATTTTAGCTGGAGGAGTGAGTGAATTGTCTTGAACTTTTTGGTGAGGTGTTCTGTCTATCTGATCTTGCTTCTAGAATAATCTATTCCAAACAATAAAATCCTTACTAGAATGAATAGGAAAAAATGATATTGTATTGAGATGACAATAGATCCATACTTAGGAATTTTTACACTTGGGACAAATACCACAAATTGCGCCCAAGTAAGCATAAAGAGCATACTATCAGATAAAATTTTAGGAGGATAGGAACAGAGACATTGTTTTATTTTTTATTTAGAATTTTTTCCCCCACAGTATATATGCATGAGTAATTTTTTAAAATAATATTATCCCTTGTATTCATTTTTCCAAATTATCCCCCCCTCCCTCCACTCCCTCCCCCCAATGACAGGCAATACCATACATTTTACATGTGTTACAATATAACCTAGATACAATGTATGTGTGTAAATCCAATTTTCTTGTTGCACATTAAGTATTAGATTCCGAAGGTATAAGTAACCTGGGTAGATAGACAGTAGTGCTAACAATTTACATTCACTTCCCAGTGTTCCTTCTCTGGGTGTAGTTGTTTCTGTCCATCATTGATCATCTGGAAGTGAGTTGGATCTTCTTTATGTTGAAGATTTCCACTTCCATCAGAATACATCTTCATACAACATTGAAGTATACAGAGATCTTCTGGTTCTATTCATTTCACTCAGCATCAGTTGATGTAAGTCTCTCCAAGCTTCTCTGTATTCCTCCTGCTGTTCATTTCTTACAGAGCAATAATATTCCATAACCTTCATATACCACAATTTACCCAACCATTCTCCAATTGATGGACATCCATTCAACTTCCAGTTTCTAGCTACAACAAACAGAGCTGCCACAAACATTTTGGCACATACAGGTCCCTTTCCCCTCCTCAGTATTTCTTTGATATATAAGCCCAATAACAGCAATGCTGGATCAAAGGGTATGCACAATTTGATAACTTTTTGGGCATAGTTCCAAATTGCTCTCCAGAATGGCTGGATTCTTTCACAACTCCACCAACAATGTATCAGTGTCCCAGTTTTCCCACATCCCCTCCAACATCCATCATTATTTGTTCCTGTCATCTTAGCCAATCTGACAGGTCTGTAGTGGTATCTCAGAGTTGTCTTAATTTGCATTTCTCTGATCAGTAGTGACTTGGAACACTCTTTCATATGAGTGGAAATAGTTTCAATTTCATCATCTGAGAATTGTCGAACAGAGACATTGTAAACCATGCTTCTATACAGATTGCTTACAGGGAATAGAATGTGAGTCTTCTGGAAGTTTCTTATGTCAACTGATTATTCCTGATAACTGGGTAATAAAGTAATTTAGTTCTTTATACCATCATCTTTTCAGGTTCCCAAGTTCATAACCTCAGCATTATCCTCTATTATCTATTTTCTTTCCTCCTATAATATCCGGTTAGTTACCACATCTTTCTATTTCTACTTGTATATTTGTATACAACCCCTTATCTTCACACTTCTTCATTTAGACCTTCATTGCCCCTAGTTTGAACCATTTTACTAAACTCTAACCCTGGAATTGGAGTCAGGAAGATATGATTTTGAATCCTGCATATATTGGTGACAATGGGCAATTCACTTCACCTCTCAACCTCAATTTCCTCATTTTAAAATGAGGATAACATAGCTCTTATCTCAGGGAGATGCTGTCAAATGAGATAACATAAGTAAAGCTCTTTGAAAACCTTAAAAGTACTTTTGTAAATAATAGCGGAGTGGAATAGCAAGTGAAAATGCTCAGAGTTAGAAGATAGAATATCTAGTGTGAAAAATACCAAGAAGGCCAGTGTCATTTGATCAAAACTATAGACCAAAAAATATTGGTAAGGTATAAGAAAACTGGAAAAGTAAGAAGGAAGCAAGTTATGGAGCTTCCATTCTATCTTATGTGCTGATGGACTAACTCATTGAGCTGCCATCCAACTGCATGTCATAGTTTAGTCAAAATGCATATTTCTTTTTTGTGATACAAGATATATTTGAAAAAAATCTAAATCTTTCCCATTTCTCTATTATAATGTTTTGCCTCTTTTCTTCTAGATCATCCTGTTTATTTGTGTTTCCAATTTATTGTTCTCTCTCTTTTTTCCCCCCCATCACAGATTCCAGTTTTTCTATTCCCCTCATTATTTTTGCTTGGCAGATATAAATGCTACTCTCATAATTTTCATTTCTTTTTTGAAACACTCAAAAATACCATGTTGTAAAAAAAACATACAAAAACAAGCACAAACAAACAACAAAAAAAAGAATACTATGTTACGGTTCTGTGTTCTCATATTTCTCTTGATCCTCTATCTCATCAAGTTTTGGATCATTTTCCTTTATTTTACATATCCATTCACAAATGTCTAAACTCTTTTACTAGATCTGGAGGCCATATTTCATATTTTACTGTTTTTCCTTTTGATTTATCTGTTTATGTTTAAGGTCTTTGATTTTTCTTCTTCTTGAAATCTTTGTACACCTCTGCCCTACTCTTCCCCTTTTGGTTACTTTCTGACCCCTACCCAATTTATTGTGATCTACTTAGGAGAAACCTTTCAGCCTTCTTTCATTTCATAGTTCAACAATCTAGGTCTCTGTCCAAAGTGACCTTTGGGTGGTCACGTTCTTCATTCTTTTCCTTGGGCTTAGTAGAGTACTGTACAGTCTTCCTTCCCTCCACCTGTACTCCCACTGCCTCAATGTGCTGCTTCCTGCTTTCTCCCTCTATTCTTTAATTATTTGGTGTGGCATTAGCAGTTTGGAGCTTTGCAGCACTGGTGCTATGAAACTTATGGCCTTGATAGGCTTTTGCTCCTAAGCAGCTAAGGAAGCTTGGCTAATCTTGTGGCTGCAGCCATAGCCAAGGTCTCAACAGTACTGGGTCAAGAGAGGAGGGGATGGAATGGGGGGGGGGATGAGTTGGGTCTGCTAGTGCAGTCTCATTGACAGTAGTATGAGAGATAGGGGAGGATGCTGAGGGAGCTGAGTCAATGAGCTCATATGATCCAGAAGACCTTCCAATTTCTCTAATGCTGATATGTCACAGAAATCTCCAAGGTGTCTAAATAGAGTAATATTTTTTTTAAATTTAAGGAAACCTAAGTTCAACTGTTAAAGAGCAGCTCAATTTAAATAACATACATTTAGCCAACTTACATGGTAAATCTGAAAGGACAAAATACATGGAATTTGTGTATATAATTAGTTGTTCCATTTTCTAAATAACCAAGGTTTTTGGTAGAATAGTTCACAAGCAGCATGGTCAAGTGTCCATTTCTCTGCCATGAGGTTATAAGATTTTATGTGTGTATATACACACATTTTTGTGTGTGTGGGTATGTGTGTGTGTGTGTGTGTGTGTGTGTATGCAGTTTTATAGCTAACTCTATTTGCTCAAAATTATATAAGATGCTGAATAATTTTTTTTCACTTACATGTTTGAGTGTAATCTATTTTGGAATAATTATAAGCTTTTCTGAGTGGTCATTAAGTAAATTCCCATTCAGCATTTAGTCTTCTGGATGACATTTATTAAGTGCTACTCTGTGCCAAGCAAGATACTGAAATTATTAATTACTTTATCACTTAGTATTCATGCGTGAATGTATATGCACACATACATTTAGATTATAATATATACAAAATAAAAACATAAATACAATCGATAAGTATTTATTTAGCACCTACTATTCACCAGGTATAGCTCTAGGAAATGAGGATAGAAACATAAAAAATGAAACATTCTCTACTTGAATGGAGCTTACAAGCTAATTTGGAGGTGGATAATAGCAGCAACATAGGGTATCAGGGGATCAGGAAAAAACTCATTAGAAAATTGTGCTTGAGTAGAGTTTGGAAGGAAAATAGTTATTCTGAGAAGTACAGATAAGTAAGAAGGGAATAAATTCCAGGGACCAGGGCATGCTGTGCAGAGATATAGGGAAGGGAATTAAAGAGTTATATGTAGGGAACAGCAAGGAGGCCAGTTTGATTGAACTATTAGGGTATATAGGAAACAACATGTGCATAGACAAATTTTTAAAAATACAAATTATTTGTTGTAAAGAAAGAAATACAAGTGGGAGATCGGGAAAGGCATTATGTGGGAGATGGCATTTGAGCTGTTTTTTGAAGGAATTCCAAGAAACACAGGTTAAGAGACAGAAGATTCCAAGCATGGGGGGAAAATCTCTATAGAAATATAGAGGCAAAAGATTGAATTTTATATTTGGGGCACATTAAGTAGGCTTATTTGACTAAAATTTCAAGTATACAAGGTAGCATAATATGAAATCTACCTGGAAAAATAAGTCAGAATCTTATTTTTGTAAGGGGTAAAGGATATCACATGTCAAAAAAACTTGTATTTTATTCTAGAAAAAATTGGGAGCCATAGAAGCTTCCTAAATAGGGGAGTGACATGATTAAATTTGTTTTGTAGTAATATTAATTTGTCAGTTATATGAAAGCCGAATTTAGTATGTAAGAGCCCAGATATGGGGACATTAATCAGAAAGGTAATAGAATTGTCTTCTTGTGAAATCCTGAGGTAGCTATGTGAATGAAGAAAAGGAGGGAAGAAGGGGAGGAATATACAAAACTGCATCAGTCATATTTATTAGATGAAATTTTAAGATCTGAGGTTAAGAGGAGAAGAAGAAGTGACGTAGGAAGGTTTTAATTTGCTCAAAGCACTCTTTCTCATGAACCATATTCCTTGTTTCATGGCTCACATAATTGCCTAAAGTCAATTGGGTTTGGGGATAGAAACAAAACTTTAGTGACCTCAGTTCCAGGTCAACTGTTTTAATTGTTTGTGTTTTGTTTTGTTCCTGCTGGGAATGATTTGATCCAGTTTATATTCTTGACAAAAAAATAAAAAGGGATATCAAAGTCAGTTTCCACCACATGATGTACTCCTACTCCTGACCTCCTGAATTAGGCGCCCAGCTCCAGGCTTCATTCTGTGCCCTGTCTCATGCCCCATTGGGATCTGATGGTGTTGCATTTCACTGTATTTCTTGGCTTTGTGAATTTGCTCAGTTCTCTTTTTAGCCTTGCTATTTTACTTTGGGAGATTGTTAGGTCAGGGAAGAGAAAGGTTATCATCATGGCCCAGGATCTTAGAGAGAAAGAGAGAGATCACTAGAGTATGTTAACCTGAGAGATCACTCTGTTCAATCCCATTATTTTACATGAGAAGAAACCAATGGACAGAGGTTAAATGATTTACCGAAGGTCGTAGGCTACTAAATAAGTGGTGAATCTTGAATTGGAATCCTGGTCTCTTGAATATTAGGTCAAATATTGGTGATTGGACTGATAATAAGATCACAGAATCAGAGAATTTTAGATTGAAAGGGACTTCAGCAGACATCAAGTGCAAACCATAAACATGAGAAATCCCCACTATGATTTATTGATCAAGTAGTCATAAACTACTTTCTAGTAAGGAGGAACCCATGACTTCTCAAGGTAGTCCATTTTACTTTTGACTATGTCTGATTGTTAGAAAGTTTTTTTTTTCCTATCAACCCTAAATTTCCCTCTTTGAAACTTTAATTTAAAAAACTTGCACAGATCCAAAATTTCTGAGAACAAAGAAAAATTTGCATGTTTTTTTTTCTTTTAGACCTAATAAAGTAGTATGCTGTTTTAAAATAGCATCTTTTGTTAATCGTTTAAACATCTCTGACTTTAGTTAACACCCTGTATATAAAATTATATTTAATTCTTTTAAATTAAATTTTATTTTTGTTATTCTCAACTTGATAAACACCAACAAGTATATTTCCATATTCAAAGGTTAAAACTCTAAGTCTCCATTGTACAGCTTGCTTTTAAAGTATATAATAAATTTAGCATATTAATTTGAAAGCTATCTTGCTAATCTATTTTCTTCTGAGCTTCCTGTCCTTGTCTGGATTTTTAAAACATTTCTTGCTATACTTTTCCTTTTTTTTTTTTTTTTTATCACTACCTCTTCCATTCTTTCCCTTCAAGAAATACTTCTTGTCCCCTGGATATAATCTGAAGTCTTACCCCACCATAATACACACGAGCCTGTTTTTTGCCCTCCCATCTGCTATTCTTTGGAGAGCTGGCAATTAGGGTTAAGTTTTCCTGATGAAAGATCAAAAGGCTCCCCTCATTCCTTTCAGCTGTGCCTCAGACTTGTCAGCCTCCCCATGACTGTCATTTCCCAGCCATTCTGACTAAAACTTCTTCAGGGTGTCCTTAAAGCATTCCTCCTGTTCTCCCTTTAGCTGACTCTGCAGAAATTAGTTAGGGCATCTGTTGGTGTCCATTCTCCATATGAGTATAAATCAGCAATATCATACATGGTTCTATAGGGAAAAGTGATCTCTTTATGACAAATCTATAAGAAAAGTAATGTAAGCATCATTATCCCTACTTTATAGATGAAACTGAACTAAGGCTCAGAGTATTAAATGTTCCCAGTACTTAAGAGACTATTTGGAGCTAGTTTTTCAAACTTAAAATCTAGTTTTCTTCTCACTTTGTCATGCTAAAATTGGAGTAATACAAGATAAGCATAGCTTTTACACAATGAAATGATATGTCAGCTCATGAAGAGTTCCATTTTTTTTTTCACACAGTTGTCAAAACAATTTACCTGATTCACAAATTTGGCCATTTTATGTCCCTCTAAACAACACTCAGCCCAGAAGCATTTATTAAATACCTACTATGTACCTGGGCCCTTACTAAGCACGGGGAAAAAGAAAGTAAAATACAGTTCTTAATCTTGTGGTACTCACAATAAACTCTAGAAGAGCTATATTATTTCTAGGATCAATTATAACCTCTACTATTTGTCACTTAAAGCTTTTCACAATCTACTTCTACTTTCACAACCTATTTCACAATTACTTCTAGCTCTTGGAATTCTTGTCTTCTTCCAAGACTCAGCTCATATGCTACATTTAGAAGGAGGTCTTTTCCAGACCCCTCTCCCCATATTTGTCTTCTAAGGTATCTTCCATCTATTCTGTATATATTTTGTATATGTTTTTTATTGCATAGTATATTCCCCATTAGAATGTAAATGCCTTTGCCCCAGGGACCATTTTTACTTCCTGACATCAACCCTAAATTTCCCTTTACCTTGCACAGATCCAAAATTTCTGGAAATGGACAAATTCATGTTTTTTTTTTTTTTCTTTTGGACCTAATAAAATAGTTTGCTAGGTTTTACAATAGCATCTTTAGTTAATCTTTTAAACATCTCTAGCTTTAGTTAACATCCTGTGTATAAAGCTACATTTAATTCTTTTAAATTAAATTTTATTTTTGTTATTCTCAACTTGACAAACACCAACAAATACAAGTGTTTCCATATTCAAAGGAGAAAAGAACAATTACTATTTTTAAAACTCTTAGTCTCTATTGTGTACAGTTTGTTTTTTTAATATATATGATAAATTTAGCATGTTAATTTCAAAGCTGTATTTTTCTCTGAGCTTCCTATTCTTGTCCTTGTATTTTTAAAATACTTCTTGGTATTTTTTCTCTTTTATCACTACCATTACCATTCTTCTCCTCCAAAAAATACTTCCTGCCCTCTGTAATCAATAAGATAGTGGACTGAGAATGACAAATTGTGTTTCAGAGTGGTGCTTAGTATACAAGTGCTTAATGAATGCTTGTTGATTATTATGATTTTTTCCCCTTATATCAGGCAGCTAGATGATACAGTACATAACATAAAAGGTCTGGAGTCAGGATAACCTGAGTTCAAATCCAGTATGACTTGTATCAACCTGGACAAGTCTCAATTTCAGCCTCAGTTCTCTCATCTATAAAATGGGAATGATAATAATAGAACCCACCTTCCTATGAGGATCAAATGAAACAATAATTATATAGCAGTTACTGATACATGATAAACATTGTATAAATGTTAGCTATTGTTATATTATTATAACATACTTCTAAGTCTTGGTCAGCACACTTGTTAGGGGAAGAAAGTTCTTCCTTACAAGGAGAATGGTAGAAAGGATTCAATACCGTGAAGAGACAAGGTTATTGGTTGATTATGAAGTGGGTCAGAAGTTCCTATGGGAGCTTTCTAAGCAATCTATCAACCAACAAATATTAAGTATTTATTATGTTCTAGATACCTGGAACAAATATATCAAAACAAGACAGTTCTTATCCTTAAGACATGCTTGGAGTAACTTTATAACCAACTTATCATTACATATACTAAGTAGCACTACAATAGAAACACTAATTAGATTTATACTTTTCAGTTCATGCAATAAAACTTTATTAGTCAAAATTGCAAACAATACAAATATCAACCTCTTTTAAGAATAAACCAGCAATTGAGTTTTCCAAGTTCAGTTAGCATTTTTTTCATACCAATGCTCATGATAGTTTGTTCTCTTCCCAGGCTTCAGAGATTGTCTGGAAAGTTTCTGTCATTGAGCATTGCTTTCAAGTAGACACAAGCCTCAAATATGAGGGATTGCAGGAATCCATCCCAGTTGTAAAACAGGAGCAGGCTGGAAGCTGTGGCTTTTGGTTGGCTGCTTACAGTTTTTAGTTTATAGACATTTTTTTGATTTGTTTGCCACATAATTTGATTGGTAGCATTTTTAAATGAACTACTGATAAAGCTGTTTATAAAATTTTTTCATTGATGATCTATCTTATCAGAGGAACCACATATGCTTGTCAGTTATTTAAGAATACATAGGGGCAGTTAGACAGTATAGAGAATAGAGCACTGGTCCTGAAGTCAGGAGGACCTGAGTTCAAATTTGGTCTCAGACACTTAACACTTCATAGCTATGTGACCCTGGGCAAGTCACTTAACCCCAATTCCACCCCCCCCCCCAAAAAAAAGAATCACATTGTTTACTGTGATGTACCATAGAAGTACTTATTTTATTACTGAAAAACAACATAGAAAAAGTAAAAAAAAAAAATTCAAAACAGCTCAATCATAAAATGGAGATTTAAAATCAAGTTTTTGTTGTTGTTGAGTCACTTCAGTTGTGTCTGACTCTCCATGACCCCATTTAGGATTTTCTTGGTAAAGATGCCATCTCCTTCTCCAGCTCATTTAACATATGAGGAAACTGAGGAAAATAGGGTTAAGTGACTAGCCCAGGGCTACATGATTAAGGTCTGAGTTTGGATTTGAATTCAGGTCTTCGTGATTCCAGGACCAGCACTCTCTCCATTGTGTCCCTTAGCTGCCCTGTTATTAAGATAAGACATTCTCATTCTGTTCCCTTCTAGATCTCTTTTTCTTTGAGAAACAACAACAAAACTCTTTTAACATATGTAGGCAGGCAAAAAACCCAAAACAAAACTTAAAAAACCCACATACACACATATACATACATCTAATTTTGAATTTTGAACTTAATACTTCTCTGTCAGGAAGGTGATATATATGACTAGTTATCATTCTTCTCAAGTCAGTTTTGGCCATTTTTGTACAATGTTGTTTATTGTATAAACTTTTTCTGGTTCTGCCCATTTCACTCTATATTAGTTCATATAACTATTCCCAGAATTCTTTAGAATTTTGTCTTTCATCATTTCTTATGGTACAATATTTTACCATTGTATTCATATGTCATAATTTGTTCAGTCATTTCCCAGTTAATGAGTACTCCCTTAGTTTCCAGTTCTTTGCCTTTATAAAAAGAGCTATTGTAAGTATTTTTGCCCATGTGAGTACTTGTTCTTTCTTTGAACTCTTTGAGGCATATGCTTAGTAGTAGTAATTCTAGGTCAAAAGAGGTGTATAATTTAGTAACTTTTAGGGAATTATTCTAAGTTGTTTTGATGATAGCTGGTCCAGTTTACAGTTTCACTAATAATGTACCAGTGTTCTTATTTACCCACAGCTTTCCCAATATTTATCATTTTTTTTTGGATCACCTTTACCCATTTTATGGATATGAGGTAGAATCTCAGAGTTGCTTTAATTTTCATTTTTCTAGTTGATAGTGATTTGGAGCATTTTAAAGATAGCTGTTGTAGTTTGAATTTCTTTCTTTGAGACCTCCTTATTCATATCTTTTTACCATTTATTGGTTAGGGGATGTCTCTTATTCTGTGCTACAAAATGGGCAGAGTATTTTAATCTTTAGTATTGAGTGGGTCTTATCTATCTACATTGTTTTTTCCATCTGCAATCACCATAGATTATTTCTAAATATTTTTATGTTCAAGTAATACATTTAAATATATTTACGAAATACACACATCATCCCACTTGAAACATAGAACAATGCTATTATGTAAGCTAGGCTGAGATTATTTTCTTCATTTTATGGAGGAGAAAAATTAAGTTCAAAGAGGTCACATAACTGTAAGTATTAAAAAAAAGGCTTAGAACCCGGCTCTTCTTACACTATTGAATGGTTCTTATTCTTAAAATTTGAAATAGTTCCTTATACATCTTAGAAATAAAACTATCATTTAGGGAAACTTTCTGTAAAGCTTTTTTTTCTAATTTATAATTTTAAAAATTTTTTTAGTGGGATTGGTTTTATTTAAGTAAAAATTTTTTTTTGTAACAAAAATTGTCCATTTTAACTTTTTGATCTTCTTTATCCCTAATTTAGTAGTAAGCTCTTTCCCTATCCCCAAATTCCACAGGGAATTTCTTCCATATTCCTCTAATTTGTTTGTGACGTGATCTTTTATATGTTAGTCATTATTCATTTGTAGTTTATGTGAGCATGTGGTGTGAAGTTAGTCTAAATTTTCCAGCTTTTTTCAATAGTTTCAATAGTTTCTTTTTTTCTTTCTTTTTTTTAAAAAAAATCATGCAGTGAGTTTTAACTCCAGTAGCTAAAGTCTTTGGATTCATTGAACTACTAGATTCATTTGTTTTTTATGTATTATATTTTTAAATGAATATCAAATCATTTTGAAGATTATGATTATTGCTTCATAGAATCCTTTGAAATTCTTGAACTTTTATTCCTCTAGATGAAATTTGTTATAATTTTTTTAGTTTTATAAAGTAATTCTTTGGTATTTTGATTGACATGATAATGAATAAATCAGTCAAGTGGCATAGCTATTTTAATATATTTGCTAAGTCTACTTAAAAGCAATATTAATATTTAATCTATCTTTATTTATAGATTATATTGTAATTGTACTAATAGAGTTCCTATATATGCTGGTAGGTAGATTTCCAAGTTGTTTTTTTTTTTTCCTCTATAGTATAGCTTATATCCCTGTATAAGAATGTTTATTTTTGCATTTTTAAAAAACTGTTTAACATGGAATTTTCTGAAGAGAAAAAAGGAACAAGCATTTATTAAGTTCTTACCATGTCCCACATGCTATGGTAAGTCCCTGTGGTCCCTTTATGAGAAACAAATAGGTCCCCTAAATGAATTATTGGGGGCAGTCTCATTGGACAAGCAAAAATTGGACATGCCTTTGCAGGTCTTCAAATATTTACACTCTAGAGATAATTCAAGAATTTGAGAGAGTATAACTCAGGAGCCCTTTGTGGTAAATACCATGGAAAGATACCAGAGAGAAGACGTAACTTCATCAAGTAGCTGGAAAATTCATCAATTCAAAAGAATTCAAGGCATAGTTGAGAGAATATATATATATATATATATATATATATATATATATATGTATATATATACATATATATGTATATATATGTATATATATATATACATATATATATATATATATATATATATATATATATATATATATATATATATATATATGTCAGATACTCATAGATAATGAAAGGCAATCACTCTGTTCCAGTAGCAGTTTTGCAAATTGCTTCCTGATCTCAGAGAATAGAACTAATTGGTTATGGACTGAAAAGAGAGTTACTCTAGATAATTAGTATTTAAAATGTAGAGATAATCAGGTCATAAGCAAACTACCCAGAAGAGATGCTTTACACAGTGGTAGCTGTGAGAAGAGAAAAAGGACTTCCAGATCCTCTATTATTAAGAATTATAAATGTGTTTTTACTGTGTGTGTGTATATGTGTGTGTGTGTATAGTTATATATATATATATATATATATATATATATATATATATATATATATATACACAGCAATAGTAGTTACATACACACACACACACACACACACATATATATATATATGTAATCACTATTGTAGCTCTCTGCCTATTCTTCTCATAGAGGTTATTTTCCATGTGTGGACAAGTGCATCCCAGATTTGAGTTTGGAGGGAATGTTTTGTAGCTATTTTTTTCTGTGCTATCTTAGTTTTTAAAATCTTTGCTAAGAATTAATTATTTCTTTTAAAAATTTTTATTAGCATTTTATTTTTCTCAGTCAAGATTTTTTTTTTAAACTTTGAATTTCAAATTCTCTCCCTTTCTTCCTTCCCACCCCCTCCACTGAGAAGGCACAAGTGAAGTTATGTAAAACATTTCCATAAAAGGCATGTTGTGAAAGAAAACATAGACCCCTCCCCCAAAAAACCCTCAAGAAAAGAGAAATAAAGAAAAATAAAGTAAAAAAAAAAAGAATATGCTTCAAACTGTATTCAGACACAATCAGTATTTTGTTTTTTTTTAGTATGATGGATAACATTTAAGTCCTTCAGAGTAGTCTTAGAACATTGTATTGCTGAGAATAGCAAAGTCATTTATGGCTGAGCATCCCACAATATTGCTATTACTTTCTACATAGTACATTTCACTTTGCATGGAGCTAATTATTTCCACTGGACAATTTTTAATGGAAAGGACACTAGTGAGGGCTCACAAATTCTGTTAGGAGTGCTTACCCTCAGGTATTCTAATAGAACCTGTGAGAGTAGTACATACCTCTTAGATACTCAATCCATCTGTGATAGTGTAATTTGGGGAAGGAACCAGGAAAAGGAGTTTTGGTCTTGATAGTTGTAGAGATCAAAAGCATAATTATAGGGCAGTTGCCCTTTAGGGGCTTGTGGCTTAAATCCATTAGGTGATAGGAAGGTTAGAAAATAAATTGCAGTCTCATAATATCCAATGAGGGCCAATTTTATTCATTAGTGCCCATACTCCTCCAATCTCACCCTTTTTGAAACTGTGTTTTCCTATAGCTGTGTGAACTTCCAGACTCTATTCTTCGGCAAGTACAGACCCTTGCACTCACAGAAACTGTATGTGCAAAATTGTCTACTACCACCCCAACACTCTCATTCCTATTCCCCAAGATCATCTCATAGTTCAGACAGGTGAAATAGGTGCCTCTCAGTAGCCACATTTTTCCCTTCAAAGCAGTGCCAGTAAGAAGGAACCTTTTTATTTTGTTTGTGTGCGTGTGTGTGTGTGTGTGTGTGTGTGTGTGTGTGTGTGATTTTTTGGTGGGAAAGAGAAAAACTACCAAAGGATCAACTGGCCTGATTGCATTTTAGTTTGTACTTCATGTCTAAATGATATGATCTTTCTTTTCAAACCCATCCTTCCTCCAAACTTTCTTATTTCTATTGAGTATGTCCCAGTCCTTCCGATCTCAATCTTCTTGTAAGCCTTAACTCCTTGAACAACTGAAACTAACGTCTTCAAAGTGATCGATAAGACTTTAGTGACCAAATCTGAGAACCTTTTTCTCAGTCCTCAACCTTCCTGACCTCACTATTTTGTTTAATGCTGTTGGTCCCTAACCTCCTAGATTCTTACTCCCTAACAATGACAGATTTTGGAGTCAGAAACTTTTAACCTTTAACTTTTAACTCCAGCCTATACATGAAAGCAATCAATTATAATATACCTGCCATGTGCTCATCAAGCTTTTGCTTTGATAACCTTTGAGAAGGAATATATCATCATGTCTCTAGGCAGCCCACTCCACTTCTGGACAGAGATAATTATTAGAAACTTTTTCTGAAATTAAGCCTTAAGTGGATTTTTCTACTTCTCATGTGTTGCTTCTGGTTCCCTGCCTCATTTCCAAACAGAATAGGTCCAATTCCTCTTTTATATAATAATTCTTCAAATTCTTTTTTTTTTTGTCCTTAATTTTCTTTTTTCTTTTTTTTTTAATTTAATTTTTATTTTATTTTATAATTATAACTTTTTTTTTGACAGTACATATGCATGGGTAATTTTTTACAACATTATCCCTTGCACTTACTTCTGTTCAGATTTTTTCCCTTCCTCCCCCAACCTCCTCCCCAAGATGGCAGTCAGTCTTATACATGTTAAATATATTACAGTATATTCTAGATACAATATATGTGTGTAGAACCGAATTTCTTGTTGCACAGGAAGAATTGGATTCAGAAGGTAAAAATAACAATTTACACTCATTTCCCAGTGTTCCTTTTCTGGATGTAGCTGATTCTGTCCATCATTGATCAATTGGAATTGGATTAGCTCTTCTCTATGTTGAAGATATCCACTTCCATCAGAATACATCCTCGTACAGTATCATTATTGAAGTGTATAATGATCTTCTGGTTCTGCTCTTCAAATTCTTGAAGGCAATTATCATCTTTCCTGTGAATCTTCTCTTCTCTAGACTAAATATGCCCAGGTCCTTCAAATTATCCTCATGCCATAAACTCAAGGTTTTTCACTGTTCTGGTTACCCAACTGTACTTGCTAGCTTTTCATATCCTTTTTAAACAGAAATAAACATAATACTATAGAAGTAGACTATCACCAGTCTTAGAACCAGTTTCTCTCAATGCAGCCATCATTTTGCATTGATTTCCAGACTTGTCGTCTCACCATATCACATCCCAGGTTGTACTCATGACATTGATTTTTCTGCTTTATGTTTATCTCTATTGAGGGATTGTGTTCATCCTAGCCCATCAAAATTCTTTAGAATGGTGGTTATTCTCCATTGTGCTAATATTCTACTCATAATTGTGTTACCTTCAAATCTGGATAAACATGCCATTTTTGCTTTTATTGAAGTCATTCATGAAAATATAAAACAGCACAGAGCCATGCACAGATCCCTGAGATCGCCCAGTAAATATCTTTTACCATTTTGGCATTAAACTATTTTGGAGTCCTGTTCTTCAAGAAGTTATGAATCCATTTAAATTAAATCCAAATCTGCCCATCTTCTCCACAAGATAGTATGAGATTGGGGCAGCTAGGTGGTGCAGTGGATAGAGCACCAGTCCTGAATTCAGGAGGACCCAAGTTCAAATCTGGTCTCAGACACTTAACACTTCCTAGCTGTGTGACCCTGGGCAAGTCACTTAACCCCAGCCTCAAAGGGGGGGGGGAAGATAGTATAAGATATTTTAAAGAACTTTTCTTAAAATCTTGGTAAGCTATATTTATAGCACTTTCCTCGTTTGGTAATTTAGTAATGCTTTTAGTATTTTAGTAATGTAGTAAATTGTTGTAATCTTAGTTCTTTAATAATTTTTAGTAGTAGTTTCATCAAAAAGAACATGAAGTGAATCTGGCATGATTTGTTCTTGAGGTAATTATACTGGCTCTTTGTAATCACTGCTTCTCTTTTAGATATTTGTTGACCATTTATTTAGAATTTTCTCAAGAAGAAAAGTCAAGCTCATGAGTTAAAATTTGCAGGCTCTCTTTTCTTTCCTTTTTTTTTTTTTTTTTAAATCAAGTCAATACTTGCCTTTTAATTTTTTCGTGTTCCATTATTTATTTATTGTTAGATTTATCTAGTTCTTTTTTATAGTTTTTTATTTACAAGATATATGCATGGGCAATTTTTCAGCATTGACTCTTGCAAAACCTTCTGTTCCAACTTTCCCCTCCTTCCTCCACCCCCTCCCTTAGATGGCATGTAGACCAATACATGTTAAATAAGTTAAAGTATATGTTAACACAACATAAGTATACATATCCATACAGTTATTTTACTGCACAAGAAAAATCGGACTTAGAAATAAGGTAAAAATAACCTGAGAAAGAACACTTATTTCTCAGAGTTCTTTTCAACGGGTGTAGCTGGTTGTATTCATTATTGAACAAATGGAACTTATTTGGTTCATCTCATGGTTGAAGAGAGCTGCGGCCATCAGAATTGATCATCATATAGTATTGTTGTTGAAGTATATAATGATCTCCTGGTTCTGCTCATTTGACTCAGCATCAGTTCATGTAAGTCTCTCCAGGCCTTTTTGAAATCTTCCTTATGGTCATTTTTTGCAGAACAATAATATTCCATAACATTCATATACCACAATTTATTCAACCATTCTCCAGTTGATGGGCATCCATTCAGTTTCCAGTTTCTGGCCACTACAAAGAGGACTGCCACAAACATTCTTGCACATACAGGTCCCTTTCCATTCTTTAAGATCTCTTTGGGATATAAGCCCAGTAATAAAACTGCTGGGTCAAAGGGTATGCACAGTTTGATAACTTTTTGAGCATAGTTCTAAATTGCTTTCTAGAATGGTTGGATGCATTCACAATTCCACCAACAATGTATCAGTGTCCCAGTTTTTCCACATCCCCTCCAACATTTGTCATTGTCTTTTTCCTGTCATCTTAGCCAATCTGACAGGTGTGTAATGGTATCTCAGAGTTGTCTTAATTTGCATTTCTCTGATTAATAATGATTTGGAGCAGCTTTTCATATTTGTCTTTTTTCTAATCCTATTTTCTTTTATTTTGCAAATATTATTAATGGTATCTAAGCAATATCACTTGCCTGTTCATTGAGTACCAAAGGATATATCATGATCAAATGATTTGAATTCACCAACATGCTAGGTGCCATCTCACTATCTTCTTAATTATCTTGGATATCAACTCATTAATCATCTTGTTCAGTTATAACAGGATATTCTGGACTTCTTTTTTGTAGTCATTTTTTCCGGATGTCCCAATAAAAGGTTCTATTCTTTCCTTGTTTTTTCCCCTCCCAATATTGGTCTTTAAAAATCCATTTTATTGCCCTTACCTTCCTTCAACAATCCCAGATCATTCCAAATTTTAGCATCCTTAACTCTATTTTTAGTGTTCTTTTTATATTTTCATCTTGCTTTCATCTTCTGAACATGTCTTTTAAAAATCTGAGTTGGTCAATGAGTTCCCTGAGAAGCCAACATCAGTCTTTTTAAGAAAAATCCTATTTTTCTTCCTTACTGGAATTGTTTCCTTTTGTAGTTTCAAAATTTCACTCATGCATCTCTCTGTCCTTCTGAGGGTGAATTACCTCAGAGCTTTTTAGACCATGATATCTTCCCTACACATCCTTCCTATGAACCCTTAGAAATCTACTTTCCCCAAATTAGGAGTATATATCAGACAATTGTTGGTTTTCCTTTATCACAAATGAAGAAGAGAGTGGCCACTTCTGCTGGAGCAAATGTCAGTAAGGGTCAATGAAAACTGAAGCTCACTGGCTTACCATACCTCCAGGCTCAAAAATTTACAGCACTTTTTTGTAGAAATAGGTGACTAATAAGTGGGATAGCCTGGGATTATATTGTGGTCCAGGCATTTTCTGAGACCCTGGGATGCAGTATCATTATCTTCATATGAAGGAGGAGGAGAAGATCTGGGAAACTCAATTCTTCTGCCTTCCCAACCCATAGTCATTTGCTAAGTCATCAGGATAAAGCAATTCCTGTATGAGAATTTTCAGGGCTTTGGATAATGTCTTTGGTCTGTTCAGTTATAAGTTTTCCAGCTGTCTGGAAACATATTGTGATTCTATTTTCCATGAGTACTGTTTCCTCAGGCATGGCTCTGAATAATAGATTGCACACAAATGGATATCTTACATAAATGATTCCTTTAACCTTTGAAGAGGAATGGGTCAGTTCTATCTTGTCATAGATTTCTGAGGTTGTATTTTTCAGTTTTTCTATTAGAAATATAAGATTAATATTCCCCTAAGTGAAGGTGGAGGGAAAGAGGAGAGAGATTAATGGGAGCTATTCCACTGATAAGCATAAACATAATTGCTAATTTCAAGACCTTGTTATTCCCCAAATGGAAGAAATCACACTATTTGTCCTCTCATTAGTCAAGTAACCAACCTCATATATTAACAACTAGGTAAAAATTGATAATCCCATGAGGCAGAAGGGAGTTTTTCTAGGAGCAGTACTTCATGGAAAAAAGGAGTATCAGATTATGGTTTATTAATTTTTCACAGGCATCACATATTCTGAAGGTTTTTTCCTTGAAATTCATAATTGTGTGACATAGTAATAAATTAACATAAAAGGGCAG
This sequence comes from Sminthopsis crassicaudata, assembly GCF_048593235.1. Classification (NCBI taxonomy): domain Eukaryota; kingdom Metazoa; phylum Chordata; class Mammalia; order Dasyuromorphia; family Dasyuridae; genus Sminthopsis; species Sminthopsis crassicaudata. The sequence continues at coordinate 280,361,388 of NC_133618.1, forward strand.
TTCAAGTTATTGTTACATTTTAATTATAAATCAGTGAGAATATTTCAAGGTTAGTTTAAGTAGAGACTAATTAGGACTAGAACAACGTGCAAAAGCAGTCTCTAGTTTAGGAAAGTTTGTATGCATTATGGCTATTTGGAATTCTAATTCATTTTGCTGGAGAAACCAAGTTATTCATGACCATTTAATTTTCCTGGACAACACATACACAGAAAACTCATTTAATCGATAGTATAGTTGAACTTTAGTGCTCTTGAGTCTAACTCCTTTAATGGATCCATGATTTTTTTAAAACAATATTTATTAAAGCACAAAAGCATCAATGTCTATGTATCATGTATAACTTTTATCCAATTCTCCCTAAATGTTAAAATTTATTTATTTATTTATTTTAAAATAGTTTTTATTTATCAGATATATGCACGGGTAATTTTACATTGACAATTGGCAAACCTTTTGTTCTAATTTTTCCCCTCCTTCCCCCCCCCAGATGGCAGATTGACCAATACATGTTAAATATGTTAAAGTATAAATTAAATACAATATATGTATACATGCCCAAACAGTTGTGTTACTGTACAAAAAGAATCAGACTTTGAAATAGTGTACAATTAGCCTGTGAAGGAAATCCAAAATGCAGGCAGACAAAAATAGAAAGATTGGGAATTCTATGTAGTGGTTCATAGTCAACTCCCAGAGTTCTTTCACTGGGTGTAGCTAGTTCAGTTCATTACTGCTCTATTGGAACTGATTTGGTTCATCTCATTATTGAAAATGGCCACATCCATCAGAACTGATCATCATATAGTATTGTTGTTGAAGTATATAATGATCTCTGGTCCTGCTCATTTCACTCAGCATCAGTTCATGTAAGTCTCTCCAGGCCTCTCTGAAATCATCCTGTTGGTCATTTCTTACAGAACAATAATATTCCATAACATTCATGTACCACAATTTATTCAGCCATTCTCCAATTGATGGACATCCATTCATTTTCCAGTTTCTGGCCACCACAAAAAGGGCTGCCACAAACATTCTTGCACATACAGGTCTCTTTCCTTTCTTTAAGATCTCTTTGGCTCCCATAAATTTTTAATGCAAATTTCACCTAGTATATTTGGGGACTTTGTCAAAGTCTTGTCATTTCATAGGTATCAGTGGAGCACTGGATTATCCCTTCCTTCTGGTACAAATCTGATTTACTTCCTTTTCTGGTCATAAGTCTCTTGAATAATTTCTTTTTTATTGCTTCTGGTGCACAATTCTGAGTTGATGATGAGCTGTAGTTTATAAATGTTCAATATGTATTTTTCCATTGCTCATTTGATAACCCATAACTTTAATTCTTCTGAGACTATGATAGTTTGTGAGCCATAGCCATTTAGCATCTCCTGAAGAATAATTCAGGAGTTAAAATTTTGGATCTTTGTTTCAGGAAGAAGTACAGTCATTAAAATCACTGTCTCTTTTCCCAAATGCAATCCAGATTGTTCTACTTGCATTTATCCAGCCCCAGGTCACTTCAGTGGATGCCCAAATAGTGATGGATTTGTTTTATGGACTTTCCAACCAATTACAAATCTTAGTTTTTAAAGATAGATTTTTATTGCTCTTTTGTTTTTAATGTCTCCTAGAAATACTTCAGTATGCTTTTCTTCCTTTTCATAAGGAGATGAAAAGGAAAAAGTATGAGCCAAACCAATCAACACATTGAAAAAATCTGATGCTTATAAACTAAGCACTGTTTGTCATTTGCATCACTTTATCTCTGTAAAGTATTTGGGGAGAAGTATCTTCACATAAATTGTTCTTTATAATTTTTCAACTTTCAGTTTTGATTATTTTGTTTTTTTCTTTCCATTTATATTGTAGTCATTGTGTATATTGTTTTCCTTCTTTTGCTCATTCCACTTTGTATCAGTTCATGTATTTCCCCCCCATTCTTATCTCTATTTATCATGTTCATTATTTCTTACAACATAGTAATATTCCTTCATATGCCACATTTTGTTTAGTTGTTCCCCAGCAAGTGGACATTTCTTTTGCCTCATTCTTTGCTATTACCAAAAATCAATGCTATAAAGATTTTCAGTGGCTTTTTTTTTTGTCAAGGACTTTCATTGGGTTAATATATCTGGTAAAAGAGTTCTCTAAATCAAAGGATATTAACACTTTAGTCACTTTAACAAATTACAGTTTGTTTTTTAATAGGTATTCTTTATCCATTTATTTTCTCTTTGTGGATAGTGAGGGTGAACTCAGTTGAGTACTATGAATTACTAGCATTATTTGTAAAAATATTTCTATTGGAAAATGAATTTATATTTCAGACACTCCTAGCTCTAATGCATTAATGATAGCTTGAATAGTCTAGAATAAGGAAGGGCTCCCACAGAAATGAATCAGGTAAGGGGAGAAAGAAGCTGAAATGAGATGAGAAAAATAGTGAGGGGTTGGAAATGGGACTACATACCAGTTATAAGGTACTCAGGGGAGACTAGCACCTTTGGAGTGAGAATTTGCTGAGCCCTTTTCAGCACTGCTTATCCACCTTTGGTGTCCATCTGATTCAATCAATTCTCACCAGTGACTCCAAGTGACATAGCATTTATGGCAGCCATACCCTAGTAAAAATATCTCGGCAGCCGGGCTAAAATCAGCTGAGGGTAACCAACAGGCTTCAAAATCATTGGTGAGCTGGGAATATATACCTCAAGCATGTAAGACTTCATCTAGCAGATTGAGGGGATGATAATAATTGGTTCCAGCAATCATGATGGCAGCTGAGAGAGGCTATGTGAAATGTTTAGAGCTTGGTAAGACATTGAAGACACCCAAGTCATCCAGTGCATCCCAGCCATTGCCAGTAATCCTGATTTGTCTTGCCACATGATTTGGATGAGTCTGGAAGAAAAAGTATGGTCGATGACTTTATGCAACTCTCTCACTGTTCACACATGAGTTGAGACATCATCCTGAGACATCTGTGCATGTGTGTTGTGATTCTTTCCAGGGATTCACTTTGGTATAATAAGATGGGTATCGGGAGAGATCTAGATGCAAATCCTCAAGTTTACTATCTGTGTGATGATGAGTAAGTTAACTTAATGAGTCTCATTTTTTACTTGTAAATAGGATAATAATACCTATATTCTAATACACCTGTAATACTTATATTATGCCTTGCAGAATTGTTGTAAAGATCTAATAATTTAATGCATATAAGGTGCTTTACAAACCTTAAACCATATATAGATACAGATACACATCTTTCCTATCCCTGATGAGCCTTTCCTTTAATTCCTTAACTTGCCTTGGTATTACTTAACCTCTCCCACCCAAAGATCCCTCCCTTGTCTTCTTCTTTCACCCTTTGCTTTCCCATCTGCCCATTCCTCCCTTCTTCCTTTTTCTTTCTTTCTTTTTTTTCCCCTGAGGCAATTGGGGTTAAGTGACTTAACCAGCATCACACAGCTAGGAAGTGTTAAGTGTCTGAGGCCAGATTTGAACTCAGGCCCTCCTGACTTCAGGGCTGGTTGATGCTAGTCTTAGACATATGGTATACATTTCACAGGTAAAAAAAAAATTAGCAATTTGTTCATGTTGAGTTCCTTGAAATTGACTCTGTTATTGGCTTTTATATATTACATTTTCTATTAAGTTTGGGTTAGATTGATAGAAAGTCCTGAAATTCTGCAAGTTAAGTGAATGTCCATTTTTCTCATTTAATATTAGAGATAATTTTGCTGGATATGATATTTTTGGCCTCAGTCCTAGTTCTTTTGATTGTTGTTAGATATGATTCCAGGACCTGCAGTCTTTTATTGTAGCTGCTGATAAATCTTGTACAATTCTAATGGTAATTCTACCATATTTGAACTGTTTTTTTCTTGTTTCTTGCAAAATTTTCTCTTTGATCTGGGGTTTTTTAAATTTGGCAATAATGTTTCTATGTGTTTTCCACAAAGGATCTCTTTAAGGTGGCAATTGGTGGATTTTTTTTCCGTTTCCACCTCCTGTTCTTTCATTCCAGAACAATTTTATTGAATTATTTCTTGCATTACTGTGTCAGGGTCCTTTTTTGGTCACAACTTTGAGTCAGTTCAATTATTCTTAGATTTTTCTTTTCTTGATCTGTTCTCCAGATCTGTTGTTTTTCTTATAAGATGTTTAACATTCTGTTCTATTTTTTCATTCTTTATAATCTGTTTTGTTATTTTTTGGTCTCTTATATCTTCATTGGCTTCCCTTTGCCCAGCTCTAATTTTCAAAGAATTAGTTTCACCTTTGAGACTGTATCTCCTTTTCTAATTGATTAACTTTTCCCACAATCTTCTTATATATATAACTTATCATTTTAACAAAAATTCCATTTATTGTTATGCTTTCTAATCTGTTTTGTAATCTTGTTATAGTTTTTGTTTGTTATAGTGTTTTAATAGGAATGAGCATGGCATTTTTTTAAAAGCTTTTTCTGTATCTATTGAGATAATCATGTGATTTTGGTTGTTTTTGTAATTGTTGTGGTCAATTATGCTGATAGCTTTCCAACACTGAGCCAGACCTGGTATAAATCCTATCTGATCTTAGGGTATAATCTTAACAGTATTTTATTTTGAATTTTTGCATCAATATTTATTATTGAAATTTGTCTATAGTTTTCTTTATTTTTACTCTTCCTGGTTTGAGTATCAGAATCGTTTTGTGTCATAAAAATTTTTGTTTATTTCTATGATTTGTTCTTTTGCCTACTCATTTTTTAGGATTAGATTATTTAGTTTTTCAGTTAACCTATTTATCTATATTTTCTTTTTTTAAAATTAATTTTATAATCATAATTTTTTTTGACAGCACATATGCATGAGTAATTTTTTTATAACATTATCCCTTGTATTAATTTTTCCAAATTTTCCCCTCCCTCCCTCTACTCCCTCCCCTAGATGACAGGCAATCCCATACATATTACATGTGTTACAATATAACCTAGATACAATATATGTGTGTAAATCCAATTTTCTTGTTGCACGTTAAGAATTGGATTCTGAATATTTATCTATATTTTCATGCTCTTTATTGAATAGAAAAATTATTGAATAATTTTTATTACATTTGGTCTAAAAAAGGATGCATTTCATATTTCTGCTTTTCTGAATTAGTTTGTTGGGTTTTTCTGCCTTAACATATGTTCATTTTTTTGTGACTGTGTCATGTACATCTAAGAAAAAACCATGCTTTTTTTTAAATCCTCTTTTTTTATACTAAGTTTTCTAAAATTCTATTCATGTCCTTAAATCTTATTTATTTTATTGGATAGATTTATCTCATTCTGAGGTCTAAAGTTGAGGTCTACTACTAGTAGAGTTTTACTATTTCCTTCTATAATACACTTAATCTTTCCTTTAAGAATTTGGATGCTCTATTCCAATAGGCTTGTGAGGAAAAAGCCATTCCCATCCAGAGAGAGAATCATGGAGACCGAATGTGGATCAAAACATAGTATTTTCAGGATTTTGTTTGTTTGTTTGTTTGTTTGTTTGCTTGGGTTCTTTTTTCCTTTCTCATGTTATTTTCCCCCTTTTGATCTGATTTTTCTTGTGCATTATGACGAATGTGGAAATATGTTTAAAAGAATTGCACATGTTTACTCTATATTGGAGTGTTTGCCTTTTAAGAGAAGAGGGTAACAGGGAGGGATGTATATATTTGGTTTTTGCATGTATATATTTGGAACAATAAAAAACTATTAAAAAAGATTTGGATACTCTCATTTGTTGTATATATGTTTAGTGTTGATACTACTTCATTTTCTTTGGTACATTTTTAGCAAAATGTAGTTTTCCTTTTTATCTCTTTTAATTAGGTCTATTTTTTTGCTTTTGCTTAGTCTGAAATCATAATTGCTATCTCTGCTGTTTTTTTTTCTTTACCTCAGTTGAATCATAATAGATTCTGCTCCAGCTCCTTATTTTTATTCTGTGTATGTCTTTCTATTTCAAGTGTGTTTCTTGTAAACAATATATTGTTGGATTCTAGTTTCTAATCCATTCTGCTGCTTCCATTTTATAGATAGATTCATCCTGTCCACATTCACAGTTATGGTTGCTATGTATTTTCCTCTGTTGTATTTAACATCTTGTTTATCTTTCTCTCCCTTTTTATCCTCTCCCTCTTCAAATATCTTTTTGAGTCAGAAAGAAAGCAGCAGAAAGGATAGTTGAAAGATACAAAACATTTTAGTCTTACCAATTTTAAAGATTCAGGCAGTCAATCAAAGCATGTGGGAGTGGATCAGGAGACCTCTATATGAAGCAATCTGGGCATAATTCAGTGGCCCCTTAGGTTGCCTCCATGTTAGGTTAACTGATCAAGCTCAGGCAATTCTAGGTTGGCTGTATGGTACTAGGGGGAAAAAGTGAAAGGATATGGCTTATGCCTCCTCAGAGATGATGGAGAGCTAAATTGAATTTGGGATGAAGACTTTTTAAAAAAATATATGCTTTTGTCAATTTGCCAGGAAAGGCAAGAGCCAAAATACTTAAAAAAAAAGTTCATGGATCCCATGTTAAAAACTCCGAGCCACATCTCTAGGGTTCTTTCCAAACATAACATCTTATTTTAGACAAATTTTTAATCTACTTATCAATCAATAATCATTCTTTAAATTCTTGTGTCAGGCATTGCATTAGGTATTAGAGATACAAAACCATAAATAAAAGAATGCCTGCCCTCAAGGAACTTATTTTTTATTCAATGGAAGAGGATATTTGGGCTTGTGGGGATCAGGATCATAAGTTTAGAACAGTCCAAACCCAACTCTCTTTAATTTTACAGATGAAAAAAAAAAAAGAGAGAGAAAAGAATCCACATGTGCAAAAATGTTTGCAGCACCCCCCTTTTTTTTAAAAAAATTAAAGCTTTTTATTTTTAAAACATATGCATAGATAATTTTTGACATACACTTTTGTAAAACCTCATATTCCAAATTTATTTTCCTTTCCTTCCCCCTACTATTTCCCCAGATGGCAAGTAATCCAATGTATGTTAAACATGTGCAATTCTTCTGTACATATTTCTACAATTATCATGCTACATGAGAAAAATCAGATCAAAAAAAGAAAAAAAAATGAGAAAGAAAAAAAAAGCAAGCAAACAACAACAAAGATGAAAATGTGATCCACACTCATGTCCCATTGTCCTCTCTCTGAGTACAGATGGCTCTCATCATCACAAGATCATTAGAAATAGTCTGAATCACCTCATTGTTGAAGAGAGCCATGTCCTTCGGGATTTGATCGTCATATAATTTTGTTGTTAATGTGTACAATGTTCTCTTGGTCCTACTCAATTCGCTTAGCCTCAGTTCATGTAAGTCTCTCCAGGACTTTCTGAAATCATCCTGCTGATCATTTTTACAGAACAATAATATTCTAAAATATTCATATACCATAACTTATTCAGCCATTTCTCAACTGATGGGCATCTACTCAATTTTTAGTTTCTTGAAAACCCCAATAGGATCACAAAAAGACAGACATAACTGAACAACAACAACAATAAATAAGGAAAGAAAAATCTGAATGAAAAAGGAAAAAAGCTGTGCCTTTGTATGTGGCAAGACAAGGGAAAACTTCACTGAGAGTCTATGTACATCAGTGTAGTCTTTAATATTAAAAAATATTTGGTCATAAAAAAATGGGGAAAGGACCCCCATGTGCAAAAATGTTTGTGGCAGTCCTTTTTGTAGTGTCAAGGAATTGGAAAATAAGTGGATGCCCATCAAATGGAGAAGGGATGAATAAATTATGGTACATGAAATGTTATGGAATATTATTGTTCTGTAAGAAATAACCAGCAGGATGAATACACAGAGGCCTGGAGAGACTTACATCAACTGATGCTGAATGAAATGAGCAGAACCAGGAGATCACCGAACATGGCAACAAGATTATATTATGATCAATTCTGACATACTTGGCTCTTTTCAACAAGTAAGGGATTCAAGTCAATTCCATAGACTTGTGATGGAGAAAGCCAACTGTATATATACATATATATATATATATATATATATATATATATATAGGGTTATGGGGACTGAGTGTGGATCACAGCATAATATTTTTACCTTTTTGTTGTTGTTTGCTTGCTTTTTTATATTAATTTTTTCCTTTTTGATTTAATTTTTCTTGTGTAGCATGATAATGTGGAAATATGTGTAGAAGAATTGCACATGCTTGACATACATTGGATTACTTGCTGTGTAGGGGAGGGGATGAAGGGGAAAAGAGGGAGAAAAATTGGAGCACAAGCTTTTGTAAGGGTGAATGTTGAAAACTATCTTTGCATGTATTTTGAAAATAAAAAGCTAGTGTTAAAATAAATAAATAAATCATTCTGGGACACCAGGGTATGGACATAAAAAATTCAGATGAGGAAACTGAGGAACAGAAAGATTGTAACTTATTTGGGGACTTAAAGGTGAAAGTATTTGAGATATGTTTTGAACCCAGGAATTTCTAATTTCAATTTAAGTACCTAGTCACTACATCAAACATTAGACTACCAAGGGAAAAATGAAACTGATCTTATCCTCAAGAACTTATGTTGTACTGGGGCAAATAATAGTACAACTTCACAGAATGATCGGCAATACAACCAGTAATAGGAGGCATCAGGCACCATTATTCAACATCTAAAGGGCATGCTAGCAGAAATTCAACCCTGGGACCCTGGATTTCTGTGATAATAGTCTTGGTAAAAACAACCTTCTCTTTGGAAATATGGTATTAGAACTGAACCTGAATAAAATCATTCAAAATATAGGGAAGTGTGGTAGTTCAGTACCTGAACCCCAGTGAAAAACGTAGATAATGCTGTTGTTCAATCTTAAAATAAAGTGTATTGGGTTGGTGGGGAAATAGCTTCTCCCCACCTTCGCCAACCCTCCAGTAGTTTTAGCTTCACAATTTAGCATTTTATATTTGGTTTAAAAATAATTCCTGTGCTTATTATAGCCACAGGAGCTCTGTTCTAGTACAACTCTCGGTAGGAGGCCTAAACAGAACACCCAGAAAGGCCACACTACCTACCATGACCTCTCTCAACATTGGCTGAAAAACAGAAAAAGAGCCCCATTGTTCCACCCTTTCGTCCACTAGCTTAGGTGCAGTCCTGCTTGGAAACAGCGAAATATACTAAGTGGAAATGGGGGGAAGAGGGTGCCTTTCTAGGGTCTGGTGCTTCTGATTTCATATAGTTTTTCAAATCACAGAACTTATTCTATCCCCAAATCCATTAGGATACAAGTTCCTTGGGGGCAGGGTCATTTTTCACCCCATTTATATTTCTAATGGTCAGCCTAATAGCTCAAATATAGCAAGCACTCAGGAAATGATTGTTGAATTGAACTAAAAGCTAATTGCAGTGGATAGAACATTAGGTCTAGGGTCAGGAAGATCTGAATTCAAATTCAGTCTCAGATACTTCCTACCTTTGTGATCCTGGGTAAGTATGTTTGCTTCTGTTTTTTCAAGGCTAAGTGGGGATAATAATAGCACTTGTTTCCCAAGATTATTGTATGAAATGTGAGAATATTTGTAAATTTTCTGAATCATAGTAGGTGTGGTATAAATGCTCCTCCTCTTTTTCCTTCCTCCTCTTCCTCCTCCATTTACAGTTATATTACATTATACTACAGTCTTATAAGTAGACTGAAAGGGGAGCTAGGTGGTACAGTGGATAATGCACTACCCCTGGAATCATAAGGACCTGAGCTCAAATGTAGCCTTCCTAGCTATGCTACGCTGGATAAGTCATTTAACCTAGATTGCCTAAAAAACCCAAACAAATAAAAAACCCAACTCCAACAAGTAGATTGCAGCATCAGGGAAGTGATAGGAGCATTCCTTAGAAATAAATTTCAGTAGTTCTTATTACTTCTGTCCTTCAGATGAACACATTGTAATGATGGTCAGAAATACAAATATCTGTATTATAGCTACTACAATATATGTGGCTAGTGTTTGAAGCAGTGTTGTTCAGTAAAATCGAATTTATAATTAAAAGATTCATGTTGGAATATTAATACTATACCTAAGTACTTTGTGATCTTTGCCAAGTCATATCAACTTCCTAAACACAAATTTTCCTTTCCTATATGGAATTAGATTCGATGTTGCCTTCAAGTTCCCAATACTACATGAGATAGACACCTGGAGTCCAAGAAGCATGTAGGAGTATGTGATGATTCTTCTTTCCAAAAGAGAGTGTTTGATTTCAGAATTTCATACAATTTTATACTAACTAGCGCCCTACAGCAAAGACCATGCCTAAGGAGAGGGGAAGGATAGACAATCAGATTTTTCTTATATTAGAATCATTCAAGAGACAGAGGCAGAGCCAGTCAAAGTTTGTTGATATTGAGGGTATAGTGAAAAGTACTGTGAAAATCATTGACTCAGATGATATGTCCTGCAGTATCAAGCAGGGAGGACAGGCTACTATGGTCTCTGTTTGGTGTTTTGATTGCACAATGACCCAGGGAAATAGACACCTGTCAGTAAAGAAAGAGAAATATTATCAAGAAAAAGGAAGCTGAATTAAAAAGCTCTTCCTAATATGATAAGTTATAGTACTGCCTATTACAGCAAAGTACCTGTGGGTGGCAGGGTCTCATTTTCATACAGAAATAAGCTCATTAAGGTACTGAATGGGAATATAAATTTTAAAGCTCATGACTCCAGAGAAAGATGCTAACAGGATCCAGGAAAGGAGTTAGGTAGAAGAATAGGGAATAGGAAAAGTAAGCAGGAGTTAAGACAAAACAAGTCTGTTATAGCAAAAAAACCAAACAAACAAAAACAAAAAACCAAAAAACTGAAACCAGTCTCCCTTTTCATAAATGAGAGAGATATTATATTGTCTTTTACTACTAGTTACCATCAGTTAAAGATTGTTGTGGAGTCTGATACATGATTCACTGTTGGAGGACTCATGAAGGCAATATGTTAGACATTCTATGAATACCTCATAATTACCAAAATTAGCAGAATGACTTGGGAAGGTAGGGGCTTTCCAGATATTTTCATTCACATTAAATTTTGCATCATGTCCCTTTAAATTTGAAAAGAAAGAATTAAAAAGATTGTTAAAACTTAGAAATAGCCAGACACTATTCATGCAGCACCCGAGAAAACATAAAGCAGCCAAAAAGAGTGGTTATTCACAGGAAGATGTTGAGAATCAGAAAAAGTCAGTGTTGGAGAGGATCTCAGAAGTCATGGAATCCAAAGTTCAAGCATTTCTGAGCAGGAATTCTCTTCTAATAATAACTGACACTATAGAGCTTCAAAGTTCACAAAGCATGCGTTCTCTCAATTGATCACTATTTTATTGATGGATGAATAAATGGAAAGATATTTATTAAATCTTCACTATATGCAAAGCATGGTGCTAAGCAATGAAAATGCAAATAAAAAAGCAAGAGAGTTCTTGCTGTCAAGGAGTTCATATTTTAGGAGGAATAGGTTTCAGCTACAAGTCAATTGGAAAGGTTCCACAGTGCTTGGGGCATAGAAGCAAAACATATACCGTGTTTCCCCGATAATAAGACCTATCCTGAAAATAAGACACCCACATACTCTTTAATATTCCGCTAAAATAAGCCCTCCCCCGAAAATAAGCCCTATCGAACTTACTATGAAAACGGTCATCATGGTGATCCCCTGCGCTATATGCTGCGTAGCGGTACCTTCAGTAAGCAGCGCCGCCCTCCCCTCCCGGTGAAACGCACGTCGCGCTCCGAGCTGCATCCAATCAGAGCTGCAGCAGTGAGCGCGTCATCCTCTTCTTCCCTGGTGATTTGCTTGCTGGCGCTACTGAGAGCAGCGCCGCGGAGTAGAGCTGAGACAGGACCATCTAAAAACTCGGTAAGTTCAGTAAGCGATGGAGAATAAAATAAGCACTCAGGGGGCATGATGGAGGCTAAAAGGGGCATGATGGAGGCTAAAATGGGCATGATGGAGGATAAAAGGGGCATGATGGAGGATAAAATAAGCCCTCCCCTGAAAATAAGCCCTCTGGTGTTTTTTAGTCCCAAAAAAATAATAAGACAGTGTCTTATTATCGGGGAAACACGGTAGTAACCTATCTTTAATGGGGGAAGAAATGTCTGAAATCTATCAAAGGGCTGACTTCCTTCCCCCCAAAGGTCATTTACCCAAAGACCACATGTCACATTAGCAAATAGATATATTTATTCATGCCTTAAAGTAAGTAGAAATCAGAGAAAGTCTATGGGTGAGAATATACTAGATAAAACATGAAGTGAATGAGCTTTCACACAGGGAAAAATTGATTTTTCAGTTGAAGTAAATGAGAGAATCAATATCAGGGAGATATTGATATCTCAGTTCAGACAAGAAATAGAGTCCCAGATATCCTCTAAAAAGAAATCCCTCAGAATCTCTAGTGCAGTAAGGTAAGGATAGGGATATGATAAAAATATTGGCTCTGCTAAGGTTGACTTCTTTCCAGAGCCTTTCTTTTTTTTTAAAGGAAATTTTTTGAATCTGGAAAATTGTGCATCTTCCCTCATGAAGCTAGAAATCCAAGATTTTTCTTCTCTCAAGCTCTTACCAGTTTCACCCTGTATGTAGGTGCAGAACATTGAGTAATCAGTCCATTAATGAGGAGAGTGCAAATGGACATTGGATACAATTGAAAAAAAAATCTGATCATTTTAGTAAGTTGCAAGTTCAATTAGCCAGTGTTGTCAATAAAATAGTCAAAAAGGCTAATGTGATTTTAGTCTTCTTTTTTATTTTCATCTTTTTAAAAATTATTTATTTTTAATACACATTGCTTTATGAATCATATTGGGAGAGAAAAATCAGAGCAAAAGGGAAAAACCATAGGAGAGATTAAAAAAAAACACAGAAAAAAGAAGTGAACAGAGCATATGTTGGTTTATATTCAGTCTCCATAGTTCTTTTTCTGTTTAAAGACTATTGGGACTTCCTTGGATCACTGAACCACTGAGAAGAATCGTGTCTTTCTTAATTGCTCATTGCATATTCTTGCTGTTATTGTGTTCAGTGTATTCCAGGTTCTGCTTGTTTCACTCAGCATCAGTTTGTGTAAATTTCTCCAGGCCTTTTTAAAATCAGCTTGTTCATCTTTTTTTAAATTTTTTTTATTTTTATAGAACAACAATATTTCATTTCATTAATATACTACAACTTGTTTGGCCATTCCTCAATTGATGGGCGTCTACTCATTTTCCAATTCTTTGCTACTACAAAAATTTTTGCACATGTGGGTCTGTTTCCCTCCTTTAAGATTTCTTTGGAATACAGGACCAGTAGAGACACTGCTGGATCAAAGGGTATGCACAGTTTTATGGTGCTTTGGGCATAATTCCAAATTGCTCTCCATAATGGTTGGATCATTTTAGAACTCCACAAACAATGCCTTAAAGTCCTTAAAGTCCTTGGGTTTCCTACATTTTCTCTAGTATTTATCATTACTTTTTTCTGTCATCTTAGCCAATTTGAGAGGTGTGAGGTGATACCTTAGAGACGTTTTAATTTGCCTTTCTCTAATAATCTTAGTCTTTATCAAAAGATTGCATCCTGCACCATTGCCAATCATCTTGACCTTTGTCTTGCCACTAGATTTCAATGATGGAGGAAAGAGTAAGGCTAATGACTTTTCCCAGCTCTGCCCCACTTATATCCAATTCTCATGCTAGTAAAGAAATCCTACTCATGAAAATTGGTTCTCTTCGAGGTAATGAACTAACAATAACAACAATTATAATGACAATGGTATCCAGGAATCCAGATGAGGCTCCCTGATCATACCACATCCAGAGGCTGGAGGCCATTTTTGAAAGCACATTTTAGGAAGAATATTGATAAATCAAAAGCCATCTAGAAGAAGGGAAGGAGAAAAGCTAAAGGCCTCAAGTTTAAGACCTGGGGGACCAATTGAACATTAGGGATGGGTACCCTGGAAAAGAGAAGATTTAGAGGGCACATAATTGTTTTCTAGCATTTGGATTGCTATTATGTGGAAAAGGCATTAGAATTGCTCTGCTTGGCCCTAGAGGGTAGAAGAAGGAGTAACTGGTGAAAGTTGCAAAGATATAAATTTAGGCTTGATGTAGGGAAAGCTTCAACAGTGGAAAAGACTGCTTACACAGGGAGTGGATTTCTCCTTTAAGCAAATACTAGATCATTACTTGTAAAGTACATTCTACATAGAGCTTTTATCAGGTACAGTTTAAACTTAATGTCCACTAAGATAATAATATCTATCATTTATATATTATTTTGAAGATTGCAAAGAACCTTACATAGATTATATCATTTGATTTGCACAACAATCTTGGGAGGTGGGAGCTACTATTATTGCCATTTTACAGATGAAACTGAGGCAGACAGTGCTCAAGTGGCTTGCTAGTTAGTGTGAGGCTGAATTTAAACTAGGTCTTCCTGACTCCAGAGTTCTACACTCTGTGCTTCCTATCAAGTTTGAAATGGTGTCACTTGTCTACTAAATTTGCCCATTTGCTGGGACTCTTATTTACAAAACTGAATTTATTTTGGGTCAACCCGTAAACATTATGAGGAGTTTCCAGTGTATTTGAGGGGGTGAGAGGTACATGAAGGACTGAGTAGGAGAATAGAAAGGAGGATTGAAAGGGGAGAAGGGGAGTGGAGTGATTCTCGGACTGGACAACAAACAAAGGTCCCTTTGCTATAGACAGTTATTTTTACTCTTTGAAAAACATCATCCTTATTTTTCTTGCTTTAGATCAAAGGTGATCTGCTTCACTCTTTCCTTTGAGTTATTTTCCCTTTAAACACAAGGAATTTATTAGAAACAGAAAGATTGTTTCTGGGGCTGGATCCGTTCTGAAGTCTGGCATTTTGATTTTAGGAATTCTGGGCATCAGATATTTCTCTAAGCTTGGGAAGCCTATGAATGCTGGGGTTTGTAAGGATGAATCTTAATTTTTGTGGAGACTGGAGAGCAGGTTCTTGAAATCATGACGGGAGTTCGAGTACGTGCCAAAGTAGATAAATGGGCTGTAGAAACTGGCAGCTTTGGCAAAAGGACTGGCCTGGAAAGAAGCAACAGTTGGCACCTGCTGCCTACGTACAGACCACAAGGGGATGATCGAATCAAGAGATCCTGCCAGGAGAGAGGCAGAACAAATCACAGATGACACCTGAGAAACAGACAAAATATGTTTATACTTACTTCCAGTTCTTTCTGTTGCTATGGTTTGGCAATAGCTCTTAGCATTTGGCTGCACTCAGAGCCCTTTGGAGGGCAAGATGTACCAGGAGGAAGAGAGGACTCAGTGAACCTTAAAGCAATACATAAATGTGGATGAAGATTTTTTGAAACTCAAGGATATTGGAAACAACACTGGACTGTGAGCTAGGAGACCAGTGTTGGATTGCAGGCTTAGAAACTTTTTAGTTGTGTGACCTTGGAAGTATATACTTTGCATTAAAAAAATCTTTTGATTTTACTTTGAAAAAAATTTGATTTTTTTAAAACATAGCAATAATTTCCCCCCAGTATCCTTTTGCCTCCCTCTTTCACAGAGCAGCCCATAATAATATTTTAAAATAAAAAGAAAGATAAAATCGGCAAAACTGACTCACTTCACTCCATATCAATTAATATAGATCTTTCTCTGCTTCTCTGTATTTGTCATTTCTTTCAGCCCAGTAATATTTTATTATAGTCTTGTACCACATTTTTGTTAGCTATTTTTCAAGTGATGAACATCTATTTTGTTTCCAATTCTTGGTTTTATGAAAGTGCTGCTTTAGATATTTTTGTGACTATTATGATTTTCTTTTTATCAACACTTACCTTGGGGTAAAAACAGTAATGGAATCTCTGGATGCAGATTGGATGTTTTAGTCACTTTATTTGTATAAATCCAAAACACTTTTCAAAGTGGTTATACTAATTTATCATTCCACCAACAATCCACTAGTGTGTAAATCTTCCCAGAAGTCCTCTAACATATTAACTATTTCTATCTTTAGTCATTTTTGTGAAATTGGAGTTTAAAAAGAAAAATGGCAGTAAATATGCATTTCTTTTATTATTAATGACTTGGAAATTCTTTCATAGGATTGTTTATAATTTTTTTGGACAACTGTTCATATCTTGTGAGCATATTACTATTGAGGAAAGGCTTTTAGTTTGTGTATATTTATAACAGATATACATGTTATACTTTATAATGTTATTATATTCTAATAATGTAAATTAATCACCTATCACAAATTATGTATTATATAAGTAATATATAAAATAAACATTTAAGATGAATTGTTAGTTTAATAATTAGTCAATTATAATAAATTAAGTATGTAGGATAAAAAAAGAAGTGGGTAAATGGGGGAGAGGTCTTTGTATCAAATTCTCTGCAAAGAACTTTTTTGTTATTCAATTATGTTTGGTTCTTTGTGACCTTATTTGACATTTTCTTAACAAAGGTACTGGAGTACTTTGCATTTCCTTCTCTGCTTATTTTACAGTTGAGGAAACTGAGACCAACTTGGGTTAAACCCAGGGTCACATACCTATTAAGTACCAGAGGCCAGGCTTTAACTCAGAAGGATAAGCCCTCCTAATTCTAGGGTTGTCACTTTGTTCCCTGCACCATCTAGCTGCCTAAAAAGAGTGCTCTATCCACTGCACCACTTAGCTGCCCCCATAGGTCTATTCTTAATATAGTTTACATATATATACAAATATTTGTATTTGTGCTCTGTTAGGTATAAGTGATAATATCTGACACACACACATATATATCTTATCTATGTATGCATGTATATGCACACATATATATGCATATATGTATTGTTTATCTTGTAAAGAATTCGATACAAAGATTTTTCAGAAGCTTTTCACTTTCATGTAACCACAGTTATTTGTTTTATGCTTTATAATAATCTCTATCTTTTTTTGGTTAGGAATATCTCTTGTATCATAGCTGTGAAAAGAATATGATCTGGTCCTTTTCCAATATTTTATGGAATGATTTAATATTCCCAATATTTTATGGAATGATATCACATATTCATTTAAAATGTATCATGTATCATGATTTAAGGTATTTAAGCTTAATTTCTTCCAGACTGCTTTCTAGTTTGCTCAAGAGTTTTTAATTTTGTTGATTATGAAGTTTTTCCCTAAGTAATTTGTTGTTTGATTTTTTAAATTATTAATTATCGAGTCCCACTGTTTTTCATTCTCTCGTCTAGTCTGTTGATTACATAATTTAAAAAAAAACTAATTACCAGATGGTTCTGATGACTGATAATTTATAATTTAGTTCCAGCTCTGGAAGTGCCATTATCCCTTCAGTCCTATATCTTTTCAATATTTCCCTTGATATGCTAGGCTTCTTATCATTTCAAATGAATTTTTTATTATATTATTGAATTTTATAAAGTTTCCCTTTGATAGTTAGATTGGCATAACACTAAAACAGTACATTAACTTTGTAATATTGTCATTTTTATTATATTGGCATGGCCTAGCCAGGAGCACTGAATATTTCTTCATCTAATTTGTTTTTTGTTTCCTTAAGGAATATTTTGTAATTGAAATGATAAAAGTATTTTATTTGTTTTGATAGATTGATCCCTAAATATTTTATACATTTTGTTATTATTTGAAATAGGATTTCTCTTTTTATTATTGACTCTTAGATTTTGTTGTCATATAAAAATACACTATGTAAGATAAATAATGCATTGCATGAACTTCATCATATAGAAATGCAATTGACTTTTTGCATTTTAAAATATTTTTTGATTACATTTAAAACTATTTTTAATATTTATTTAAAATTTTTGGATTCCAAATTCTCTTCATCCCTCCCTTTTACCCATTCCCCCTCAATCTGTGAAAGAAACAATTTAAGAAAACAACTAGAAGAATAAAGTGTTTTTTTTTAAAGCTTCAATCTGCATTCAAACTATCAGTTCTTTCTACTATTCATTTTTAAAAGTTTATTTTGTAGCTTGTGACTTTACAGAATGTATTAATTATTTAAATGAATATTTTTGCTGAGTCTCTAGCATTTCTAAATAAAACATCATTTCATCAACAAAAAGAGATAATTTTATCTCCTCTTTACTTATCTTTATATCTATCTCTTGTCTTATTGTTTGTTATTAGCATTTCTAGAGCTATTTCAAATAATCATGGAGAGAATGGGTTCCTCACATTATATTATTCCCATATTTACTGGGAAAGCTTCTAATAATATATTCCCATTTCATATAATGCTTGCTTTTGATTTTAGATAGATGCTTTACGATATTTTAAAATCCATGTAAGTTTTATTTATAAGCATAAAAGGATATTATACTTTATCAGAAGCTTTTATCTATATTTACTGAGATAATAATTTGATTTTGTATGTTTTTCTTTTCAATATGATTAATTATGTTGATTGTTTTCCTAATATTGAACTATTCAGGCATCCTCAATATAAATCAAAATAGGCCATAATGAATGGATATTTTAATGCATAAATTACTGTACTACTTGGATAAGATTTTAGTTAAAAATTGGTCAGTATTCATTAATATTATTGGTCTATAATGCCCTTCTGTCCTTTATCTTTCCCTGATATAGATAGGACTATGTTTAATAAAAGGAATCTATTGGGTGATTTCCTTCTCAGTTTTTAAGAATAACTTGTATAGTGTTGGTATTAAATGTTTTGTAAAGATCTGCTGAAATTCTTCTAGAAATCTATTAGGAACAAGACATTTAAAAATTATAATTAGTTTAATTTCTTTTCTCTGAGTTTGAATTATTTAAGATCTCTTTTTATATTTATTACTTGGAATATTTTACATTTTTGAAGGTATTACTCTATTTTTTGTGTTCTGTTTTTGTAGCATATAAATGTACATAATAGGTTGTGATTTGTGTGGGTGTGTATGTGTGATATTTTACCTTGTTCATTTGCTATTTTGATTTAATTTTCTCCCTCTTTGTAATCAAATTGTTAAAGATTTATCAATTTTATTATTCTTTTAAAAGAATCAGTTTTTACTTTTATTGATTATTTCATTAGTTTTTACAGTTTATTTCATTTTAATATCTCCTCTTTTGTGCTTATTTTAGATTTGTATATTTATTGAATTTTTAACTTTTAAGATGCACAATCAATTCATTAATTCTTTCCCATTCTATTTTTATTAATGTGTTTGCTGGGATATAATTTCTTCTGACAACTGCTTCAGATGAATTTCAGAATTTATGGTAGGTTGTTCCAACATTATTATTTTCTTTCATGTAATTAGCTTACATGATTTGTTCTTTGAACTCATTCATTATTTAGAATTTCCTTGTTAGATTTTCATTTGGGTCTGTATCTTTCACTTTTGCTCCCTGTACTAATTACTATTTTATTTGTTACAATCTGTAAATCATGTAATGACTTTATACATCATGATTTTTGTTTTTATTTGCAATATCTTTGTACTCTAATACATGGTCACTTCAGCATGTGGTGCTGAAACTTTATATATTCTTTTGTC
This sequence comes from Sminthopsis crassicaudata, assembly GCF_048593235.1. Taxonomy (NCBI): domain Eukaryota; kingdom Metazoa; phylum Chordata; class Mammalia; order Dasyuromorphia; family Dasyuridae; genus Sminthopsis; species Sminthopsis crassicaudata. The sequence continues at coordinate 280,380,986 of NC_133618.1, forward strand.
TTTTTGCTCTAATTTCTCCAGCAATTTATTCAGTTCATCATTTTCCTTTTTTTAAATTTTTCTGCTAGAATTGTTCAAAAGTAAGGGACATTAAAATCTACTCCTTCATCCTCTTGTAATTCACTTAATTTTTCCTTTTTGAATTTAGGTGCTAAGGCATTTGAGTTTAATATTGGTAGGATATATATTGATATTGGTCTGTTGCCTGTGGTTCCTCTCAATATTATGTTGTTTCTTTGTTTATGTTATGAATGTTATTTTTTGCTTTACCTGATAGCATGATTGCAAATACTCCTTTTTTTTGGGAATCTCTTTTAGTACAGTAAATTTTTCTGGACTCTAATTTTTATTCTATGTCTGTTTTTGGTTTTTATATGTTTCTTGTGAATAATAGAATCTAAGGTTTTATTTTCTCATTCAATCTGATACTCTATTTTTTGGATTGTTTAATTCATTTGTACTTAATATAATGAGAGTTGCATTTTTATTTTCCTTTATTTTTCTCTAACATTTTTATTCAAAATTAGGATCCTCCTGCTCTGTCTTTAAAAAGAATACTTTGTTTCTTCAGTTCTTTTATCTCAGTCTTTTATAAAGTCATCCTATTTCCACTGCCTTTCCTCCTTTCATCCTCAAACCTATCTCCCATTTTTCAACTTTTTCTCTCCTTTTGGAATTTTGCACTACTTATTCCTTTTCCTTCTTCCTTTTATCTAGTATTCTAAATCTTTTTTCCCCTTTGTTAAGTAGTCAAGAAAAACCCCCCTTCTCTCTTCTCTTTTTTAAAAATTCATTTTCTGTGCATTTCTTTTCCTCATCCTCTTCATTGTTTCACTTCCCTTTTCATCTAATTTAGACTTTTATTTTTTGATTCATGGCCTTTAAACTCACATATTTCTCTTTAATCTCTGTATTTCTCAAAATTAAACTTCTAAAAGTATCTATTTTGAATTTCCTTTAATAAAATAGTTTCTCTGTTATTGCTTTAGAGTTTTTTGTTTTTGCTCTATTTCCATTTTTCCCTCTCTGTTGTGACTCACTCTTAGAAATTTCAGTTTCTATAGGTAATAGAGAGGAAGAAATATTTTTCCAGTGTTAGGCAATAAAGAATTCAATTCTTTATTGTGCTTTGCATTCTTTGGGATCTCCTTTTCCCCATTTGTTATGAAATTTCATGTCTGGATTCATGCCTTTACATTGTCCCTAATAGTTCTGATTCCCGTTCTTATGAGGTAAAAAAATAGTGGCTCCTCTAAACATTAAATTTCCTGTATATTTTAACCAATGTAAGCTCCCCTTCTCATTCCAGAATATTTCTCTTTTCCTACAGAAGCAAACTTTAGTGAGATCCCTTCCCATCAATGAAATAAGGGTTCTCTTTCTCTTTCTCCTTGTTTAAATCACTACTCTTGACTCTTCATCCATTTTCTAATCAGTCTTGTTCTTCCTTACAAGCTAAGGAATTATTTTTATTTTTTCTTTACAGTTAACTATTGACTTCTGTAGGGCTATATCACACATTTCCTTTTCTCTTCTTCCTCTCTTCTCTCTCTTATTTTACAGTGTAGTCCCACAATATATATAGTGGGACTCACCTATAGGCTAGGCAGTCACCTTCACCTTCACTTCTATTTGATTCTACTTTCACTTGTGGACTTTTAGATGGAAATCTCTTCATAAACTCTCTGTTTTAATTTGTTATTGTTGTTAATCTCTATAGCTAACTTCTTAGGCGTCTTTATCTTTTTTTTCCTCCCTTTTTTTATGGTAATTTATTTTGTTACCTGTACCTCTTGGCTGATGTATTTGTTTTTCTTTCTTGTACTTCAGTTGTGGAGGGGTTTGCAAAACAACTAATTTGTCTAAGTCTTGTTTGCTTTGTAGGAATGCACCAAGAATCTCTTTTTTAAACACTTATCTTTTTTCATTAATGCTTAGGGGTGCATTTTGCGCTAATTTGTACATATAATTCTATTCCCTTCTGAGGTTTGTGGTAGTTACTGAATAGTCTTGTTAGTCAATTTTCCTTTCCTTTCTTTATATTGGAAGATCTTTCTTTTGCTTGCTTTTAGAATTTATTGTTTATCATTAGAATTATAAATTTAATGACTGTAATTTACAAATTCTGGGTAATTTTCTTGCATTATTTCTTACATGATGATGTTCAGTTATTTTTGATTTATAGTTTACTAATCTGGGAGAGGTATTATCTGGGAGATCTTGAGATATTCTTATATAACCTGTTTTTGAAATTGACATATTTTGGAAAAATATGAATTCTAATAAAACATATAAATGATACATATTTTGGTCTTATTACTTTTTGCTTCTGTTCTTTCAGGTTTTTTGTTTGTTAGTTTGTTTGGTTTTTTTTTTTTTTTGGTTTTTTTGCATTTTAATTTGTTACTCTCTCCTTTATTTCCTTACTGATTTTTTTTGCCACTGTTACTTCAAGTTTTTCTATTTTGCCAATTATTCCTGCTGTGCAAGCCAAAAATTCTGCTTTTACAACTTTTCTTCTCATATCATTCAGGAAAATCCTGCTATTTGTTCCAAACTCTCTTGGGAATCCACGTAATACTCTATCTCATCAGGTGTTGATGCATTTTCCTTTGTCTTACAAATTTTATTATAGATGTTTGAAATCCTTTATGATTTGGAGGTCATCTTCATGTCATTTAACAATATTTTCTCTGTTGTTTTATCTCTGCATGCTTTATGGTTTTAACTGAGTTTTCACCCTTTTCTCCCTTCCCCTCCTCCCCCCATGACTTTTAGAAATTTTATTCTTTTTTCCCTTATATTACTCTATTGTTCACTTTCTGGGACTGAAATTTCTATCAGAGAAAATTATTGTAAAATTTTCCCTCATTTTCCATCTCCTTACTAATTTTGACTGCATTAAAAAATTTTCAATTTGATGTAATCAGAATTATCCATATTATTTCCTTTGATTCTTTCTCCCACTTTAGTCACGGAATCTTCTCACACATAAAAATAAAAGCTAATTCTTCCAAAATTTTGCCAAACTGCTTCAGTTTCCCCAGAATTAAAAAATATCACAATGAATCATTATCTCACTAACAGAGGGTCTGGGTTTTACTGAATACTATGCACAATTTTAGTTTACTTTTTTATGTTATCTACCTAATCTGTTCTACCGATAAACCAGTGTTTTTAAACAGTATTAAATTATTTAAAGGAGAATTGTTTTCTGGTATAACTTGAGATCCAGTACTGAAAGATTTATTTTCCTTTCCAGTTCTTTGCCATCATACAAATATCAGTTATAACTATTTTTTGTGCATATGGATCTTTTTTCCTCTTTCTTGAATTTCTTTGGAAGTATAAATCAAGTCAACATGCATTTATTAAGCACCTACTATATTTCAGGCACCATGCTGAGCTCTAAGGATACAAAGAAAGGCAAACTTACTAAACAGTGGTGTCAAACACAGAATGATGGGGAACCCTGAAACTGTCCTCCCTGACTTGGGGGGGAAGCCAGGGGTGAACTCTGAGAAACTTTTCTCTGGGAGAGGCCCGCCTCAGGACAAATTAGAAGTCCATCAGCAAGATGCTCAAAAGGTATCTTAAGAATTCTGTATCCAGGGGCTGAAAGATCTTTAACTCTTTAGGCTAGGAAGCTTTCAAGTGAAACCCAGAAATCTACAGAGTTCTGAGCAGAGGCCCAGGACCAGGAGTTGGCTGCATGCAGGCTAAGACATCTTAGGGACTGCAGAAATCTGAGTCTCCTAAAGAGTCCTGTGCTTTGTACTTGGATGATCTGGGTGAGTTGAAACCTACCACTTCTCTGAGTGCTGATCCAGTAAGGAAATCAGTTAGAACCCAAGAAATCAACATCTGTTCATTCCAGAGTAGAGGATGGGCCCTGAACAAAGTTGAATATCAGAATCTAAATCTGAATATAAGAGTAAACAAAAGAAGTTACCGATCTTTGGTGATATAGATCCAAAGAAAATCAAGAAATGAACTCTAAAAATAAAAGTAATTTTAGAACAACTACAAATAGAACCTCAAAGAAAAAAGGCAACAGGACTATATGAGTATGCAGAAGAAATTAAGCAAAGATAAAAAATGATATTAAAAGTGCAATAAGAGATCTGAAGGGAAAAAAAATGGAAGGATACATATCTTAAAACAAAAGATGGCAAACATTCTCCCTGTAATGGATTCTCTGAAAATTAGAATGAAACAAACAGGAATCAGTGACTGTTTGAGACAAAAACAACACGAAAACAAAATTCAAAGGCTGGGGGGAAAAAGAAAATATTAAAAAATTGGGAGTGGGGGAAAGTAAAAAACAACCTAACTGAAAAAAAAATTCAAAGAGGTAATTTAAGGATAACTTGGCTTTGAGCATGCTCAATTTGCTTAACATGAAGCTTGCTGTGTCCCCTACTAAGTGGGTATAGGTTGCTTCCTCTGATTGCCTACCTGTCCACATGGCAACTGTATCTATTGGGGATGTCATGATTTGAACCTGTGAGAGGGGAGCCTCTTGCCTTCCTCTACTTAGTTGCTTTTGTCCCAGTTCTGAGAACCGGTCCTGAAAATGTTTTTGTCTTCAGTTTTTCAAGAGCCATAGGTGATCCTCATAGGACCAAGGAGACCTTAGAACCAGGATTGTGGACAGAGTGGTATAGCTAACAAGCTTGGAAACCCTGAGAACCCAGGATGCCTGAGACTAGATTTTTGCACTTGGAAAAGGGACTGTAAGAGAACACAGCTAAGCTAAGAACCTAATCCCCTTCCCCTCCTCATAGATGGGGGGGGTTATGCTGTGTATATATTCAGAATAAATGTGTTTATTTGTGATTATATCTTTCAAATTATATATTTTCTTTTCTGTTAAATATATACCATCAGATTTGTTTAAGAAGGGAAGTGATTGTATGGAGAAAAAGGAATTTTTCTTTGCATAAAATTTATTAGATAAGGGCTTGGCATCAAAGATAGACAGATAATTGATGAATTAAATGAGAAGATATGGGAGAGCAATTTATATAGTAATAACAACATTTTAAAGACAATTCTGAAACCCACAAGAATTATGATCAATACAGAAAATGTTTATGATGATAATGAAACATACCCACTTTCTGATGAAGAAATGATAAATTTAGAATGCAAAATGAGATATGTATATTTTTTATATATAGCCAGTGAGAGAACTTTCCCTTGACTTATGCATATTTCTTACAAGGAGTTTGTTTTTCTTTTTTCTCTCAATGGGATAGAACAAGGATGGAGAATATATGGATGGGAGAGAAAATAGAAAAATAGATTTTTGTTAATTAAAAATATAAAAAATAGAAAGTTCTGGGGGTAGAGCCAAGATGGCAGAGAGGACACATGCTTCATTCTAAGCTCCCCTTCTACCCCCACTACTGATTACCAAATTCAGCCTCTGAAATAGTGCTTGACTGGTAGAATCCATGAATATTGGGAGTATAACAAATTACCAACCGAAGATAATCTGGAAGATCGCCAGAAAAGGCTTGTCCTGATCAGCGGGAGCAGGCCAGCACAAGAAGGGAGGTAGAACTCAGACACTAGCATACTGAGTGAACGGAGGTGGGGGCAGTCTCCACGGGTGGAGATTTTGCAAAGTGGACTCTACCACAGGTTGGCTGCTCTGCTTTGGTTGCAAAGCAATAGATCAACAGAGAAGTTACACAAATGTCAAAGGAAGAGTGTACCCCCCAAAACACCAGAATCTAAGAAAATCTAGCTACATCCACCCAGCACTGGATGTGATTCAGCACAGACCACAGCACAGCTATGCAGCTGCATTCTGCAGCCCATTTACAGGACAGTTACTGTCCATCTATCTATCTATCCCTGTTCTGTAAAGGAAGCTGGTAACCTCCCTGCCCTGAAGGCAGACCCTAAAGGTTTAAAAAAAATGAGTAAAAAAGCCAAGTGAACTCTAACTATAGATAGTTTCTACATAGAAAGAGAGCAGGTTTCCAACCCTGAGGAGACTAATAGTCTCCAGACAAAACCCTAAAGGGGGATGTAACCTGGTCTCCATCACACAAGGCTCTCCTAGAAGAAATTATAAAAGATCTTAAAAAAAGAGCTAGAAGAAAAATGGGGAAAGGATAGAGAAGCTTTGCAAGAGAGTATGGAAAAGGCATATAACTCATTAAAATAAAATTTTGATAAAGTGGAAAAAGAAAACAACTTCCTGAAATGTGAATTGGAAAAGGTAAAGAACTCCCAGGGAGTGCAGGGAAACAGAATTTGTGAATTGGAAAAGAAAAAGAAGTCCCAGGAAAGTAGGATTTGTGAATTGGAAAAAGAAAATAACAAAGTTAAAAAAATTAATGAAATGGAAAAAAATCCATAGAGCAAAACAACTCATTTAAAAACTTAGTTGGACATATACAAAAAGAAGTAAAAAAAGCTAATGAAGAAAATAACTCATTAAAAATCAGAATTGAACAAATAGAAATGAACAATTTGTTGAGCCATCAAGAATCAGTCAGGTAAAACCAAAAAAATTTAAAAATAGAAAAAAAATGTTATATATCTATTTGGAAAAACAACAGACCTGGAAAATAGACCTAGGAGAGAGAATCTGAGGATTATTGGATTCCTGAAAATTATGATGAAAAAAAGAGCCTAGACACTATTTTACAGGAAATCATCAAAGAGAACTGCCCATATATCATAGAATCAGAAGGTAAAATAGGCATTGAAAGAATTCATTGAACACCTTCTGAGACCCCAAAATAAAAATTCCAAGGAATATTGTGGCTAAATTTCAGAACTATCAGACTAAGGAAAAATTACAAGCAGCCAGGAAAAAATTCAAATACTGAGTGAGGTGCCACAATAAGGATCACTCAGGATCTAGCTGCTTCCACATTAAAGGATTGAAGGGCCTGGAATCTGATATTGTGAAAGGCAAAAGAACTCAGAATCCATCCAAGAATAAACTACCCAGCTAAGCTGAGCATTTTCTTCCAGGGAAGAAGATAAACATTCAATGAAACAGATGAATTCCATTTATGCCTAATGAAAAAAACAGAGCTAAATAAAAAATTTGACCTCCAAATATAGGATTCAAGAGAAGCATAAAAGATAAAAAGAACTCTTGAGAACTGTATTTCTGTTACGGGCATACATTAAGAGCATTGTATAATTTGATTTTACTATTATAATACCAAAAAAAAGGAAAGTAGAAGTGGAAAGGAGATAATATCAGAAAAAGGGAAAAGGGGAGATAAAAAGAGGGAAACTACATCCCACAAAGAGGCAAAGAAAACCTATAATATTTGAGGGAATTTAGGGAGGGGTGGAACATTGTGTGAATCTTACTCTCTTCATATTTGGCTCAAAGAGAAAATATTAGACATATTTGGTTTACAGAGAAACTTCTCTCACCTCATTAAAAAGTGGGAGAGGAAAATGGAGAAGGAAAAGAGTAATAAGGGAAAGGTATAAGAAAGGGAAAGGGACTCAAAGAGGGTGGGAGGGATTCTAAAGAGGCAAGTAGTGCCCATAAGTCCCCATAACTAGGGAGGGGTTAAGGGGGATAAGAAAAAGAAAAAAGAAAAGCATAATCTGGGGATAATAAGATGGCAGAAAATACAGAATTAATAGTTTTAACTGTAAATGTGAATGGGATGAACTTTCCCACATAGTGGAGACAGATAGCAGACTGGATCAAAAGCCAGAACCCTACAATATGTTGTTTACAGGAAACACATTTAAAGCAGGTTGACACACACAGAGTAAAGGTAAAAGGCTAGAGAAGAATTTATTATGTTTCAGGTGAACTCAAAAAAAGCAGGGGTAGCCATCCTTATCTCAGATCAAGCAAAAGCAAAAATTGATCCAATTAAAAAAGATAAGGAATATATATTTTGCTAAAGGGTAGTATAGACAAAGAAGTAATACCAATACTAAACATATATGCACCAAGTGGTATAGCATCTAAATTCCTAAAGGAGAAGTTAAGAGAGTTTTAAGAAGAAATAGACAGTAAAACTATAATAGTGAGAGATCTCAACCTTGCACTCTCAGAATTAGATAAATTAAACCACAAAACAAATAAGGAAGAAGTTAAAGAGGTAAATAGAATATTAGAAAAATTAGGTATGATAGATCTTTGGAGAAAACTGAATGGAGACAGAAAGGAGTACACTTTCTTCTCAACAGTTCATGGAACCTATACAAAAACTGACCATATATTAGGACATAAAGACCTCAAAATTAAATGCAAAAAGGCAAAAATAGTAAATGCATTCTTTTCAGATCACGATGCAATAAAACCTACATTCAACAAAAAGCTAGGGGTAAATAGACCAAAAAGTAATTGGAAGCTAAATAATCTCATCCTAAAGAATGAATGAGTGAAACAGCAAATCATAGACATAATTAATAATGAATGACAATGATGAGACAACATACCAAAATTTGTGGGATGCAGCCAAAGTAGTAATAAGGAGAAATTTTATATCTTTATCAGTTTACTTGAATAAAATAGAGAAAGAGAAGATCAATGACTTGGGCTTGCAACTTAAAAAGCTAGAAAAAGACCAAATTAAAAACCCCCAATCAAATACTAAACTTGAAATTCTAAAATTGAAAGGAGAAATTAATAATATTGAAAGTAAAAAAAAAAAAACTATTGAATTAATAAATAAACCTGAGAGTTGGCTTTATTTAAAAACCCCCCAACAAAATAGATAAACCTTTGGTAAATTTGATTAGAAAAAGGAAAGAGGAAAATCAAATTGTTAGCCTTAAAACTGAAAACGGAGTACTTTTCACCAATGAAGAGGAAATTAGAGCAATAATAAGGAGTTACTTTGCCCAACTTTATGCCAATAAATTTGATAACCTAAGTGAAATGGATAACTTCAAAAATATAGGCTTCCCAGATTAACAGAGGAGGAAGTAAATTGCTTAAATAGCCCCATTTTAGAAAAAGAAATAGAACAAGCTATTAATCAACTCCCTAAGAAAAAATCCCCAGGACCAGATGGATTTACATGTAAATTCTACCAAACATTTAAAGAACAATTAACTCCAATGTTATATAAACTATTTGAAAAAATAGTGAATGAAGGACTGTTACCAAATTCCTTTCATGACACAGACATGGTACTTATAACTAAACCAGGTAGGTTGAAAACAGAGAAAGAAAATTATAGACCAATCTCCCAAATATTTATTTTTAATAAAATATTAGCAAAAAGATTTCAGAAAATCATCCCCAGAATAATACACCATGACCAAATAGGATTTATACCAGGAATGCAGGGCTGGTTCAATATCAAGAAAACTATTAGCATAATTGACTATATTAATAACCAAATTAACAAAAACCATACGATCATCTCAATAGATGTAGAAAAAGCATTTGATAAAATCCAACATCCATCCCTATTAAAAACACTTGAGAGTATAGCAATAAATGGACTTTTCCTTAAAATAGTCAGTAGCATCTATTTAAAACCATCAGTAAGCATCATATGTAATGGGGATAAACGGGAACCATTACCAGTAAGATCAAGAGTGAAACAAGGCTGCCCACTATCACCATTATTATTCAGTATTATATTAGAAATGTTAGCTTTGGCAATAAGAGTTGAGAAAGACATGAAAGGAATTGGAGTAGGTAATGAGGAAACCAAATTATCATCTTTGCAGATGATATGATGGTATACTTAGAGATCCCCAGAGATTCTACTAAAAAGCTATTAGAAATAATCCACAGCTTTAGCAAAGTTGCAAGTTACAAAATAAACCCACATAAATCATCAGCATTCTTATATATCACTAACAAAATCCAACAGTTAGAGATACAAAGAGAAATTCCATTTAAAGTAACTGCCAATAGTATAAAATATTTGGGAATCTATCTGCCCAGGGAAAGTCAAGAACTATATGAGCAAAACTATAAAACACTTTCCATACAAATAAATTCAGATCTAACCAACTGGAAAAATATTAAGTGCTCTTGAATAGGTCGAGTGAATATAATAAAGATGACAATACTACCTAAACTAATTTATTTATTTAGTGCTATACCAATCAGACTCCCCCCCAAAAAACTATTTTTATGACCTAGAAAATAATAACAACAAAATTCATCTGGAAGAACAAAAGGTCAAGATTTTCAAGGGAACTAATGAAAAAAAAATCAAATGAAGGTGCTCTAGCTGTACCAGATCTAAAACTATATTATAAAGCAGTGGTCACCATAAACCATTTGGTATTAGCTAAGAAATAGACTAGTTGGTCAGTGAAATAGGTTAGATTCACAGGACAAAGCACTCAATAACTTTAATAATCTAGTGTTTGACAAACTCAAAGACCCCAGCTTTTGGGACAAGAATTCACTATTTGACAAAAACTGCTGGGAAAATTGGAAATTAGTAGGGCAGAAACTAGGCATTGACCCACACTTAACATTATACACTAAGATAAGGTCAAAATGGGTTCATAATCTAGTCATAAAGAATGAGATTATAAATAAATTAGTAGAACATAGGATAGTTTATCTCTCAGACCTGTGGAGGATTATTGATCACAAAATAGAAAATTTTGATTATATCAAATTAAAAAGCTTTTGTACAATCAAAACTAATGCAGACTAGATTATAAGGGATACAATAAACTGGGAAAATATTTTTACAGTCAAAGGTTCTGATAAAGGCCTCATTTCCAAAATATATAGAGAATTGACTCTAATTTATAAGAAATCAAGTCATTCTCCAGTTGATAAATGGTCAAAGGATATGAAGAGACAATTTTCAGATAAAGAAATTGAAACTCTTTCTAGCCATATGAAAAGATGTTCCAAGTCATTATCAATCAGAGAAATGCAAAGTAAGACAATTCTGAGATACCACTACACATCTCTCAGATTGGCTAGAATGACAGGAAAAAATAATGCTGAATGTTGGAGGGGATGTGGGAAAACTGGGACACTGATATATTGGTGGAATTGTGAATACATCTAGCCATTCTGGAGAGCAATTTGGGACTATGCTCAAAAAGTTATCAAAATGTGCACACCCTTTGATCCAGCAGTGTTACTACTGGACTTATATCCCAAAGAGATCTTAAAGAAGGGAAAGGGACCTGTATGTGCAAGAATGTTTGTGGCAGCTCTTTTTTTATTTTATTTTATTTTATTTTTTATTCATTTTTCCAAATTATCGCCTCCCTCCCTCCACTCCCTCCCCCCGATGACAGGTAATCCCATACATTTTACATGTGTTACAATATAACCTAGATACAATATATGTGTGTAAATACCATTTTCTTGTTGCACATTAATTATTAGCTTCCGAAGGTATAAGTAACCTGGGTAGATAAACAGTAGTGCTAACAATTTACATTCACTTCCCAGTGTTCCTTCTCTGGATGTAGTTGTTTCTGTCCATCATTGATCAACTGGAAGTGAGTTGGATCTTCTTTATGTTGAAGATTTCCACTTCCATCAGAATACATCCTCATACAGTATTGTTGTTGAAGTGTATAGTGATCTTCTGGTTCTGCTCATTTCACTGAGCAACAGTTGATGTAAGTCTCTCCAAGACTCTCTGTATTCCTCCTGCTGGTCATTTCTTGTGGCAGCTCTTTCTATAGTGGCTAGAAACTGGAAATTGAATGGATGCCCAACAATTGGAGAATGGCTGAACAAATTGTGGTACATGACTGTTATGGAATATTATTGTTCTGCAAAAAATGACTAGCAGGATGATTTCAAAAAGGCCTGGAGAGACTTACATGAACTGATGCTGAGTGAAATGAGCAGGAACAGGAGATCATTATATACTTCAACAACAATAATATATGATAATCAATTCTGATGGATGTGGCTTTCTTCAACAATGAGATGAACCAAATCAGTTCCATTTGTTCAATAATGAAGAGAACCAGCTACATGCAATGAAAGAACTCTGAGAGATGAGTGTGAACCACAACATAGTATTTCCAATCCCTCTGTTTTTGTCCACTTGCAGTTTTGATTTCCTACTCAGGTTGATTTTACCTTATTTCTCAGTCTGATTTCTCTTGTGCAGCAAAATAACTGTATGGATATGTATACACATATTGTATTTAACATATACTTAAACATATTTAATATGTATTGGTCTACTTGCCATCTGGGGAAGGCATTGGAGGGGAGGAGGGGAAAAGTTGGAATAGAAGGTTTTGCAAGGGTCAATACTGAAAAATTACCCATGTATATATAGTAAATAAAAAATCTGTAATAATAATATAAAATAGTAAAAAAAAATAGAAAGCTGGTATAGGAGTGTGCTACAGATATGAACTATTACGTGCCTTTTTAGATGAGGTCATTATAGAATCATTTTTTTTCATTGGTTTACTTTTTTACAAGAAACATCTCATGAAATAGGGGTAATTTGGAAATATTTACAATGTAAAAACAAAATACATCAATAGAACTTAGGGGGAAAAAAGAAACCAGACAACTAACACATGTGTATACATATACAAAGGACATTGTCCAATAGAGAGGTAGCCAAAGATATGAAAAAAACAATTCTAATTAAGAATTACAAACTATTAACAACCATATGAAAGAATGTTGCCAAATTACTAATAAGAAAAATGTAAGTCAAAGCATCTCTTGGCTTTTACCCTTACATCAAGCAAATTAGCAAAGATGACAAAAGGTGGGCAATGGTCAATGTTGAAGATAGACCTAATAATGCATTATTGGTGGAGCTGTGAATCAATGCAAATGTTTTGGAAAGTAATTTGGAATTATGCAAATAAAATAATTAATATGTCTATATCCAGGAATTCTATTACAAAGTTTATATTCCAGGAAGGTCATTGATAAAATGAATGTCAGCATATATATTAAAATAATTATAACCACATATTTTGTGGGGGAAGAAATGTGGGGGAAGTTCTGAATAAATTATGATGCATGGTGTGCTGAAATGTTACTGTGCTATAAAATATAACGAACTTAGAAAAGTATATAAAAAGTCTATATGAAGTGATGCAGAGTGAAGAAGGCAGGACTAAGAAAACAATATATCCAGTGATGACAACTATGTAAGTTAAAAAGCATCCACAAAACAATAAAAAATAAATGCTGCAGAATTAAAAAAATAAACCTGGCCCCAAGAAGATATATTAGAAGACATTCCAGTTCATTTCATTGCAGTTAGGAGGTATACAGATATAGGATATTGCATATATTTTTAGATTTTTCAATGTATTAATTAGTTTTGATTTTTACCACCACCACCTTCTTTCTTTTCCTCCACAAATATTATTCATAACATGACTGGCTTTTTGAGTGGGAGAAGTTCTGATGATACAAAACACAAAAATAGGAATAAAAAATTATTTAAATAGAACAATTATCAGCATGCCTGAAAATCTCCTGGTAGCATGATTACTCTTAGGAGTAGGAATACTCATTTTCTATGAGAAAAAGAGGAGGAGAGCTCAGAGGAGATCAGATGTTTCTAGGAATGAAGATGGGGAGCTGAGGGAAATCCTAGCAGATGATCTCAACTTTAAGTGAATTTGTAAGGTTGTGTAAGAAGTGGGGATCATGGGATATTATGTAATGGAGAAAGCTTTTTTTTTGTCAGAGTTTAGTTGTGAGGTAAATAGGATATAGTATATAGAATATAGCTGGAGAGGATGGTAGAATCAGGTAAAATATCTGAAAAAAAATATACAAACATTATATATAACAAATAACAAAAAAATCAATTTTTTTCTTTCTCCCAATTACTCCAATTACAACCAAAAAAGAAAAACGAAAGAAGGAAAGAAAGAAAGAAAGAAAGAAAGAAAGAAAGAAAGAAAGAAAGAAAGAAAGAAAGGAAGGAAGGAAGGAAGGAAGGAAGGAAGGAAGGAAGGAAGGAAGGAAGGAAGGAAGGAAGGAAGGAAGGAAGGAAGGAAGGAAGGAAGGAAGAAAGAAAAAGAAAAACAATAGTTGTAATAGATATGTGTAGTGTCCAGACCAGCTCTCTGGAGCTGCCTGGTATTAGTGGAAGAATGAAGTAGGCAGGAGAGTCACCAGGAAAATGGTCAAAGCTGGAGATTCTCATTTCCAGTCTTCTCAGCCCTTAAATACCTCAGTATGATTATATCATTATAGCACACTAAGTATATGTGAACTAGAGAACCATTATCTCATCAATCACACTGAGTATGTACTAACTATAAGCACCCAGCTATGTAAAATACCTCTTGGTATAAGAATCCCTTGATTCAAATAGAACACAGGTGGTCACAACCACCTTGACTTCTCAGAAAGGGTGAGAACACCAAAGGGAGGTGGGGAACCAAACCAGACATTGTCAGCAGGTTCCTTCTGGGCTGAAATATCTTATATCTTATCCAGAGTTCTCCCACTATCTGTGGCCCTCTACATGTCCCGCTTTCTTTTGTCTTAGTTGAAACAAGTATGCATAAATCCATCAGCATGGGAAGTATTGCACAAGCAAGTAGCAATGTAACAAAAAATATGAATCAACATGGTATTATAAAAGATTTCCATGAGTCCCAGAAGGAAAGTATATAAATAACAATCACACATACACCTCCTTCAGCAGCTAAGAGATAGTCCAAAACAATCTATTGTCCATTACTTCATGTGTCAGAGAATCCAATGATCCCTGCAAATTTTAAGTCCTGCAACAGTCTCATCAACAATTTTTGATGTTCATGAGTCAATTGCCATATTTGTAGAGTTAACAGCCATATTCTTTCAGTGGCACACATTGTCAGAGACGGAACCACCAAATGTTTCTTGGGTCTTCTCCGTTTTGAGGATCTTCTCCATCTCTCTCTGATGGATAAGGCAAATCTGGATCATTGGCACCCCTCTGATTCCTTTTCCATCTGTAGAGATACAAGCTAACTATCTCCGTATCTGTTAACCTATCTGGTCCCTTCCATTCACCACTTTCTGGATCTCTCCACATCACCTGGTGATTATCTAAAGATAGTGAAGATGCTCCCACTGGATGCTGCCCTTCCTGTGGGTTATAAAACTTGTCTGCCGGAGTCAGTGAATCTTTATCAAAAATTTTAAAAATGAACAATATAGAGAGCTAAGTTTAGAAGTTCTCTAGGGTTACCTGAGACTCCCCCTTTTTTTGCTTTTGGAGGAGTGTCTTTCTTTCTCCTTTCTACTATTACCTGTCCTTGAGGATTAAAGGATATGCCAGTGGTGTGTAAAATCTTATACTGTGCACAAAAGTGTGTAAAATGTTCAGAAGTATATGCAGGTGCATTATCTGTTTTTATTGCTTGTGGCACACCCATAATTGCAAAGGCTTATATAAGGAATTCAGTGACCACTAGGGCTGTCTCTTTTGCTGCTGGTATTGCAAAAGTGAGTCCTGAAAAGGTGTCTGCCACAACATGGATAAAAGACAGATGACCAAAAGATTTATAATGGGTCACATCCATTTGCCAAACTTCATTGGGTCTCAAACCACGAGGGTTCTTCCCTAGAGGGAGTGTAGGAGCATGGAAAAGAAGGCAAGCTATACAAGCTTTTACTTTGCTCCTACCTTCCTCTTTTGTTATCCCAAATTGCAAACTTAAAGCTCGAGCAGCCTGATAATATTTAGAATGAGATTCTTGGGCTGCCTGAAATGAAGGAGTATTGGCAAACATGGTTAGAAAGCTATCTGCCTTTGAATTTCCATGAAAAATAGGACCTGGGAATCTACTATGAGAATGGACATGCAAGATACTTTGCTCTTGAAGTTCCTTAAAGAGCTAATATATATTAGAAGCTACAAACTTTATTGGGGCTGTGGCAATTCTTTTTACTACATCTATTGAATAGGCTGAATCAGATATTATATTTACATTTCCTGGATAATAAGTAAGAGCTAGCATGATTGCTTACAATTCATTCTGCTGAATGGACTGAAAAGGAGTTCTGACTACTCTCTTTATAGTTAAGTTACAAGAGCACAGATGTTATGTTTGGATGCATTTGTAAAGATAGTTGGTCTGTTAAGAGGAACTTTAGAAACCTTCAATTTCCAGTTATGTGATAGCTGGGTTATCTTTAATGGAGACCCATGTGTAAAATTTGGAGCTGTCACCAGTAAAATTTGCCACTCTGGGATGGTTTCATAGTATACATTAATTTGTGCATTGGTATAAAAGGTGTATATCTTGTCAGGTCTTATCCCAGATAATTGTAACTACTTGCTTAATGGCTTTTAATAAAATAAAATTCTAGCCACAAATGCTGGGTAAGGAGTAATGCTTTGTTCTGGTTGTGTTGGGAAGTTCACCTACTCTATCATATGTATCCTTGATGAAAGACCACTGTGGGTGCCTCTTTTATAGCAAAAACTGATATTTCCAAGGATTTTTGAGTGACTCTTTCAACCACATTGGATAAAGGCAGTTCAACTTCTCTCAAAGCCTCTTGAGCTTCTTTTGTAAGCTGACATGGTGAGTCTAAAGCAGTGTCTCTCCTTAAAATGTCATAATGGTTGTAATTGACAGGTAGTCAAGCATAACACTGGGCACATCCATTGGATATCTGGAAGTTTCTGGAAGTCATTTAAGGTGTTTAGCTTCTCTGTTCTTAAGGAAAATTTTTGTACTGTAAGTACCTTAGAATATACTTCATATCCTAAATATTGAAAAGGAGCATGCCTTTGAATTTTTTCTGGAGCTATGTGCAATTTGTAATTCCTTAGTGTTTCTATGGTCTTTTGTAAACATGCTTCTAACATTTGCTTCTCAGGTACACACCCCAATATATCATCCATGTAATGTAATAACATAACTTTTGGAAATGCTTTCCTTACAGGAGTGAAAGCAGCAGTCACATATATTTGACATATAGAAGGGCTATTTTTCATTCCCTATGGAGAAACTGTCCATTCATATCTTTTATAAGGCTCAGATAAATTAACACTGGGCACTGAAAAAGCAAATCTTTTCATATCCTCCTTATCTAGAGGGATAGAATAGAAACAATCCTTAATGTCTATAACCCACAGAGGCCACTCTCTAAGCAATTGAGTAGGAGATGGAAGTCCAGGCTGAAGAGTTCCCATAGTTTCCATCTGTTCATTTACTTTTCTCAAATCAGTCAACATCCTCCATTTTCCAGATTTCTTTTCTTTCCTTTCCTTTCCTTTTTATTTATTTATTTATTTTTCAATTTTATTATTATTTTTTTTTTACACAACAAATACTGGGGAATTCCAAGGACTTAGAGAAGGTTATAAGTGTCCTTGGTCATGTTGCTCCTGTACTATATCTAATAAGGCCTGAATTTTTTCACTTGTTAAGGGACACTGTTCCACCCAGACTGGTGTATCAGTTTTCCATTGAATAGGAACAGATGAGAGTGTTGGCAGGCCTTCAACAGCAGACCGGTCTAAAAAGCTGAAGTATTCATTTGTAATCCTAACTTTTGTAAGATGTCTCTTCCCCACAGATTGATGGGGATTTTTTCTACCACAAAAGGACTGAAAACTGTTTAACCTTCAAATATTCATCTCGATGGGGCAGCACTAACTTCAGGTGCTATTGTACGCCAGACATGTAGCTGTCTACCTTATCTTTAGCCAGTGACTGGGCCAGTTGGCACCTCTAATGACTGTATGACCTGCACCTGTGTCTACCAATCCTTCTAATGGTATGCCATTTATATAGATAGTGAGCATAGGATGGTCAGCTGTCACAGCTGTTGTCAGAAATATTTCTGGATTCTGTTGCTTGGAGTCAGAATCTGGGCAACTATCACCAGATTGCCTAATAGGAGTCTGTATCAGTAAACCTGATGATACTGCTTCTCCTGGTTGATAAGTCACACGTTGTCTACCTGTATTAGTGACTGGGATAATTACACATTCCCAAGTTTCCCACATCAGTATATGGATGAACACTGTTTTGTAAGTACTCTCAGGAGGTGAAATGGTCAAGCCCTGTGCCTGGAGACAAGGTATCCATAGGCTGGAGAGGAACAGATTTCACTTCTCTAGATGGTATCTCAGTAGTCCCAGCTGCATACAACTCTATTCTCCCTAATTGTAATACCTTTCTCCTACCAGGTTGCTTCTTGGTTGATTGGTCACATCTGAGAACTGAACTTCTAGATATTCTCTGGGTGTAGCATTGGCTTCCATCATGCCCCAAGTGTTTTTTGCCTGAGACCCTGGGGCTGGCCCCTGCTTCCCATTTCCCTGAATCACTCTACATTCTGACACCCAATGGAAGCCCTTGTTGCATTTTGGACATGGGGTTTTCGGTCTTGTTCTCCCACCCTGTTTTTTCACTTTTTGCCGACACTGAGCTTTCAGATGCTCTACTTTACCACATTGAAAACATTGATGAGTCTCTTTGGAAATTCCTTCCCAAAAGGGACCCTGTCTTCCCATGTTCATGAAAAGTCTGCATAATAGCCTGGGTTTAAAAGGTATGTATCCACTGTGGCACAATCTTATGATAAAGAACATCCTTGTGTAGTCCTAGTATAATTCTTCTACAATCCTCATTAGCACTTTCTTTAGCAAGTTGTCTTACTATTATTCTGCATTTTCACAATAGTTTGTATGACAGCTGTCTGCATATGTCCAACGAAATCAGCAAAGGGTTCATTTGGACCTTGCTCTATTTTTGTGAAGGCTTTCCCTCTGTTTTGCCTTCCAGGGAGGGTGTCCCATGCTGATAGCAGTAGCAGCAATTTGTTTATATACTGTATAGGACAATTCATCTGCCCTTGAGTGTCTGCATAATGACCTATACCTGCTAATTGAACAAATGTGACTGGTATTTTAATTCCAGGTTGCCTGTTTCATTGGGCTTGTATTCTACAGAGTTCACTATACTCAGAAAGCCAGAACAAGTTTTGTACAGGTTCTAAACATGTCTTTGCTATAAATCTCCAGTCATTAGGGGTTAAAATTTCATAAGACAAATTCTCTAATAACATAAGACAATGTAGACCCATAAAAAGTGCAAGCCTTTTTCAGATTTTTTATAATTTCCAGATTAAAAGGAGTGTATCTTCTCCTGGCTTGACCCTGAAGAATGAAACTCTTCAATCACAAGGTATGCTTCTATTCTCTAATCAGATGTATCCTGTCCTTCCTTTTTAGTTTTAACTAATGCCTTTTGTAACAGAAGGGATGGACAAAGCTGCTTCATGGATGGTGCTGATGGTGTCACTGCCCCTCCACTCCTCCTCCTCTTGCCCACAAAGGAAGAATGGAAAGAGGAGGGTCAAGAGATGAGGAATGCCATAAAAGTGCCTGCTTAGGTGTGGGAGGAAGTGAAACTGAGCTGTGAAAGTGAGAAGCACCATACTCTTTTAGCTCATCAGCACTGTCCTTAAAGTATTTAATTCCTTTCTTGTCCAGAAACTCTCCATGCCTTCCAGCTGCGTTGTCAGTACCATACCCTTCCTGCTCTTTCTCCTCATACTTCCTTGTCTGGATGTTCTTAGACCTTTTCCTGCTGGAACTCTATCTTCCCAGAAATCAGCACTTCGTAATGGGTGACTCTCTCGCTGATTGGCTGTGTGTGTGACCTCACAGGCCCTATGTAAGCCCACTGCAGGCAGCAGGTGCTCTCTTTAACCTGGCGCTCTTCACCCTGGCTCCCTAGCCTGGGTGGCCAAGCCAAGATGGATAGCCAAAAGAGGTAAGGATTTTGGTAGTGAACATGTGGGTCTTCTGACCAGGTGTTCACTAGGGAACCAACAAGTCAGGGCATCAGTTAGGGCATTATGTGAGTAGGTATAATAAAGGCTTTTAAGATTACACATGGCTGTTCTTGAGTGCGCTACCGGTTATTAAGCTATAGATTCAAGAGATTGTGGCCAGAGACCTTTGAAGGCCTCAGAGGAGGCAAGCCGGGTAGAGTTCACACTGCAAAGGACAGTGGTCAAAGGTACTCTGGTGGGTCTAGGACAGACTAGTAATTGTAACTGCCAGGAGAGCAAGTTACAAATGGCGCCCCACATTGGGCGCCAAATGCTGGAACTCTATCTTCCCAGAAATCAGCAGGAGTCAGGATCACTAAATGTCTTTATTCTAGATCTTTACCGTCGCCTCCAACGCCAGGTCACGAGTGCAAGTGAGCGTGAGTTCCACCACCCAAGTTTTTTTTACTCCTCCCACACAAGTCACTTCCCCCTTTGTCCCACCATCAAGTCAGCACAGAACAGCTGGGGAGGGTCAACCTTCAAACAAGTTAATAGGGAACCGTCCAATTGGCAATTAGTCTCACGTGCTTCATTATCCAAGTGCATTGCTCAGTTCTAGCCCTTTACATCCTCCTTTTTTTTTTTTTAAAGAACTTGTGGGATTCTTTAAAGCTAATTGTATTATATTGTACATAAGGAATGTTTCCTCAGGAATTCAATCGGGACCCATAACTTCATAACATTCAATTAGTTGCTCTCCCACTATTTCCCATATATCTGGCTATAATTTTTCTTCCTTAGAGAGCCAAGAAGACATGTATTCTAATATTTTTAAGAGTCCAATGATCTGCTTCTGAGTTACTAACAAACCTTGCTTCTCTAGTAAACTAACTATGCATGCTACACAATCACCTCATGGTGGAGTCTCTTTTCTTAGTATTTGTACCATTTTGGCTGAAAAAACCAAAGTATTTTAGCCCTTACCAAAGTTTCCTGCTTGTCTATTTTTGTACTCACCCTCTTTCCGGGTAACGGACTTCTCCACTGAGCTTACAATCACATAAGTCGAGCTGCTGAGTGTAGTTCCTTACATCCTCATGTCTAGAGCCCCACATTTAGTGCCCCTAGATGTAGTGTACCCCATGTTGGCTGCAAAAATGTAGTGTTCAGACTAGCTCTCTGGAGAATCTTGGGACCAGCATTGGTCTTAGTGGAGGAGTGAAGTAGGCAGGAGAATTACCAGGATGGTCAAAGATGGAGAATCTCATTTCCAGCCCTTAAATATCTCAGTATTACATCATTATAGCACACTAAGTATGTACGAACTAGAGAGCCATTATCTCATCAATCACACCGAGTATGTGTTAATTATTAGCATCCTGCTATGTAAAATACCTTTTGCTGCTTCAAGTAGAACACAGGTGATCATGTCCTCCTGTCTTCTCAGGAAAAGGTGAGAACACCAAAGGGAGGTGACCATGCCCTCCCTGACTTCTCAGGAGATGGGGAGCCAAGGCAGATATTGTCAGTGGGTTTCCTCTGGGCTACCTTACCCAGAATTCTCCCACTATCTGTAGACCTGTACAGATATGTATTGTAAAGCAAAAAATCCCCATATTGGTTATTTAAAAAAAAAAAAGTGTCATCTACACCTGAATGCTTATGATCATTTCTGCAGTTGGTTATTAGTACTGATCAAAATTCTTACATCTTTCCTATTGTTTTTTTTAATAGTAGTTATGTAAATTATTCTGCTTCTGCTTACTTCATTCTGAATTAATTCATATGAATCTTCTAAGGTTTCTGTGAAACCATCTGTTTCAACATTTCTTACAGCATCCCATTCCACCCCATATACCCATTCAGCTTAATTCAATAAACATTTATTAACCACCTATGATGAGGCAGTGCTGTGTACTGAAAGTGTAAAGAAAAAGAAAGGCTGTGTTCTGTCCTTAAGGAGTTTACAATCTATTAGGATAAGACAACACATAAAAGGAAGCTGAAAAATGTGAAAAGAAGACACAGAAGGCTACCAGGAGGTATCCTGAAAAGGGACATGTTCCCTGGAGTCCAAACCAAGCAGTTACCAATGGAAAGCGGAGAGTTACCTGAAAGTGCCATGTACCCTAATTTGTTTTCATTCTCCATTTGATGAGAACTCCCTTAGTTTATATATTTTTGTTACAACAGAGTTCCATAGGTTTGTACAAAATATTATTTCCCTCTTTTCTTTGATATCTTTGTTTTAGTAATGGGTATGCACAATTGAAGACTACTTGTAACTCCACCATTAGAATATTAACATACTTGTCATCCCACTGTCCCTCCAATTATGGTCAATTTTCCTTTCAGTAATATTTACAATCTGATAGGCATAAGCTAGAACTTTCAGAATTATTTCAATTTATATTTCTTTTATTATTAATGAGAACACTTACTTTCCCTCCTCCCCTTTATATATATATATATATATATACACACACACACACACACACACACACACACATATTTAATGTATATATATATGTACACATATACACATATTTAATGTGTATATATATGTACACACACACATATAAAACTAGATTGGATTTCTTGCTTTAAGAAGTACCTATTATTTTTCTTTGATTATTTATTGAGTAGCACTTGCTTTTATATATTTGAATCAGTTTCTTATCTATTTTGTATATCAGACTTTTATCAGAGAATCTTATTGCAAAGATTCATCAGTTAAATGCTTCCCTTCCATTTTTAAAATTTCATTGATTTTTTTTTAACACAAAATCTTTTAAAATTTATGTAAATTGGCCATTTAATATTTTGTGACCCTCTCTATCCCTTGCTTGGTCATGAATTCTTTCTCAATCCTTTCCTGCTTTTGTCATTAGTTTATGATATGACTTTTGAATGATATCCACTTTAAAATTATAATAATGCAGTAATATTAAAAATTTATAGCAAGTTTCTATGATAAAGGCTTCATTTCACAAACATATAGGGAATAGCATCAAATTTATAAAAATAACTACCATTCCCCAACTGATAAAAATTAAATGCTTTCAAAAGGAGAAATCAAAGTCATCTATAGAAGGCTTTTTTTCACCCAAAAATTTTTTATGCAACTTTGGGTATATAAGTATATAAAATAAGTATGCAAATCAAACATTTCTTGATAATAAATCATTATTTCACAACCTCTGTATTCAATTACATGACCTCATGTAAGAAGCTTTGATTTACAATCATATGAAAAATGTTCTAAATCAGTACTATTTAGAGAAATGCTAATAAGAACAACTCTGAGGTACCAGAACCTAATAAATACATAATAAGAAATGAGAAATGCTGGAGGAAATGAGAGGAAATAGATTCCCTTAAGGATTCCTGGTGAAGTTGTGAACTGATTCAACCATTCTGGAGAACAATTTGGAACTATTCCAAAATGATTATAAAACTTATACTTTTTGATCCAGCACTATCACTACTAGAAATCAAAAAAAAAAAAAAAAATGTGTTACAGCTGCTGTTTTTGTGGTGGCAAAGAATTGGAAGTTGAAGTAATACCCATCAATTGGATAATGGCTGCACCAGTTGTGTCATATGACTTGTGATTAAGTATTCAATTGTATCCAACTCTTCATGATCCCATTTAGGTTTTTTGTTGTTGTTTTTTTTTTTTTTTTCTGACAAAGACATGAGAGTGATTTGCCATTTCCTTATCCATCATTTCACAGAAGAGGACACTGAGACTAACAGAGCAAATTAAATGAGTTGCTCAGTCACAAGCTAGTATCTGAGGCTGGATTCAAACTCAGGAAGAGGAGTCATTGACTGTAGGCACAGTACCCTATCCACTAAGCCACTTCCCAATGATTAAAGATTATTGTGCTCTATAAAATGAGGAGAGGATTTTCAGAAAAACATGCCAAGACCTATATGAACTGATGCAAAGTGAAGTGAAAAGAACTGGGTGATTATCGTACACAGTAACAGAAATGTTGCAATGATAATGAACTGTAAAAGACCTGGGCCATTCTGATTAATACAATGATCCAAGACAATTATTCCAAAGAATTCCAATGAAAAAATTCTATTAAACTCCAGAGAACTAATGAATTTTGAATGAAAAAATGAAACATAATTTACTTGCTTTTTTGTGTGATATAATTAACATGGAAATATTTTGCATGATTTCTTTCTTTTTTTGAGATTTTAAAAAAATTTCTAATGAAAGGTTTTTATTTTCAAAACATATGCATGTATAATTTTTCAACATTGACCTTCGCAAAACCTTGTGTTCCAAATTCCCCCCACTCCCTCCCCTAGGTGGGAAGTAATCCAATATATGTTAAGCACATGTAATTCTACATAATTCAACTAATTGATATATTGCTAGCCTTTTTAATGGGTAGAAGGGAGAGAATTTGGAACTCAAAATTTTAAAAAGTGTTAAAAATTAAAAAATTTCTATCTAAAAAAAAAGAGAAATGGGGGCCATTTATCTACATATAGCAGCGAGGTGACACTGTAGATGGAATGCCAGGTCAGGAAGATTCATCTTTGTGAATTTAAATCCAGCCTCAGACACTAACCAGTTATGTGACCCTGGGCAAATCACTCAACCTAGTTTGCCTCAGTTTCCTCATTTGTAAAATGAACTAAAGAAAATGGCAAACTACCGTAGTATTACCAAGAAAACTCCAAATAGAATCACCAGAAGTCAGACATGACTAAAATGAAATAACTGAACAAGAAATCTGCACACAAGGACTTCTCTGGCTTGTATGTTGAATTAGCTTTAAAATGTGGTATCTATTTTTATTTAAATATTTCTCAATTTCATTTTAATGAACCACCCAGTGTTTTAGGCTATATATGGCCCCATGTCCTGTGCTTCCCCTTTGATGGAGATCATACATGCAAACTTCATGAAAATACTACTTACTGTGATTGTAAAATTAGGACTTTCACCTATCATTCCCTCTGATTACTACTGAATCACTCTTTCAGTTGGCCATTGGGAGATGATATAAAAATCTTGAGTTCTTAATCTGGAATAATGATTATAATCAAGTCTGTAATGTCCACAGCACTGTCTCCTACTACTCTCACTTGGTTTTTGGCAGATATCCATTGAGAATATAGAAAAAAATGAAAATTACTTTCAAGAATTTTTGAATTTTGAGCCAGTCATCCAGGCTCATATTAGTATATCCTTGATTCTTCATTCTCCCTTCACACTGATTTCTTTGGACAACTTCCATTTATTCTTTCCTCATAAGAACTGTGTCCTTTCTAGGCTGATTTTTTCCTATAGAACTTTAGTACATGATGTCTTATCCTTCCTCTAAACCTTTTGCAATCTGCTTTTCAGATATCTACAATGCACTTGTGTCTAGTTTTCTTGCTTTGAGATTCTACCTACATAAAATTTCTTCCATCTATTTCCTTAATAACATTGCTGCCACCTATAGAATTCAGGACTTCATTTTCTTTTCAGTAGCTTCTCTTTAACATATTCCCCTTTCCAGTCTATCTTCAGAGCTACCTAAATAATTCTCTTAAGATAAAGGCCTAATTATATCACTCAAAAAACATAATAATTCAGCGATAAAGTAAGTTCTTGAGTATGACCAAGCTGTAGTTCTTTTTATAACAAATTATAGCCTTTCATGTACTTTATACTTAAGCCAAATTAAACTAGCTTCTCTAGAATTTGATATTCTTTCTCCAAGGCTGAGTTCAAGTGTCATTCTTCTATGAAACTTATCCTTAGTTGTTGCTATTTTCTTCCTTTTAAAAATTATGCTGTTTTTATCTATACATATGTTATATTTTATCAATAGAATGTTACCTCCTTAAGGACAGACTATTTCTTCATTTTATCTCCAGGGCATAGCAGTGTCTTAACAAAGTAAAGGTTTGTTGAATTAAAAAAAAAAATCTGGTAAGTATCCATGAATAAAATTGTACCAACTTGCTGACAAGTTACTGACTCTCCTCTTGTTATAATAAGTAATAGGATGTGTGAAAATGTTTAAGATAAATAGACATTAAAACAATTCTTAAACTCTGGGCTCCTTGTCCCCAGGAGAATTGAGTCTGCCTTGGAGACCAACTAAATACCTAGGAGGAAATCTTAAAGCAGCTAAAGTAGGTCATGAAGTGATGAAGGAAAGTCCACAACCATGTTGTATTTAAAGCGAAACTTAAAAAAAAAAATTTTTTTTTCATTCATCATATATAGCAGAGATAACATGGCTTTAAAGGTTTATTTCTGAAATATTTTTAAATCAGTATACATTATATTAAGTACAGTATTCTGTTAAAAATTATCAAATTAATGGAACAGTATAAGCTTTAATGCTATGACAGACAAGTTACTGACAGGAAGGCATCTGGCTCTTCTGACTTTTTTTATACTTTGTCCAAGGTCCAAGTGGATTCAGATATTGAGGTTCTTCTGAGCTACTTTTGTCCAAGTAAGGACAGCTTGGAAGAAAACAAATCATCAATCTATTAATCATTTAAATTCTTAGTTTCATCATTAAAACAATGAGTAGAAAAAAATGTTCAAAGGTACATGAAATTTATCTTTTATTTCCAGTCTCACTAAATGATATACCAGTTTTGTTTACATTTGGAGAATTACCTCTAGTCATAAAAAGATGCCATCGTATTCAAATTCAGATTATGAAAAGGGCAAACTTTAGACTAGACAATAAATAAATAAGCCTTTATCAGGTCCGTGCTAGGTGTGAAGTCCTATGTTAAACACTTTTATAAATATCTCCTTTGATTCTCATATCTCTGAGAGGTAGGTTTTATTACTATAAAGCCCTTTTGACAGTTGAGAAAACCGAGGCAGGTGGAGGTTAGTTAGGTGACTCTTCGAGAGTCACACTGTTAGCAAATGTCCAAGGTCTGATTTGAAACTCAGGTCTCTGACTTGAGGCCTACTGCTCTGTGATGCACTGTATCACCTTGCTAAAAATATTAACATTAATTCAAGGTGAAAACTTAAATTTCTATTGTGTGAAAACACTCTTCTTTATTCATCTTGAATTTAATTTTCAATATGATTAAAAGACAAGATTATTTTCACAGTAAAAAGTATGACAAGTTTAAGTATGACTAATCAGCCTTCTTAAGTTAGAGTTCATTGATCAGATTTGTTAGTGCCTTAGTCATATTTTAGAAAGGCTTAGAATGAAGTAGGGAAAATTCTTAGCAAAGGAGCACTAAAGACATATTGAAGTACAGCAAATAGTTACTCAGAAATTGAAGCTGTAGTGGTATCATTATCTTACACAGTGGCCTTTAGGAAAAAATAACTTTCTCAGGGATGAATTTGATTAGAAGTAAAATAAAGAGATGAGAATGAAAAATTGGTAAAGTTAGAAACAATGAAATGGAATTCTGCCTAAAAGCAGAAATAAAGAGTAAATAAAATAATCTAGTTTACCTCAGTGTACAAAAGAAAGAGTGGTAGAGGCTAATAAATAGGTTAAAAAAATTACCTGCAGCATAAAAGTTTACCTGTTTTATAAACTGTGAAGCATTGAAAAGCTCACTGCAGCCATATAAGACATGCTTGCCTTGTTTGCCCTATGAAAAAGGGAATAAAGAGTCAAGGAGAACTCAGGCACTATGACTAATACACTTCAACTAAGAAGTGTTTTATATATTACTAGTAATGAATTTCTCTTATGTAGAAGACTAATTTCAAGAGAGCTTTTGAAATAAACAAAAAGATTTAGTTTTTACATGGAAATATTTATTTCTAAAATTGGATGTAATTCAAAGATTTTCATAAAAGATCAGTTTATAGATGATGAAACTCAGGCACAGAGAAGGTGAATGTTTCACTTGAAGTTCAGGAAGTTAATTTAATGATTTAATTTTAATACAATTAATTTATCTCATTACTAATTCACATATTATGTTAAAATTTGTAATTTCCAAACTTCACAGATACAATAATTCTTATCTGCAATTTAAAGACCAACACATAAAAGTAGATATTTACTTGAATCAAGTTAATTATGTTCAAATTTATATAGTAAATTATCAATTATACTTCTTAGTCAATTGCATTCAGAAATATTTTTGATGATTTCATTAATGGCTTTTGTGAGAACTTAAGATTCCTCATCACAAAATTTAAAACCTTCCTTTGGATCTTTAATGGAAAAGTTCTGATATCTTAAGCATAGTTTGAGCAATGAGGATTCTTTAAGTTGCAAAAATTTATGTAGTGTCCCTCATCAAAATGTGTTAAGAGAGAGATGTTTCTCTGGAAAGGGTACTGCCCTTCTCATAATCTCAGAAGGGAGCACTACTATTATCCCCATTTTACAGATGAAGAGACTGAGGGAGAAAGAGATTTAGTGACTTGTCCAATGTCACAAAACTGGAAACACATTTGAATCTGGGTCTTCCTGACTCCAAATCTAACATGTTCCCTAGCTATTCCTACCTCTGCCATCAACATACTTAGTGATCTTATGTAATATTACTTAACCTCTTTAGGAGCTCAGACTAGTATATTTTTAAGAAACATTCTAAGTTTTAGTTCATTTAGAAAGGGGTAATAAACTGATGGCTTACAAAATAACACAAATGATAATAGTACTTTTACATGCTGGGAAGATCATGGAAAATCTACAATAGATGGACTGCATATCAGAACTGTACTAATTCTACTAATTACAGATTATTATTTGAATTATGTGGCGTATACATAAACAATGTAATCCAGTTTTTTGAAACTTTGCACAAATCAAACTAGCTTTAAAAGCCAATTCAGGTAATTCAGTGCACATATATAATCACATTCATAGAGTAGAGGAAAAATTTTTATTATTCGTTATTTTCCAGAAGTACTAACTTTTCAAGCTATTGAGGTTCCATTGTGGCTTAAGCCTACTAAACTAAAGTTTGGCAGTGTTACCTACCATAAATATTTTTTATTGTCTGTTTCAATTATGATAGTTATTTAAATAAACTCAATATTAATATATAAATTTTACTCCTGGAAGATTGGTATTCTCAATATCTAAGGCTGATTCACCAAGAAATTAAAAGTTTTTAAGGAATTAGGAAGTAGGTAAATAAAGTAGGCTGTCTCAAGATACTCGAGCTGCAGTACTCTCTAAAGAGTTATTCAATAGAAATGGAATGGCAAATCATTCCCCCCCCCCCCCCAGGCTGGGGTTAAGTGACTTGCCCAGGGTCACACAGCTAGGAAGTGTTAAGTGTCTGAGACCACATATGAACTCGGGTCCTCCTGAATTCAAGGCTGGTGCTCTATTCACTGCACCACCTAGTTGCCCCTGAAAGTCATTTCTGTAATTACTTTCTCTCAACTCCTGTGTTGCTATCCCTACTACCACTGTCTTTTCTACTATCATCTGTGACCATTTTCTTGCTACCACCTCTTCCTCACTCTCAGTAATATTGGTGATAAAGGGATCTTTGGAGGTTGTGGGATTTTTAGAAGCCTGAGAATTTATTCAGTAATATGAAGTGACTAAGTAAAATAAAAATGACTAAGATGTACCTTAATGTAGTCAACAAGATTTTGATATTCAATGTAGTTGCCTCCTCCCACTACGAAAACAATCGCCTGAAATATAAACATAAAACAAAAATGTTAAATAAGAATGCATGTTTTGAAATCAGAATTATGAAACAAAATCTTAACCATGATGATATGGTTTTTATTACTGAGCGTACACTAAGATTAGGTCAGTTAACAGTGCCAAATTGGAATGCTAGTACAAAAGTTACCTATTAATATAAGAATGTGTCTAGAACCATTTAATTTTAAAGTAAAATTTAACTATAATTTCTTATAAGAAATACAATGAAATTTGAATTTTATAGAAACTAAGGGAAAAATGATTATTGTCTGCAATTAGCTAATAGTAAATAATGAGTTTTCTCCTCTAAAGCCCTATTCTGGGGCTATTCTGAAAGTGACTAGAAATGAGTTTTCTCCTCTAAAGCCCTCTTCTGGGGCTATTCTGAAAGTGACTAGAAATCAGAAAGGATTTAAGTGTAGGCCTCATGAAAGATTATAAATTTGTCATCTTAGGACCAAATCAGCCATAATGCCTAATGAATCAGAATCAAGATGCTAAATAAAAATGATGACTTTCTTAGTCATATCAATTCACAAAAAAAAGCACTCATTAAAGATATGGAAGGAGGTATGATAGATTAAATATTTATAATCAATTAAAACTGTTTTACTGAAGCAAATAAGCTTACATTCATATTTCTAAATCTGATTCTTTGAAAGCATTTAAAATGTATATCTATTTCAAAAAAAGAAACTTGTAGCTTACATTTTGTTTTTACCAAAAAGTGGTTAAGATCTATTTAAAAATGTTTAGAATCCAATTTTACATGGAGCTCCCCTCTTATAAAACTCCTACAAAAACAATCTGAACAACTTGTTTTCTATTGGTTTTCATTAAAGCCATTAGTATTCAAATTTATAACATGGAGAATGATTGTTTATATACAAAGGTATATAACAAGCTTTAATTACATTAAAGTTTTCTATAGATCTGATCTGACCACTGACCAAATCATTTCGCTGCTTCCACTATTCTTTTTTTTTTTTTTTTTTTTTGACTTACCTCCTGGAATGGATTTTTGTTTCTTGGAACTGAGCTGGAAAAAAAAGAAAAATAGCAAAGTAACTCCTACTTGTGGTTTTTAGAATTGATAAAAAACAAATACTTAATGTTTATTAACTGAATTCATGTTTTACTTTCCTTTTACTATATAATTTGGTGTAATCTAGACAGAACCTGGGCCTGTTCTTCAGAGATTAGCTTAACATATAATTTTTTGAAAAAATATCACATTTTTTTTGTATTAGCAAACAAGTGGACACAAAATATATCCTATCAACCGGGGAGTAATTAGCTTACTATGGTAAATGAATGAATAAACACATATTAAATGCTTACTATATGCTAAGCATTGTGCTAAATACTGGGAATACAAATATAAAAAAGATTTCTATGTATTCCAATACACAAAGTCAACATATGTAGATAGATAAAGAAGCAGAGGTCATACAAATCTTTGATAATTTATTTTTTGTCACTGCCAGCCAGTACAAAAATTATAACTAAGTAATATATAGCAGTTTAATTACCAACCATGTCTTTCCACTCTCTATTGGGTAATCTATTCTTCTAAAGACTTCTCATCCATAGCCTGTGAACCAGGTTACAAAATGAACTTTCAATTTTATTCTCTAGCTTTGATATTTCACCAGTTTTTAGCCTTTTATTAAGATCTCATTTTATTCTCACAACAACACTGAAAGGCAGGTGTTATTTATTATTGTTATATTACAATTGAGGAACCTTGCTGCCAGGGTCTGAGGTCTATTCTGAACTCCTAGATTTCTGATTCCAAGATCAGCATTCCATCTGTTTTACCATCAGTTGCTTTTATGAACAAATGTGCCATAAAATGATGCTCAGTATATGTGAGCACATTATGACCCACTCCCATCGACTCCTTTATTCACTTCCCTAGGAACACAGAAATTGCTTTCCTATTCAGCAATCAATTTGTCTTCTGGTTTCCTTTATTATAAGACTGTTAATATGGATGAAGTTTTTCTGGTGATGTTCTAAGACTGTACTAAACACTATGACCTAAGAATCAAAATTACAGGTGGAAGATAAGCATAAATGGAAATGCCATGAGGAGTATAATCAAAGAAAAAAGAGGTGTCTCAAGAGTTAAGGATACCCAAAAGGCAGCCTGAAGGTTTCTCTAATATCCCTAGAAAATTAAGAAATGCAAAAGCAAATCTTTAGGGAAAGGAAATGGGAGAAGGAATATTGCTAAAAACAAAGTAAAATAATTTTTAAAGAATCTTGAAAAATTCAGATTTTTATGCCAAATGCAGCTTACCTGTCACTGCCCCGTAGCATTTTGGGATCAAAATATCTGTAGTCATCAGTCTCCTATTAATAAGATAGAAATCTATTAAAATAAGATATCAAAAGGATAAAGTATACATATTCTAATTCTAGAGTTTCCATCTGTAATTGTTAAACAAAACATTTCTAATTTTAAAAAAGCCTATTTTGAAAAGTATTTGAAACTGATACTACAACAGTGAGAAGCATTGTATTATGGTGGGCAGAGCACTGCACTAGCAGTGATATATAACAGATACTATTCCCAGAATGTCAATATCTTGTCTGACATCTAAAAAGGAAGAGGACTGACAATGATATCCCAGAATGACATAACCAAAGATTTAGAGGCTAATACAGACTCCTCTCTTTATATACAAGGAAATGGAGTTACCCAGGTCAGATAGTTAGAATTCAGATTTGACCCCTGGATTGTGATAAGAAGTTCAATGCTTTCTCCAAGGCATTAATTACCCTTCACTAAGGTTCTAATCAATCCTAAAATTTTACTATGACTTAAATGAAAATTGCCGATCTGTTAATATCATAGAAATAAAATCAAATTTGAATTTTCTAGGGTCAAATGATTAAATTCTTACATCTGTACAAAGTAAAGGGCATGAAATATTTTCACTAATATTTCAATATGCCAACAAAATGTTTATTTAGGAACTGAATTTTATAAGAGAAAATTTTATTTCAAACTCATGATCTATTTAGATAAAGAAATTACTCAATATTAAATTTCTTTTGCCTCTTAAAAAAGAACAAATTGGATATATGTAAAATTAGTATACAGTTGTAGAACGTTTTAACTTACAAATAATAATTTTTCCCCCAAGTCTTCTCAAGCCTAAATTTAGATTCATGAGTGAATTGGTCCACCCCACCTCCAAACACTTCCCTAATCACTTCCTATATTGTCCCTCTTCTTTTCCCTTTTTTTCCCCAAGTTCAGTGTTGTCAATACAGTTCAAGTTGACTTACAATGAACCCCCTTGTCATTGAGATTATAAGAGACTTACTTAAGCTATGAGTTTGACAAAAATGACAGTAGTTTGCCTCAGTGACTTCATGGGGCTCAAGATCAAAGGATAGCATGAGTCACAAAATAGAATGGCACTTAAAGATAAAATAATATTCAACTCTCTTATTTCACAGATAAGGAAATTGAGACTCAGTCTGACATATTGACACATTAGAACACAAGTCTCTTGAGATTTGTAGTCCAAAGCTCTTTCCACTGCATGAGAGTCCTTCTCTCTAGTTTCTTTGTAGAGCTTTTCTCAGGGGTATCAAGAAAATGCAGTGGAATATTTCCCCACTAGACTGTGAACACATTAAGAATGAGGGACTGCTTTTGTCCAGGTCTTAGCATACAAGGCACAATGATCAAAAATTTGGCGAACTGAACAGGACTGAATTTATTGGCAAGAAAACTGTAGCTAGGAGAGAGTTCACCTTTAAATGAAAAAATGCGTAAGAGCTGTGTTTAGAATACTATGGTACAGCTAAAGGGTCTGGACTGTCCCTCAGAGTTTATCATAATAACACCTAATCCTTAATCTAACAGAAAAGAGGCAAGGGGTGAAGCATACCAGATCAATAAAGTTTTTTTGAGGTACAGAAGGGGCAAGCAATGTCTTTCTCTCATAAAAACAAACACCTAAACCTTACATAATTTTGTCTTTAAAACAATCAACTAAATAAAATAATGAATTTTCATCAGCTACTCCAACATTTTTTATTATCACAATAGTATACTATGTAGCCATTAGCATCAGTGATTTAATGAAAAATAGGACCATGCTTCCTTAAAGAGAGTAGTAATTCTTTCAATGCTATCCTGATTTCTAATTTTCTTGTCATTAAGGCATAAGCGAATTTCATGGTTTATCATCAAAAAGAAATAGCAATAAAGTAATACTATCTACAGTTATAAAATATTTTACAGGATCTTCCATTATCTTAATTACAGTGTTTAATGCTTAAAACAATTATGTAGAGTAATAGAATCCTTACTTTTAAAATGGGAAAATAGAGCCTCTTTATGTCTTTAGCTCTACTAGCAAAGAAGGATGTGTAGCAATTAATGTGATTGTAGTAAGCATCTATCAGTTTTGCTAGTAGTTCATGAATGTCCAGTAAAAGTGGTTACAAGGATGTGACAATTTTCTGTGCATATAGCAATGACCTTCACTTTGGAATAATTATTAATAGGATTTATATATCCAAGTGAGTAAATACTTTTGGGGGAAAGACAGATTCCATTACTCAAAATATTTTTGTTCAGACTCTCTAGTGGAAAAAACCAAAATGTTTTCAGAAACATAGCATCATCAAAATAAATGTATATTTTATTGTGGGAATGATTTTATAGGGAATTATTTTGAAAAGAACATCTGGCTCGCCATAACCAACTGTGACATGTGTGGGTCATGTCATGTCTTAGGTCCTTATTTTCTTCAATTATAAAATGAAATAACTGGAATAGATGGTTCCACAGGTCATCTTCCAGCTCTGATATTCTGGGGTCTGTGAGGTCATTTGTTGTAGTTAAAAAAAAAACAAACCAAAAAATATAGTTATTGTGTTGCAATCAAAGTATATAGACTGCAAAAACAGCATCACCAAGGGGACATGCCCTCAATTTGGAGTAAGAGCACCTCAGTTTGAATCCCTGCTTTTTTTTCAGGTGACCCATCAGAAGTCATATAATCCCTTATCTTATGCATCTCCACCCTTCTAGCTCTAATTCTATGCTTCCAGGAAAAAGCACTTGCACTTTGTTTACTTTTCCTAGACCTATGCTGAATCAGCTGTCCAGGCATATGATGCTTTAGTTAGATTAAGATCAAACAACAAGCAGTTAACTTTCTACCTCCTGTATTTTAGACACTAGGGATATGAAGTCAAAATTACAGTCTTTGATGTCAAGGAGATCAC
Organism: Sminthopsis crassicaudata; assembly: GCF_048593235.1. NCBI lineage: Eukaryota > Metazoa > Chordata > Mammalia > Dasyuromorphia > Dasyuridae > Sminthopsis > Sminthopsis crassicaudata. The sequence goes on from NC_133618.1 coordinate 280,415,579, forward strand.
ATTCTGTGAAGGGAAACAACATCAGCACACAAGTAAATAGACAACTGAAGGGAAACATAAAGACAACACAGATGAGTGTAGGTGAGGAGAAAGTGCATTCCAGGAAGGAGACAAGGCCTGTGAAAAAGCTAAGTGGCAGGTAGAGTCTATAAAAGAAACAATGTGTCAAAGGAGGCTGGAGCTAGATTTAAATTGAAAGCATTTGTTTTATTCTAGAAGTACCGTACAACTTCAAGAACAGAGGAGTTGATTACTGTTTATAGCCCCCAAATTTGTGACAGGAGTCAGAGGTCATTATATCTATGTAAATTATTCTAAAAGGCTTTCTATTATGTATCTAGTTTTTCAAAGTTCTCTTTGCTAATTGTTTTGTTATGTCTAAGGTCAACTATCTAATGCTATCACTTCTTATTTTAGATAATGTGTGCTAGAAGAGGGAGGAACAATAGAGACAACTCAAGTGATTCAAGCAAAGGTACACAAGCAAAATGATCCAGGAAGATCTCTAGCATGTTGGATAAGTAACCTATGAAGAATTTATGAATTATATGGGACAAAAAGGCACAGATGGCTTACAATCTGCACCCTTAGGAATGAGATCACTGATCTAGGAAAGCATGATATTAAATATAGTTTGATTTTTTCCTTTTTTAAAATTTTAAACAAATTTGTAATTATGCCATTATACAGTACTCACAGGATTTGACTTCATTTCCATGAGACTATCAAGAATACGAGTAACTGGCAGATTCTGTGGAAGATAAAAGGATTTAGTTAAATCATTGGGATAGTAAGATAATTTCTTTTCAAAATCAGAAAACATGATTATATTAATATAATTAAATCAGTAAATTATTGATCATAATATGTGAATATGTATCTAGCCACTGAAAAATTAAAATTTGCTTTTCACCTAAATATATTCCAAATTGTACTATTCATTTTACATTAAAAACAACAAAAACAAAATACTACTAGCAAAATCTGAAACAAAGAGCTCTCTCTAATACTTAACTAATTCAGGAAAAGGCCAATATTTCTGAATTAAAAGCTTAAAAGTATCTTTCTGTTGATTATACATAAGGTCCAGACTGAATTTTAATGCTATGATTCTTTTAAAATAGTTTTGAATATAACATAATACATGATTTTTATTAAATAACTACTGTGGACATTTAAAATTTTAAATTTATTCCCTACTGAAGTAGTATTTTTCTCCACTTTGAACTGGCATTTCCTTTGGGTGAACTGAACAGAATGTTCTAGAAATAAGTTTACCACCTTTGAGACTTTCTACAACAAAATCTGGACCCTCAGAACTAAGTAGATAACAAATATAACAATCTGAGTCAGAAACCTTTTAGGTTTCTTATGTCATAAAACATTTTGATTTAACTGAGATAGAATTCCTATGAAGAAATAATGCTTTGTCAAGAGAGAAGATGTGTGTTTTCTTTTTCAAGATCAGTAAATAAAAAAACTTCTGAGATCATCCCAAGTAAATAGAATGAAAGCTATTTGGTTACTTCCTGCTATTTTTATTGGCTAGGAAGTTTGTAAACGTGGGCATCAAATCTTCAAACTGATTAAATGTATTTTCAGAGCAGTAGTTTCTTAAGAGTAGAGTTTTACACCATATTATTTTAATGATTTAACTAACATCTTCCTCTACATTGTAAAATTCACAAGACCACTTTAGGTGAGTTTTATGAAGCATTTCCTGGTTAAGACACACTCCATAAATAATTATCACATTAAATGAAGGTATAACTTAAACAGATTATGCTGTACAAAAAGGAAGGACAAGATAATTTGATGTTATTATTTTACTTTAATGCCTATACAATGCTGAATTAGAATTGTTAAATTAATAGTGACTAGACAGAAGTACATACTTTCTTATGTGTGCTCATAATTTTTCCTTTTATAAAAAGGGATATATCTTTCCTGGCATATCAGAATTACTAGATAATAACTAATCTTATTATTACAGACTCAGGGCGGTTACTTATGTCTTCTGATTATATGAACAAAGAAAAATCTAACTACATCACTTAAAAAATGTGCTTTGCTATTTATTAGTTGCCTGAAATATACCTATAATATTATGTTTCTGTTGCAAAAATTATGATTTAATAATCCCTAGATGTAACTTTGGCAGTGCTTATTGTAAAATTAAAATACCAAAGATCTGCAGTCATAAGTTCTTTTTAAGACGTTGTATGTGATCATTATAAAAAAATTTAAAACCATATTATATAAACTACAATTTTCTAATAACATTTTTATGAAGCATGTGGCAGTTATGCCCACTTAAATATAAAAGGAACTGACTCAACTGACTACTAAAAAGCAAAAGAATTCCAGGATTCCAATTTGTTATTTAATTGTACAGCATGTAACATCTCACAGAATTCTTTCCTTCATTGTAACAGGGACAATGAGACCCTTTACCACAGCAAGATTATTACTCCTTGAAGGCTCAGATGATGATTAGCATTTTTAGTAGTCAAGTATTTTTTTAATTAAGGTATGTACATTTTAAAAAATGCATAATACTATCGCATGCTTAATAGACTGTCACATAAGGTAAATGCAACTTTTAAATGTACTAGGAAACCAAAAAATGTGTAATTCACTTTATTGTAATATTTTATTGTGGAGACCTGGAATTGAATCTCCAATATTTCCAAGGTATACTTATATACCTTCTTTCCCTCATGGAAACTAACAATCTAGCTGAGCGTAAGACACTGATAATTATTATATACATAGGAAAAGTCCTTTTCACTCATTTTCATCCCACTAACACATAGTTTTAAAGAAAGAAAAGAAATTCTGTTTCTTTATAGGGTTTTAATTTGAATTGTTTTGAATAAAACAGGATTACAATTCTGACTAAATAAATGCTCATAAAATAAAATGCAATAACTACATTTGATAATACTTGTCGAATGTCTTCAAATCTCTTTTGGGCAGACTATTATATTTAGTTTTATTAATTATGTTTCATATAAAAACATTTCTTCAAGATAAAAAAGGAACCCAGATTATAAAAAGCAAGTAAGTATATCTTCAATAAACTATCCATTTTCAGATAGTTTCAAGAGTGTAATGAATTCTCAAAATCCTGACTACTAATTTCCAATGCAAATTCTGACAACAATATTCATTTCAAATAAACAACAGAAATAAGGGCTGTTCTTGTTTTCTCAAAGAAAGAAATTCAAACTACAAAAGGGCATAAATGCCCTGAATTTTCTAATTGGAAATGATTTTACAGAAGTAAAAATTTTGGTATACTTTTATTCCTCCAAAAGGATGATAAAATTTGAAAGTATGTAAATATTTTATGTATTTTTAGAAACACATGAAATTTTCCTTTACCTACTACTGACTAGCTATAACTAAAGACTATTTACTAGCTATAACTAAAGGCTACTTACCAGTCTAGCAATAAAAGTTACTTGGGCATTTAATATGAAAAAGTATATATTTAGTACAAGAATGAAGCAAAAATAATTTAACAGCCACAAAGAATTTATATGCCCTTAAAAGAGCACATATATATTTAAAGCAAATTTTTTTTTTTTGGTTTAGTATCACTATAATTCCCAATGGAATTCCCTTTTCTTAAGATAAAGACTTTAAAAAAGTTTAGCAAAAACTAAACAATATGTCAAAAAAGGATCAATTACATGTTCTATTGAATCAAACAATAAATCAATTACTTATTGAGTTAGATCTACTATGTGCCAGACACTGTGCTTGCCATGGCTACAAATGAAAGTCTATTTACACTCAACTAGATAACATATAACAGTATATACAGAATATAATGTGGACAAATAGTATTAAAGTGGCACTAAAAATTGAGGTGATCAGGAAAGGCTTATGTCCAAAGTGGTCCTTAAACTGTATTTCCAAAGAACAGAGGAATTCTATAAAGTGGAAGTAGGCATGAGTGTAATGCAGGCACTGGGGATAATAACTGCAGAGGTAAGGGATGTGAATGTCAATTGCAACAAGGAGGGGAAAAAAGCCAGTTTGGTTAGGTCAAAGAATGGGAGGGGAAAAAGAACAATGCAACGAAGGTAAGAGGTTGGGGAAAGGTTGTGCAGGGCTTTGTGAGCAGAAGTTTGTATCCGAGGTGTATAGGAAGCCTCTGAAGATGTCTGAGTAGAAAGATGGTTTACTTAGATCCATTAATTAAGGAAAATCACTTTGGCAGCACTGTGAATGATGGTCTAAAGTGGGGAGAGCTTTGGAGCAGGGGAGACAATTTGGAATCAGTTACAGTAATAGATGTAAGAGGTCCCAAGGACCTGAACTAAAGTGGTAGTTCTGAATGGAGAATATTGTATCTATGGAGATGTTGTAGAATAAGAAATGACAAGATTTGGCAACTGATTAGATACGAGGATTAAGTGAAAATGAAGAGGATAAAATCTTGGGTGTACTTGAGTGACCAGAAGGATAGTGGAGCCTTCAACATGAATATGGACATTTAGAAGAGGGGAAGGTTTGGGAGAAAGACATTGGGTTCTCTTTTGGACATTTTGACTTAAGATGCTTATCGAATGTCCAGTTTGAAATGTCCAAGAGAAAATTATTGAAAAAAGTAGTGTCATGAAAGTCTGCAGAAGAGACAGTATCCAGAGGAGGGTGACCAACAGTGTCAAATGTAGCAGAAAGGTGAAAAGGAAGAGAAGTAGAAAAAAAGAATATTAAACATAGCAATTAAGAGAACACCAATAGCTTTGGAGGGAATGGTTTTTGTGGAGTGATGAAATGCAAATGTTTTGAGGAGTGATTGAGAGAAGGGAAAATGAAGTAAATGACTGTAGCCTGCTTTTTCTGGGAATCTAGAACAGAAAAAGAGGAAAGATACAAAATAATGATTTGAAACCATGGCAAAGGCTAGTAAACTTTCTCTCCCCCCATCCTCCCTCCAAAGAATAGGGGAGGCTTGGGCATATTTGAAAATAGTAGGGAAAGAACTGATGGGGAAGGACTACAGGTCCTAATTTAGTATAATTTTTTGGTTCAAATTTTATTAGTCTTTCCTTTTAAGTGATTATAGTAATATTGTATAGTGCTTTCTGGTTCTGATTATTTTGCTTTGTTATCAGTTCATGGAAGTTTCTTTATGCTTCTCTACACTTACTATAGTCATCATTTCTTACAACATAGCAATATTTTATCATATGCATATATTTCAATTTCTTTATTCATTTTCTGATTTATGGGCATCTACTTTATTTCTACTTCCATGCTACTACAAAAAAGCTTACTATAAACATGTTGGGGTACATGAATCCTTTCCTTTTGTCCTTGGTCTTCTTGGAGGTATATAAATATACCTTGGAGATATTGCATATTCAGTTCCAGGTCACCACAATAAAATGAATATTGCAATAAAGTGAATCACACACATTTTTTGGGTTTTCAGTGCATTTACAAGTTATATTTACCCTATACTAGTATTAAATGTGCAGTAGTATTATGTTTAAAAAGGTACATATCTTAATTTAAAAATATTTGACTGCTAAAAATGCTAACCATCACCCAAGACTTCAGAAACCATCAGCCTTACCTTGCAGTGGTAAAGGGTAGTGGCTGAAGATTAGGATGAATGTGGCACAATGAAGTTTGCTGTATCAATTCTTCCTTTCACTTGAATACTTAAAAGGCCACTTTAATGATATTAATTTGCTTAATTTCAAGAATGTTGAAGCTTGGTGAAAAGCAGGCCCAAGGAAGGAGAAAAAACAGGGGATTGGCTTCTTTATTGATTAAGTTTGTAGGCTTATATGGGCGGGGTTGTGGCACTCCAAAACAATTATAACAGTTAACATCAAAGATCATCATAATAGACATACTTATAGTGAAAAAGTTAGAAATATTACAATTACCAAAATGTGACACAGAGACACAACATGAGCACAAGCTGCTTGAATAATGAAATGGAAAAATTTGCTTGACAAAGAGTTACCACAAACTTTCAATTTGTAAAAAATGTATCTGCCAAGTGTGAAAAAGTGAGACACAATAAAAGAAGGTATATCTGGCATAGGATCTCTGTCTAAAGCTAGCATTTAGGAGGGGAAAGTAGGAGCAAGAGAATTTGGATTTAAAAGTAAAATTTAAAGGAAAAAACCTAATATTTAGGTGAAACTAATAGATGCAATTTGAGGATTCAAGTTGAAAAGCTAGGTTCATTGTTATAGCTATATATACACTCTAAAATGTGTCACCTTATGAAGAACTAAATAAGGAAAATACAGATTTAACTTTGAAATACAAGAAATAGATGATTTCATCTCAAGAAAAATAATACTAGGAGAAATTTGCCAAATATTCTTAACAAGTTTTATGACCTTAGTCACTGAAAAAGTTGAGATAATAACAATAGCCTTGTGTGTGACAAACTTTAACAAAAAATTAAATCTCAAGTGGTATGGTATGTTGTTGTTCAATCATTTTCAGTAGTATCTGACTCTGTGTGACCCTGTTTCTGTTGGCAAAGATATTGGAATGGTTTTCCAATTCCTTCTCTAGCTCACTTTATAGATATGAAAACCGAGGCAGACAGAGTTGGTTAAGTGACTTGCATAGGATCACACAGTAAAGTTAAAAGATGAGTCCTGACACTCCATATATGTGCCACTACCTGCCTAGTATAGCACTATTCTGTTTTCAAAACAGACTAATACTGTGCCCTGTAAAGTGCTGTTGTCTCCAGAAACTGCCAATCACTCTCTGATCTAGAGGAGAAACTTCTTCCTCCAGAGAGCCAACTCAACTCTGGCCTAAAGCAGAGACTCTTCTTTCCTCCAGAGAGCCGCCTCAAGTCTGGTCCAGACAAGACCTTTCCTATCTCTAGAGTGCCGCCCTCTTTTATCCTCCCAGAGAATGGGCATGGGATAATGCAAGGGCTTCTGGGAAAAATTACTTCAACCAATGAACTTGTTCCTCCTAAGCAGGAGTTTACAGGGGTTAAACTCCCAGTAAAGGCCAGAACTAGAGAATTGTTAAGTACTGACTTAGCACTTAGTAAGAACCTAACAGTGCCCCATTCCCTTATCAGTCATTGCAAAAAATGATCACTTACTCCTTCTATGATTCTTTCCTTTCTAAGTGTGAGCTACAGGATAGAGATAAACAAGAGTTCCCACTGTCTTAGCTATCAGAACTCCTATTTATCTAAAAGTACAGGTCTCATTGAAGGGAGTGCTTACTTTAGAACCAATGTTAGTACTCCTGTGGTCTTAGTAACCAAATAAAGGCTAAAACAAGAAGTATATAACAACTGGGACATAAAAGCAAAGGGAATGGCAAAGAAGGAGAACTTTTGGACATTTTTAAACTGAATTTTATGATAATGAATATAGTAAGACAATATTATAATCTTAACAACAAAAAATGACAATAACAGGACAGACTGCTGAGAAAAAAAAGGATGTGCAGATAATTCATTTTGCATATTCAATTATAGGATGAAAAAGAAAGGTAATGAATATAGGAATATGTCTATTTCTGGATGTGTAAGACTCATTCTCTAAAGAAAAAAATGAAAATATGTAGTATATCAGCATGAATAACAAGGTCAAATACTTGATACCAACTGATGGAAATTGCATAAATCTGTATGGTCACAGCAAGTCTAACATTTAAGTGTTAACATCTTTTAACAGAAGGAATTATTTTGGCAAACAAATCTGAGAGAAACAGAAGGCTTTCAAATTATGCAACTCATTGTACTACATTATTCATTACCACATTCTTGCAAAATTATCCTCATATAAATATCTTCTAAAGCTGTGAATATCATTCAAGATTTTATGTGACAGCTGATATTTATGATGCACAAAACTCATGTTGCCCATAAAAAGATAGCATTAAAAATCCTCCTAAGTTTACTAGAAAAAGAAAAGTGATTTATCCTACATATTTTCATGCCCCACTGCCTTATTTAGTTTAGAATTTAAAAAGTTTGCATGAAAAAGAACTTTAAAAACCAAAATGTTTAAGAAACCAAAAAAAGACCTCAGAATAACTTATCAGTAGTTTTCATTTCTGAAATATACCTATGATGGGAGGTAATAATTTAACAAGTATTCAACAACAAAAAAGATGAAAGTAGTAGTAGAGTAGCATTATATATTAAAAATATGTACCAAAAAAAAAGAATATGTACATAAGTGAGAAAATCCAGAAATCAGAGTAGGAAACATATGATTATGTTTATGAAGAAACAGAGGTAATATCATGGCGAGCATGCTACAAACCATTTATTTGGACAGGAGAAGGAAACAGAGGAAGCTAGGTAGCACAATGAATAGCATGCAGGGCCTAGAGCCATGAAGACTTGAATTCAAATCTAGCCTCAGATACCTGTTAGCAGCGTGACCCTAGGCAAGTCATTAAACCTATCTGCCTCAGTTTCCTCAATTACAGGATAAAAATATTACCTACCTCACAGAGTTGTTGTGAGGAGAAAATGAGATATTTGCAAAGTATAATTAGCACAGTGTGTGTGGCACATAGTAGGTGCTTAATGTTTTGTTTCTTTCTCTTCTCCCATTTGAGAAACAGATCACATCAATACAGTGAATAAACCACAATTCTGAAGTACTTATGATACAATGCGCGATTTACCTCCAGATACAGTACAGATTATTTTAGAGTGCAGAATGAAATATAGTTTTCTTTCCTTTCTTAATCCCCCTTCCTTCTTTTTTTTTTTTTGGTGAACATTGCTAATGAAGAAATGTGCTTTCCATGACTTCATATGTACATAAAATGGATAACATTTTTCTTGCCTTCTCAGTGGGTAGGGGAAAGGGTGGAGAGAAGAATAGAACTTTGAATTGAAAATATATGTTAAATTAAAAAAGAGAAAGCAATCACAAACCAAAATATTGAAGTTTTATAGTGTTATAACAGCACCTATAGGGGTGAAGGCAAGTATTCTGACATGTGCCAGGATTTTCTAACACTTTCTCTGCCAAAATCAAATTCTTTTTTTTTTTTTTTTTTTTTTTTTGGTTTAGGCAATTGGGATTAAGTGATTTGCCTAGGATCACACAGCTAAGTATTAAATGTCTGAGGTCAGATTTGAACTCAGCAGACTCAAAGGAAGAGATGCCCCCAAACTATCCTTTCATGGGAGTGGGAGGTCCACAATTATACATTGCACAAATTATTAAACTTTTTCAATGTACTGATCCACTGTATTGACTTTTTTTTCTCTCTAAAAATACTACTTGTCACATAGGAGGGCACTCTGAAAAAGCTAAGAATAGGGAGAATTTAATAACTTTGATAACTATGGAAATTTAAGAAACAGAAAATATCAATAAAAATTTATTTTTTAAAAAAGCAAAAGGAAATAATAAGTCTTTCCCAAAATGAGCGAATTCTAAGCAACCAAAAAATGATGTGGAAGAAATGATGGCAGAGAGCAAGTATGTGATCTCTCAATTCATGATTAGGAGGGCAGATAAATTAGATTCGTCATTTTATCCAGTTTTTTGCAAAAGCATACTTCAAAGAGCACTGTGCTAGGTTACCTCAATTTTAAACATGATATGTCTGAGGTAGCTTTAAATAATGAAATAGAGTTCAAGGGAGATAATGTATCTGAATATATCTCTGGGAATCATATGAATAAGATTTTTGTTTTATGATTAGTGAGATTCAAGTATGTTTGTAGACTAGGGGAAAGGAGGTTAATAGAAAGAGGAAATTTCATGACAGTTAATAAAAGAAAGGCCTTGTTGAAAGACAGGGATGAGATTAAGGGTACGAGTGAATAAATTAGTCTTGGGTAGAAGAGATACCTCATCTTCCGAGACTGAAAAACAGGAATTAGTAAAGACAGAGGTTTAGATGTATGGTGAAAGGGAAATATAGGAACTCATATTTCATTCAACAAATAATTACTGAAAATTTGTAAGCAAAATATTATGGATAAAGACAAAGTACTCAAGGGACTTTATTAAAGGAGGCAATGTATATGTACACAAAATCTATTACAAATAGATAATCTGTGATTTATAGGAGCCTTTCCTACTCTTTCCACTCTCCAATCCTCTCCTGACCCTCATCAATTAAGAACATGTTGGACACAATTCCCCCAAATATGTATTTTCTCTTATACAAGGAAAAGGGAGAAAGATGGAGAGAAAAAAAGGGGAAAAGCAGAGATACCAATAAGTTACTATGGCCCAGGGATATTTTCTTACTTAGCCTTGTTTTATAATTACTTTGTGTCTCTCCAATCCCCCTAAGCTCCCACTACATTCCCCACCTCAGTGGCTTCTTGAATGCTATTTTCTTCCTGATATCCAAGAATGTCAGAGAATACATTTCTCCACAAAACTGATGATTTAAAATAATGGTTATACATAAAACAAAAATAGTTATTATATATAATATTAGAAAATATGCTTGAGTAATACAGGTATATTTGGTTTATATAGTCTTGTGTGAACTGGCCTGAAAAACCTAAACATTTATAGCATTCTTTCTATGAGAGAAATCATGTTAAATTACAAACAACTGACTTAGAAATGGGCAAATGTTCCAAAACATTGTAGTAAAGCAACCTTAAAGAAGGTAAATGGCTTGTACTACAAATAGTTGTAAATATATACTACCAAAAAGTCAGTATGGCATAACAGATAGAAGAGTTGACTTTGAAATCATGAAGATCTGAGTTTAAATTCTGTCTCTGACACATAATGGTCATGTGACTCAAGTTAAGTAACAATCTTTCAGTGCTCTATGGAGCTCTCTGGAACTATAAATTTGCAGAGAAGATATTGACCTTTACTTGAAAAGGGAATTCCCTATACTAATGAAATTATAAGGGGAAGCCTTTTCCTCATCACCCCTCCTAATAATCTTACTTACTTGTTGTTTCAATACCAAGTTCTTCACTCCTTCCATCACAAATTGTGACCCTGTGTTCATGACCCGGGATAAGAGACTGAAGGCAAAAATGCAAAGAATAGAAAATAATTACAAATGATTTGTACAGATTCTTTACAAATCACTTGCACTTTGACAAAGTACAAATGGTAACAACCTTTGTTTTCACAGATTGCTGTAATTATAATATTCACATATAATATAATTATATTCATTATAATATTCACAGCTATTTTAATATCAATAAACATTAACAAAATAGTTACTATCATGAATTGTCATTAGTTAGAATATTTCTTATCTATTAGCCATTTTCCAATTTTTAGGAACTTCTTTGCTCTTTTCCTATATTCTTCATGGTGAAATAGACTTCAAAGAAAGCAATTTAAATACCTAGCTTTTACTAGGTAAAACAAAATGAAGCAAGATATTGAAAATAAATCCATCTATTTATGCCTGTTATAGGCATAACAGATCTACAACTCATTTCAGATTTGAAAAACATTTTGGATTTGTTATCTTATCTGAATTTAAGTGCTAAAACTGTTTTTATGGCTATATCTCAGCCTGAATTCCTGTTATATGTTAAATTTTCAAAGGCAGTCATATTATTGAAACATTCATCATTCTTAGAAAATTTCATCCAATTACATCATAAAGTACTTTTTCTAATATATCTGATTTGTCCAAATTTTAAAAAATGAAACAGTTTAATAGATTAAATAGCAACAGCAATTTTTGAAGTTTATAACCACTAGCAGTTGTATTAAACATTCTAACATAAAACCTGTTCATTTACATTTTTCAAAATCAGAATTTAAACTACTAGAAATATATTATTATTTGTGATTCTCAAATGTGAATCATATTTTGCTAAAGATAATAACTATTAAAAATAAAGATTTATCAATCTTTGATGAGAAGAATTTTACCACAGAGTGATGATAAGGGAGGGAGACGAGAGGCAATTCCTAAAAGGCTGAGGATCTAGACTCTGGTGGTCAGGCTCTCCACTAGCATAATTTCACCTTTGGTAGGATTCTCCTCTGAACTGTTGTGCTGGCTTTCTCAATAAATGAATGTATCCCAGGTATAATTTAATTATAATTCTGCTTGGTTAATTGAAGCAAGAGGAATTAGATAAGCATTAAACTAAGTTATTTACCCCATTGGTTTAGTGGCAGTATTTCCATAGCTGGTTGGCGCCGAAGCCATCTTGGCAAAAGCCCTGTGAAATGACAACATGAAGGACGACTGGTTTTTAAAACTGGCTTTGAGAATCATGTTATTATAATTGTGCTGAAGAATATTACTTTTGACTTGCAAATTCAGAGAGTATAAATGGTTCTACCACTAATATTAATCTAGATATTAAAAATAATATAAGGAAAAATTCAAACTTTGACAACATTCTAAAATTTCCTGGCTTAAGAAAAGCATTATGTAAATTTCGGACATCATTGTTATAATTATTCTAAAAGCAGGATTATACTGGGTAGAAAGATATACTTGGAGTCAGAAAGATTTGGGTTCAAATCCTCCCTCTGACACTGTGTCACTTTGGACAAGTCACTTAACCTTGAAGTAAAAAGGGCAATCTTCTAAACCTAACCTAATCTCCTACACAGAAAGAGTTATCTGTTTAGGTGGGGAAAAAGCTCCCACCACAATATGGTCTCATTCCACTCCCCCCCCCCCCCCCCAGACCAAATACCCAAAAAGTATGTAGTGAAAAGAATACTGACTTGGAAGTCAGGAAACCCTTATTTGGTTAGTAGTCATGAATAGAGAAAAAGAGACAGATTTATATTTACCAATTTAAACTAAGATTAAGTAATTATGTAACAGAGATAATAATAGCACAAAAAAGGAAGATAAGAGTGAGACCTGAAAAAGAAAAGGGATTGTATAGATGTTAACTATTTTAAGTCATGCTATAAAGCCACTGACTGGTGAGAAAAGGTAAAGAAGAGAGTTCGATTTCAACATCTAAACAGTGTATTGTCCTACAGTATTAAATGACATCTCTCAAATGATAAATTTAAAGGAGAGGTAAAAAAGACTTACTTCCATTGTTTGATATATTGCAAAGGAGTGAGATTGCATCCTGCTTCAGTCAAAGCCTTTTTATATTGTTCTAAATCAGCCTGGAATCATAAAAAGGAACATATCAAGTAAGAATATGCAGTTTTGTTTTCTTTCTCAGTTTTTTTTTCCCCCCTTCTCAATTCGGTTTTTCTCGTGCAATAAGATAACTGTATAAATATGTATACACATATTGGAGTTAATATACATTTTAACATATTTAACATGTATTGGATTACCTGCCATCTAGGGGAGGAAAAAATTTGGAACACAAGGTTTTGCTTGTGCAGCTAAAATTAAAAATATAGATTGTCTTTAAGTCAAGTTAAAAAATTAAGGATCTTATGAATTAAAAATGTTAAAGCTTTGTGTTTTTAGTAATTTATTTTATATAGCCTATAAATTAACAAGAAGTACTTATTAAGGCAAAATGCATTTCATTTATATTAAAATTTAAGAGGTATCTTTATTTGGAAAAGTGTCTTGCAGATTAGCAAAATACTATATCTGGTTTGTCACTATTATATCTCAGGCTTCTAAAATGAAGAAAGCTTCAAAGGAAAAATGAGATATACTATAAGCCGTGTACTAACTGCCTTTGGGAAAGCACCACACTCTGGGGCTCAAGAAAACATCTTACTGCTGTATACAGTATCAATATAAGCAGCGAGTTATTTTTAATAATTATTAATAATTAGGTACTAATATTATTAATTAATATCACAGATACTTTGGATTGGTCTGAAATAATGACTTATTTCTGCTTTATTTGCCTCAGCCGAAATAAAATGTCTTCAGTCCTTTAACTGTCTGTATCTCTCATTTTTAAATGTGTTTCTTATAAACAACATATTGTTGGATTTTGAGCTTTAATCCATTCTGCTGTTTCCATTTTTTAGGTGAGTTGATCCCGTTCATACTCAACATTTTAATGACAGGTTCTGTATTTCCCTCCATCCTACTTTTCTTGTTATCCTTCTTACTCTTTTTACTGTATTGCCTCCTTAATTAGCACTTCCCCCTTACCTTCCAATTTCTTATTCAATTCTCTTCTCTAAGAATCCCTCTTTTATATTCTCCCCTACCCTCCTACTTCTTTTCTTCCTCTTCATTTTTTCCTCTTGCTTCCTTTTTAAAAATTCCTATTCTTCACCTTTTTTTCAATTGGTTTTAAGTGACTTGCAAACAGCTAGGCCACATTTGAACTCAGGTCCTCTTGACTCCAATGCTGGATCCTTCAACTTCTTGATCTACACACTCTTCTAAATTTAGCCTGTTCCTTTGTCCTATTTCTTTATAAATTTAGAAGACTTTTTATAACCTTCTAGATGTTCTGACAAGAATAAGATTCCAGTACTACCAGCCCTCTATTCCTACCTACTCCCACTGTAATAAGTTTTCTATTTATGCCTCATTTGTATGAGATTTCTACATCTTATCTCTCCCTAATTTTTTTTTAAACTTTTTAGAATGATCCCATCATACCATATCCCAAGGCTTTCACCTACATATACTTTCAAACAACTCAAGTAATAACATTGTTAAAGAGTATAGATAACGTTTTCCCACATAAGTGAGCAGTTTGACCTTATTAAGGCCCTTATAATTTGTCTTTAATGTTAACCTTATGTTTCTTTTAGATCTTAATATGTCAAATTTTCCATTGAGACATTTTATCACAAAAATCTGATCATCTATCTATCCATTCATTAAATGTCTTTTATTTTTTTAAATTCAGGCTTATACTCAACTTTGCTGAGTAAGTTATTCCTGGTTGCAAACACAGCTTCTTTGTTCTTCAAAATGTAGATCTTTGGTTATACTGACTGTAGCTCCACCTTATTTAAACTGGGCTTCCCCCTTCCTGCCTTGTTGCTTGTAGTATTTTCTCTTTAATTTGGGAGTTTCAAAACTTGATTATGATGAGTTTTTATCTTGAGATCTCTTTCAGGTGGTGATGGATAAATTCTTTCTATTTTTATTTTACTTTTTTTAAGAACTCCAGGGCAACTTTCAAAAATAATTTCTTGAAATATTGTATCAAGACATTTTTTAATCCTAACTTTTGGGTAATACAATGATCACCTCTTCTCAATTTGCTCTCTAGATCTGTTATTTTTCTGTTTCACACACTTCTATTTTTTTCATTCTTTTGATTTTGTTTTATATTATTTCTTGGTGTCTTGGGTGTCATTAGTTTCCCTTTGCCCAATTACAGTTTTCAAGAAGTTGTTTTCTTCCTTAAATTTTTGGATTTCTTTTCTAATTGGCTGATTCTCTTTTCATAATTTTCTTGACTGTCTTGGATAGCTCTTATTTTTTCTCTCTGAATTTTCCTTCAACTTCTGTTTATTTTTAAAGAACTTTAAAATTTTTTTCCAAGAATTCTTTTTAGGCCTGTAACCATGAACACCTATCTTCTCTATCCCCACAGTAGCTATCTATAGTCAGGTTCTTTTTCCATAATTTATTATTATTGTTACTTTTAGCAGCTTATTATTATAGTGATATTCTAGTCCTGAAGTATGGGAGATCTTGCCTGAGGCCTGAGTTCAGGCTTTTCTTACTGTTGTTTCCTGAACTGTTTGGGGGCATTGGGCTCTGACCCTGGAGCCTCCTCTCCACTCCTGCATCTTATCTAGGGCATCCAGCCATGCTGTCACTGCCTCTGGGTGCAGACTTCCCATCTTCTCTAGAAGCACAATCAGGAACTCCATTTTCTTAAAAGTTCCCACAGCCAGTAGTGCTCCTCCTTGCCAAAAGTCATAGCCTAGGACCTCATCTGGCCTGCACACCTCGGCCTGGCATGCCCTGACAGTGGGGGGGGGTGGGGAGGGAGTCCCTTCAATCTTCCCCTATTCATTTTTGTTAATTCAATAGTTTTCGGGGAGGTATCCATATCTTGTTTAGGCTATACCTCTGGCCCTTGAGCTTAAGACTTTACTGAGATTTTCACAAGTTGTCTTATGATGAAAACTGCAGCACCTCAAGTTTTAATTATTTCTGCCACTTAAAGTTTACTTTGAGGCAATATTTTGTCTTGTTTGGGGGAGAAAATTGGAGAGCCCAGTATTTCGTGTCTTATTCTGCCATCTTCCCAGAAACATCTGACACATTTTTTCTAAAATTACATCTACTTAGAAAAATTTCAAATGATCACTTCAAATAAAATATTTCTTTGGGGAAAGGAAAAGCACAACTGCCTATGATTTAAAGAAATCAGTTTAAAACCTGAATTTAGAGAACCATAAAAATTACTTACAAGGAAGGAATTTTTTGTTTTGCATTCTCAATGCTTGGAACATAACTGATGCTTAATAAATGTTTGATAACAGATAAGATGGCAAACTATGTTTTAAGTCACTTAAGTTTTAAGTTACTTTTTCATGAGACATCAAGTAACCTATATTTCTTAGAAAATTAACTCAATTTGTTAAAAACATTAAGAAGAAAAAATTTGGTTTCAAATAACCTAGAAAATAAAACATTTTGATAAGATTTTTTTCTTTACAAGATTTATGTTCGTATTTTATCAAATTAGATAGTTCATGAACAGGCTTTCCTACTCTCATGGCAAAAATTCTTCCATAACAATTTAAAAGTATCTATACACCAGTCTTTACACACTTTTTCTTTTAATAAAAAGAATGAAATGGATAGTTGGTTAGAGTGACTTTTATTCTTTTTTATGAAACGCTAGCTAGCAGCAATTATTCTACAAACAAGATTTTTTTCAAAATAAAATACAAAGAACATACCTCAGAGGGAGCTTGTTGTGTGCTTATGTAATAGATAAGGAATAGTCTCATTTTATCTTCTGGAGTTCCTGCTGTATAGGAAAAAAATAAGTATTTTGTTTAAAAAAACAAACAAACCCTCCCCCCAAAACATTTCATATATATCTACCATCACCTTATAACAGATGGCTACATACATTAACTTGAACGTAAAATTTAGAGATAGTCTGTCGAAAATGAAATCAGATTAACTTAGAAAATTCTATCAAATGAATGATAACCATTCATTATATTATTACTTCAGTATTATTAAACTAAAGTACGTATTTCTAATTAGTAAGAAGATAGAGTAGCTACTTTATTGTAGAACAAGGAAAAAAAGGTTTCCTTTCATAAGATAATAGATGCTGAACTATGAACAATTAAGCAAAAAAAAAAAAAAAAAAAAAAGAAAAAAGAAAAAGAAAAAAAAAAGACGTTTTTGCCTCTTGAATATGACAAAAAATTACAAAATGAGAACAAATGTAAAGGCTAACTCCAAATAATCCAAACCAAAACAAGCAATTATATGATTCCAGATAACCTCTTAGAAATACCAAAACAGCATTGAGAATTATAAATAATACCTCACACTGATGCAGTACTTTAAGATGTACATAATCTTACCACTCATCACCTATGACATTTAGAGTATGAGTGTTGTTATTCCAATTTTATAGATGAGAAAAGTGAAGCTCAGAAAGGTTAAACCAGGTTCCCACAGTTATGGCTGATATCAAGGCCATGATTCAAAAATGTTCATCTTTGGATGAGTTCTGTGTTTTTCTCCCCTGCCTCTTCACTATCCCTTGAAACTTGGCATATATTTCTCAAGTTTTCAGACAATCACCATTACTGCATTAATAAAATATTACAGAGAAGCTGTGGAGCTGCCATAATGTGACTCTGGGTGACTTCTCATCTACTCATGAACTTCTTTAACTCTTCTTTGACATCAAATAAACACATCAGAAAGAAGGATTTTCTTAATATTTGTCTGTCACATTCTGCTGGAATTAAAGCATGAAGCTTTCTATTTTATTTCTTAAAACCTTATGAAATTTGAATTGAACAATAAAATTTCAAAATGAATGAGACCACAATAAGACACCTAAGGAGCAGCTAGATGATGCAGCAGAAGATCTGAGTTCAAATTCAGCCTCAGACATTTAAAACTTACTAGGTAAGTATTTTAACCTAATTGCCTAGCAAAAAATCAAATTAAATTAAAGAAAAAAAAAAAAAAAACAACTCCCCCTAACAAGACAGCTGATTAGTAAATAGCACTAAAAACTTATCAAGCTTCTACTTGACTATTTTGATATAAATAATTTTGCCAGAATTATAAAGAAAAAGATATTTAGTAATGCCTATATACACCCCCCCCCCCATATACATCTATATATATCTACATAGGTGATATTCCTAATTTTTTGAGTTAAAAGTAAAGTAAAGACTTACATGAACTTATGCTAAGTGAAATGAGCAGGACCAGGAGATCATTATGTATTTCAATAATACTACATGATGGTCAATTCTGATGGATGTGGCCCTCTTCAACAATGAGATGAATCAAATCAATTCCAATAGAGCAGTAATGAACTGAACTAGTTACGCCCAGTGAAAGAACTTTGGAAGATAGACTAGGAACCACTACGTAGAATTCCTAATACCCCTATTTTTGTCAGCCTGCATTTTTGATTTCCTTCACAGGCTAATTGTACACTATTTCAAAGTCTGATTCTTTTTGTACAGCAAAATAACTGTTTGGACATGTATACACGTATTGCATTTAATTTATACTTTAACATATGTAACATGTATTGGTTAACTTGCCATTTGGGGGAGAGGGGTAGGGGGAAGGAGGGGAAAAATTGGAACAAAAGGCTTGGCAATTCTCAGTGCTGTAAAATTACTCATGCATATATCTGGTAAATAAAAAGTTATTAAAAAAAAAAAAAGTAAAGTTCTTTTGAGCTCCTGTGAGAGTGATAAGATATTTGAGCCAGATAATAGTTATGAAGCAAAATTATGTCCTAGAGTTGAATTTTATTTAGTTCTTTATGAGAGTATTTCTTGGTCTAACTAGCCAAATCTGATGCATTTATCTAGTTTAACAGCTTTCAAGTGTTCTGTGTTCCAGGTGTATAATTCTTTCTGCACCATAAGAATGAGTGTATTACAAAGATGATTCAGTTTATATTGTTAAAACCTCAAATGGCTAAATTCAAATACAACAGAGTTTAAAGTATCCAATAAAGAGAAAGATCACCTGGATTGTTACTATCTTCAAAACTTTATAAGCAGACTTTTACGATTATCATCATTACCATCATTATTTTTAACCAAACCTAGATAACATTTATTACTTTATGCAGGGCTGGGCTTATAATTGGTCATTTAGAGCCTTTAGATTGGCGTGGCCTCAGCACAGTAGTCATATTTAAAAGGATACTCTTTGCCAGACTGTTTTTCTATCATCTTAAATGTTTATTTTGCTAAAATGGGCCTCTGCCAGTTTTCTGGGCAGACAGTATACTCCCATGGGGTACCTGTGCAGGAAGATTCACAGTTCAATCTATGCCATCAGGTGGTTGCTGTAAGGGCTTCTTATGGTGTAAGTGAGACAGCTTCAATCATAGCACAGGACAGGGTAACTACCCTACCCTTGAAAAGCACTCCTTCAGTAGGCCTTAGCTAGGTTTGTATTTGCACTCAGCCAGTTCATATATATTTCCACATCCAAGTGTTCAATGGTACATACAATGTTCCTGTGTTCAAAGTGCCTGTCCAAGACAGTATCAACAGTATCTTTGTAGCCTATGGTGATGATACAGAGGCTTCCTTTGTGGTAATCATCTAATAGGGCTCCACAGAGACCTGCAGCATGGTAATGTAGATGCAGCAATATAACTGATGCCTGTAAAGACCAACAGGACTCCACCCTCATGCAGACATCACCACAGCACAGAACCCCAGTCCCCTTGTCCGTGATTATCATTTTGTGACACATCTGAGGGCATCGATGAAGGACGCAGGATTGTCAAAGTCTGCTCTTGGGGAAAGAATCTTTCATATATATGGCTAGTTTGGAGAGGGGCACACTGTCACCCAAGATCATCAGAATCCTGTTTAGAGATAAGGTGCAGCAAGTCCACAGGGCCACCAGGGTCTTCATAATTATATGAAGGTAGTCTTCTAGGTTTTAGAAGGTTTAGAGCCTGAAAAAGTCTTTTGAAATTTCATCAAACCAGGCATTTTACCTTGGTGTGTGTCTTCTGCCCGAGAGAGCCAGGCAGATGCCAGCAGCAAATCTGTGAGACATACTGGCCCTGCCTCCACTATGGCCAATTTTGTTGTCTGATCATTTCCCTGATGCCCATCTCTTCATAGACCCGTTTTAGCGTTTTCTTGGCAAAGATAACAGCGGTTCACTATATCCATTTCCAGCTCTTTTTACAGATGAAGAAACTGAGGCAAACAGGATTAAGTGATTTGCCCGGGGAAACAGAGCTAGTAAGTGTTTGAGGCCACATATGAACTCAGGTCTTCCTGACTTTAGGTTCAGTACTCTATCCACAATGACTAAAAACAACTGTAAAGAGTGCTGAGTGGTGATGGAGAAGTCAAGGCTGAAACAAGGCTAAGAGGACAGCAATAGGACTAGACACAAACTGATTTTTAAACACATAGACTATTCATTTGAAACTTCTAGGGAAGCACCGTGTACTAATACAGCTTCCATGCTTTCTTAGTGACAAAAGAGGAAAAAAAATTAGACCATGAATGACTTTTTATAATATAGTAAGCTAAGATTGTTACTTGAGATATAGAGGGTATCCAGGCTCCTCTCCCCCATCCCCAAATTCGAGGAGCAGGATCACATAAAAAAATGGCAGAAACTCTAAACAAGGAATGGTTAAAAATGAGCCAACAAAGCTGAATAGCTATTTGGTCCTTCCCCCCCCCCCCCCAGCCCATTAAAAGATAAAAGCCTGGGGCAGCTAGGTGGCACAGTGGATAGAGCACCAGCTCTGCAGTCAGGAGGATCTGAATTTAAACCTGATCTCAGAAACTTAACACTTTCTAGCTGTGTGACCCTGGGCAAGTCACTTAACCCCAATTGCCTCAGCAAAAAGAAAAAAAAAAAAAGAAAAGGTAAAAGCCTAATAGGGTTTTGGGTGGAAGGATTCTATCTTACATGGAATCAAATCCCTTAAAAACTCTGAGAGTCTCTATAATCACAGCAGCAGTGCTTATCACCACTTATTATTTCTTATGTAATTATTAATTTTGTGTATATATAACATATATACACACATTTATTTATATATATATATGCATATATATATGTATAAAATAACACATGTAAAGTATTTTGCAAACCTTAAAGTGGTATATAAATGCTCTTATAAGTAAAAATATGTATTAGATAGCTCAGTGGACAGAGAACCAACTCTAGAGTCAAGAAGACCTGCATTCAAATATGGTCTCAGACACTTAGTGGGACAGCAAGGTGATGCAATAAATTAGAGTCCCACGGCTACAGTTAGGAACACTAATCTTCCTGAGTTCAAATCTAGCCTCAAACATTCACTAGCTGTGTGACTCCAGGCAAGTCACTTAACGCTGTTTGCCTTAGTTTCCTCATCTGTAAAATAAGCTGAAGAGGAAATGGTAAACCACTCCACTATCTTTGCCAAGAAAACCCCATGGACAGTATGGTATATCAGGTCATGAAAAGTTGGACATGATTAAGTGACTGAACAACAATAAAATGTTAATTTATAAGTGAATGAATGCACCAATATATATGCAAGAAATGATAAGTGGTCTCTTAGCAAATATTTGAGAATTATAATTTTTTATCTACTGATAATTTGTTATATTCTGTTAAGTTCTTTCTCTGATCTATTAGAATTGTCAAATGACTTTTAAAATTTGATACATTTGATATCTGTTATCCTTTTTCATGACTTAAAAAATGTGAAAATCATTTCCTATCACTAAATTCATTATGAAAGTTTTATGTGTAGTTTTTGCCAGGAAGTGGAAAGATATTAATTTCAAATTCCTTTAAACTCTATGATGCATCATTTCTCTATCAAGGATTAAAAAAAATGTACTCCAAATTTTAAAAAAAGTATATAGTCTTACCATTTACATTTTTATAAATGTGACTGAATGTGTTTCATTTGCATACTAGAGGGGAAAAAAGAATGAAAAACTGATATTGAAATATTAACTAAGACATGTAAGGTCACTATAAAAAAATCTTGTCTTCATAGGAAAAAATCTTAAATGAAATAAAGAAGATCTATAAAATATTCTATAGTTGTGGTAATTCTCTGTAAATTCATTTTTATTCTGAATCTAATAATTTGATATGAGCAAAATGGGACAGTGAGATAGAAGGGAATTTTAAGTGATAGAAAGAAGATACATTGAATGATAGGGAGTATATTATGTGAAAAGAAGGAAGAAAGAAAGGACTGTAGTGTAAATGAAGTCTGTGAAAGAAAAAAAAGAGGAGAAAAGGAAGAGAGGGAAATCAGGAGAAAAAGAAAATGGTATGTGTGTAAGAAAAATGTATAAAGATGGGGGGTGGGAGAAAGAGAGGATTAGGTTATGGAAAGCTTTTGAATACCAAACAGGGTTTTATATTTGGTGATGGAGGTTAGAGGGAATCAGCAGAATTTCCTGGGACCAAGACAATGCTTTGAGGGATAATGAGGGTTGTTGGACATGACCTGGAGTCCTTCAGCGAAGGAGTCTAAGAAGTGATCAGAGGCAGGAGAAAAACCAGGTGAGAGTAGTGTTCTGAAAAATTTAATGCCAGGAAAAAAGTAATAAGGGTTAGAGACTATGCTAAAGTATGAAAGACTACCAAAAAGTCAAGATGGATGAGGCTGAAAAAAAGTCACTACAGACATGGTCATTAAAAGATCATTAGGAAATTTTAAAGAGAGGATTTTCAGTTGAATGATGAAATTGGAAGGCAGACTATACAGTTAAGAGAGAGAAGGGAGTTAAAAAAAAAAAGTGAGAAGGTAGAATATGGAAACATATCATAGATGGGCTTCTCAAATAGTCTGGCAACATAAGGCAGAAGGTTTGTAAGACAGGAGGGGTAGATGGATCAAATAAGATTTTCTGAGGATAGAAGAGACATGGACATGTCTGCTGAAAAATGAGTGTCCAGGGATAGACTGAAGAGAAGTGAGAATGGGTAAGAGAATGTGTCAAAGGGCTGGTGTGAAAGGAGAATAGCCACTTGTAATAGAGGTGAAAAGGGATATTGTGGCAGAAGGCACTGAGGCCATGTGAGATAAGGAGAGAAGAAAAGGGAACTCATAGCAAATGTGTTTCATGATGAGATTTACTATTAAATTAGCTTTATCTACCCCGATTATGTGATCATTTCTATAGGAAAAAAAAAGGCTAAAAAAAAGTTCAGTGTTCTCCATAGCCTCTTGAAGACATTTGCCACAAACATCAGATTCAAATCTGAACAAATTAGATGCAGCTTGGGATAAAATTCTTACTCTAAAAAATTTAAGAACACTCTCCAAAGTGGATGTAATATGGATGAGGTAATGTAGTTCCATCATACATTTAAGATTCATTTTCTCTAGGCATTTTAAGAAACAAATTTTGAAGTTACCATAAAAAAAGCATTTACACTACAATAAAGAAGCCTACAAAAATCTCTTATCACTGCCTCCTGTCCTCCCAAACAACCCACTAACATAAAAAGTATCTCTTCTATGAAAATAATTTTAAGACCAATATGAAGAAGCATTTAATTTTATACTCATCAAAAATTAAATAAAAAATAACATTTCTGTGTTAAACATTCCCAAACAAGGGTAATTTCTGGTTGAACCAGCACCTGTAGAAAATAATTTTTTTTATTATAGCTTTTTATTGACAGAACATATGCGTGGATAATTTTTCAACATTGTCCCTTGCAATCACATCTGTTCCAACTTTTCCCTTCCCTCCCTCCACCCCCTTCCCCTAGATGAAAGGCAGTCTCATACATGTTAAATATGTTAAAGTATATCGTAAATACAATATATGTGTACACATCTGTACAGTTCTCTTGTTGCACAAGAAAAATCAGATTCAGAAAGGTAACTATAACCTGGGAAGAAAAACAAAAATGCAAGTAGTCCACATTCATTTCCCAGTGTTCTTTCTCTGGATGTAGCTGGTTTTATCATTGATCAATTGGAACTGAATTGGACTTCTCATTGTTGAAGATATCCACTTCCATAAGAATATATCCTCATATTGTATTGTTGTTGAAGTGTATAATTATCTCCTGGTTCTGCTCATTTCACTTAGCATCAGTTCATATAAGTCTCTCCAAGCCTCTATATTCATGCTGCTGGTCATTTCTTACAGAACAATAATATTCCATAACATTCATATACCACAATTTACCCAACCATTCTCCAATTGATGGACATCCATTTGTTTCCACAAACATTCTTGCACATACAGGTCCCTTTCCCTTCTTTAATATCTCTTTGGGATACAAGCCCAGTAGAAACACTGCTGGGTCAAAGGTTATGCACAGTTTGATAACTTTTTGAGCATAGTTCTAAATTATTCTCAGAATGGTTGGATCTGTTCACAACTTCACCAATAATGCATCAGTGTCCCAGTTTAGAAAATAATTTTTAATACATATAACTAAACCATTAAGCCAAATTATTTACTTTAAATGGCTCTGAAATCATATTCACCGCTAAAATCAAACCACAAAGCTTTTCCAGCTTCAGAGTACATGCCAAAGCTTCCATTCTACTTCTATTACTGTCAAGAAGTTCATGGTCACCTTGACGTCATAAAACAGCACAGTAGGATGACTTTATGGCTATAAAATATTTTAATGAAAAGTGAACTGCATTTATAAAGCACCTCTCAGTAGATCTTAAGATTAAATTTCAGAACACACACACACACACACACACGTATGCAAAGCTCAAATGTATTTTTTTTAAAAGGAGAACTTTATTCTGTAAGTTAAAAGAATGACAGTATTACTACAGCAGAAATAGTCTATAAATGGATATAGTACAAGGAGTCTATTTCTCAGTGGATACTTTCTAAAATATGTCTGAAGTAACAATTTCTATAAGATTTAAGGACAACAATATATATTCTTGATTTTAGTCCAATGAACAAGCTTCCAACACAACTTTATAACAGCTTCCAAAATCAAGCTGAGATGAAATAAATAATAAGACTTTTCTCAAAATGAACCTTCCCCTTTTTTAGTTCAAAACACTGTCAGAAAAGATGCTGGGGCCTGTATCCTACTGTTTCATTGGCAGTATTCTTCAGGCTGCTGGTTAGAACATCTTAGGAGTACAGTTCCTAATTTCATCACAATTATAAAAATAAACATGTCCAATAACAAGATCAAAAGCCACTTGGAAACCAAAGAAACATTTGGCCTGACAAGCCCAGCAGGCAATTGAAAAATAAAATTATTTCAGGACTTCAGTCTGAATAAGATATTTAATGCTCTACATTCACATTATGCCTATTTTTTGTGGTCTTTGTAGTGGTGAGAATAATAATTAAAGTCAAAATTTGGACAGTATGTACTTTGTTATTTCTAATTTTATCCTATGAAAATAGAGCTAAATGTTGACAGCACCTCTGACCACTGTTATTCTGCATTTATATGGGACTAGTTATTTATGAATTAAAGAACAACTTGAACTTCTTTTCCACAGTCAGCCAATGACATTTTGGATGACAGTACCAGAAGAATGGTTAGCAAGAGGTTCTTACTAATATTCCTAAAATTCTTTCTGAAAATTTATTAGGCTTTATTTCTTCTCTAATGGCAAAGAAATAAATGGAAAATTTTATTGATCACATATATATGTATTTTACTCTCTCTCTATATATACTATTAAATTATAAACAATTTAATTTGATAAATGTAAATTCCAATATATATTCTGGACTTAATTTTTGGTGTGTAAAATTTCTTTCTGCCAATTTAAAATTTAAAGGTTCTTTTGATATGCTTTTTAGAATCAAAAGGGTCTTCAATGGATGATTCCATTTATTTCCTTTTTGGGAGTACAGAAGTTGGACACCAGACTGTTCATATTTGGATAATTTTTCATGCAACATCTACTATCCTTGCTCAAGAGATTCCATTCTAGTCTGTCTTCTCTAAAAGACTGCCCTCTTTGTCATTCCCACTCTATCACTTATTTTCAGTTTCTTCCTGTTTACTGGCTCCTTTCCTGCTATCTATAAACATGCCCTATCATTGAAAATTCCTCATTTGATCATCAAAATTTTTTCACTTGGTCCTTCTATCCTTAATCCCATATAATCTCTCTTCTTAATCCCATATAATCGAGGTTCAAACTTTTTCCAGTCTTCTTACACCTTACTCATTTTCTGGCTATTCTATAAACAAGACATTCTAATAATAAAACTCTTAGATCTAAACTTCAAAGAAGTCTGAGAATTAAGACAAAGACCCATATGTACAAAAATATTTATAGCAATTCTTTATATTGGTAGCAAAGCATTAAAAAAATTGAGAGGAATACTATAACTTAGGAAATGTCAAAACAAGTCATGGTATATGAATGTGAAAACGCTCATGGCATATGAATGCGACAATACTGTTGTGCTGTTAGAATGAGGGGATAATTTCAGAAAAACCTGGGATAAGTTGTATGAACTGATTCAAAGTGAAGGAAGAGAACCTGGAGAACAATTTATCCAATAATAGCAATATTGTAAAGATAATTAACTAGTCAAAAACTGACTCTTATCAACACAACAATCAATCACAATCCCAAAATACTTACATTGAAGCATGCAATAAATATAGTGGTTGGTATACTTTGAAGCATATTATCTTTGTCTCTTCCACCATAGTGAATGCAGTAATTGGTTTTATATGACTTCATATTTTATAAATGATTTTGCTTTTTTTGCCTTCCTCAGGAAAGGAGAGAATTTGGAATACAAAAAATTATAACCATACCAAAAAGCCATTTAATTTAACCTATTTATTTTACAATGAGGAAATGGGGGCTCAAGAAGATGAAGCAGCTTGTCCAAGGTTACATAAATACAGAGAGGCAAGATGTGAACTTAAGAGTTCAAATAAAGTATTTCTCTCATTCCATAATTCTGCTGCTTTTTATTAGCACCAATCTTTTATATAGCCTCCAATTCTTTTGAGAATAGTTTGTTTCTAGGTGATTTTTGTATTTGTTAATTCTCTGCAGACAATGGCCATCAGAGTTTTTCAGAAAATTTTGCAAATGAAACGATATTCTGAACTATGGTCAGGGTACCATCTCTCTTTACTTAGGAAAAAAGATCCAAGTCATTGCTTCTATTCTTTTTTGGTCTCCAAGCTGTAATGACTTATTTTACATAGATTCAATTATATTAGGAAAGGTACTATAAAACACATTTAAATAGTTAAGGCAGGTGATGATGGCTCATAGGAAGGTAGTACCAGTGGAAATATCTAGAAAGCAGATTTAGGAGATATAGTGGTAGAAGCAATAATAATAAGTGAGCAGATTTGGGAAAATGAGCAAGAGGAAATTTAACTGCTAAGGTAACATCAAGATTTTAAGCAATGGTACTACTGACAGAAAACAAGTTAAAAAGGAAAGAAGTTTAGCTGGGAAGGAAGGTGCAAAGACAATAAATATAATTTGGAGTGCTATATATGAAGTAATGGAGGATATTCAGAGTATATAAGTGTTCTGTAACCAACTGGAAATGTGGGTCTGAAGCTTCAGAGTTTAAAAGTCCTGAAAATTTACATTTAGGAAATTTCTACATAGAAATAATGGTTATAGCTGAGAAACTGAATGAATTCTCAAGAAAATAGGATAAAGCTTTGGGTGACTTTAAGGCAAGTGGTTGAGAGGGAATGAAAGAAAATTTAAAGAGCTATGGAGGAAAATCCTGGAAAGTACAGTATCTCAAAGCCAATGAAAGAGAACCTATCCAATAGAAACAGTGCCCAATAGTTAACATTTTGCTAAGAAATCAAGAGAATGAGAAAAGAGAAATTTCCTTCTGATTTGGGAGCAAAAAAGTTACCAGTAATCTTTGAAACAGAACATTTTTAGTGGAATTTGGGGAATAAAAGGAATAAGATAAAGAAAACATTGAAAATACTGTTTCCCTTTTATATTTGTTTTCTTGAAACTTCTAATAATCTATTCTACTTTTCCTCAAAATTTTCTAAAACAAAATAGTAACTTAGTATTGTTATTTTTTATATTCTTGTTTTTGGCTCCTATCCTAAAGTAAATATCCTATTCCCTTCATATCCTAGTCTGTATCTTCAGTCAAGATAGGATTTTAGCTGAGACTGAAGGGAAGCCAGGAGATGGAAAAGAGGAGAGAGAGAATTCTCGGCATGAGAGAAGCCACTCAAAGTCGAAGTCCAGAGATGGAATGCTGTATTTGAGAAACAGTATTTTAAATCTAAAACTGTTATTTTAAAAACACAAAAATTGGGGGAGGATTCTGGGAAGATAGCTGAGTGGATTGATAAATTTCAAGCTCTCCAGATTCCCCTCCTTCCCCCTCTCCCCCCGCAAGGTGACTATAGACTAGATAAAAATCAAGAAGTCTTGAGACAGAGCAGGGATCCTCCCGATACAATCCAAGAAGATTTGAAGAAAGGCCCAAGACTGAGAATTAAGTTGTTAGAAGTGCAAACACCTCTGGGCCAGCTCTACAGAAACCCAACGTGATTGTGGGCTAGCTAAGAAGTATGACTGGAGCCTTGGCAGGAACCACAGAGACTTATACTTCCAGATTATGGAGGAGGTCTGAGTCTGGGAAGATCAAATGAACACCTTGGATGATTGGGAATGCTGGGCCCAGCTATGCTGCTGAGATGTTGTTCTGGGTGAGAAGGAACCAGCACCCGGTGAGTGCATAGGCAGTGAGGCAGGGATGTTGCTTGCTGCTGGCACTTGCAGGAGTGGAGAGCTCTTGGTTTGGGGTTTCTGGTTGGAGGGGAGAGCTGAAGGGAAACTAGAGGCACTATCCCCCCATTCCACGATTAGAGTTGCTTACACTAATACCTCTTATTAAAAAAAGTGAACTGGCAAAGAAGAAATAATCCCACCATTGAAACATATTGTGGCGACAGGGAAGACCAGGGTTCATCTTCAGAGGAAGACACTTTAGTAAAGAAAAGTTTCTATTCCAAAGAATAATGTGAAAATGGCTCCCTGCCCAGAAGGAATTTATATAGAATTCAAAAAGAATTTTAAAATCAAATGAGAGACATTGAGGAAAAACTAAAAAGAAAAATAAAAACCATCCAAGAAAAACAAGAAGATTATGAAAAAAACAGTTAGACAACTAAAAAAGAAGGTAGAAGTCTCGAAGATGAAAAAAATTCTCTGAAAATTAGAACTGGGCAAGCGAAAGCCAATGAAGCTATGAGACAAGAAATAACAAAACAGATTATAAAGAATGAGAAAATAGAAAAGAATGTGAAACATCTTATAAGAAAAATAACAGATCCAGAGAACAGATCAAGAAGAGAAAATATAAGACTAACTGGACTGCCAGAAAGTTCTGACCAAAAAGAGAACATGGACACAATAATGTAGGAAATAATCAAAGATAATAGTCCTGGAGTGATAGAACATGGGGGCTAAGTAGAAATAGAAAAAATCCACCAATCACTCCCTCAAAGAGATCCTCTGTGGAAAAATAATATTATTGCCAAATTTCAAAATCCCCAGATCAAAGAAAAATTTTTGCAAGAAACAGGAAAAAATACAATTTAAATATTCCAGAGCTACAATTAGAATTGTACAAGACTTATCTGCAGCTGCCATTAAGACTTCAGGTCATGGAATCATATCTACTGATAATCAAAAGAGGTAAGCCTGCAGCCAGAAATATCATATCCAGTAAAATTATTTAAAACTTTAAATGAGAAAAAAATGAATATTCCATAAACTTACAGATTTTCAGAACTTTTCTATCAACCAAACCTAAACTTCATAGAAATTCACCCCCAAGCAAGCTACAATTAGGAAAAGATATTTATGTATACATAAGTAGATAAATATATACATATAGACACACACACACACACACACACACACACACACACACATATAACAAGAAAAAATAAAAAATAAAAAAATATTTTAGCCAATCAAGAATGGCCATTGCATATTGGTAAGCTTCTTCCACCCATTAATGAGACAATGAATCATACCAAACAGATAAGAAGTCCAATCAAATGATTTCACTCCACAAATTCACAAAGATATTTCACTTGTTCAGACTCACTAAACTTTCTGAAATTAATTGAAAAAGAATGAGATTCTTATTTGCGAAGAAAAATTTTTTTTAATGTAGTCCATCCATTATGTTCAACGTACAACAAAAACATTTCAATAAATCAAAAATGAAAGCCATGTTCAGCTGCAAAGCTCCTGAAACATCTTTAGAACAGTTTTACAACAGTGAATGTCTTATCTAATCAACTTAACAATGTGATTGACCCTGAAGAAACAGAACTTCTATTTAGAATAGTCTCAAGTTTTAAATGACAGTCTCATCCATTTTTGAGCTAACAGCAGTCTCAGATTTATGGTACTTACCATCAGGGTCAGAAATCATGTCCAGAAGAGATTTGTCCAAAGTGGTCTTGCTCATTATTTTTTCTTCATATTCAAAATACACATCTAGCTTTCGAGTCTGTTTCAAAATAAGCATAAAAAAAAGTAAATTACATTGGAAAAGTATAATAGACATGGTCTACCTGGTCCACAAAATTCTTTGTGTTCCATGTTTATTTTTTAAAACCACTCATTTCTTCATTGAAAATTCTGACCATACAATACATACCATCAGATTGAATGCTTTTGACAGGTTTAAAATATACATACAAGACAGAAGAACTGGCCAGAATAACCTTATATGTATGATTCTATCACTCTGTAACTCAAAATCCCTAATGGTTACCTACTGTTTAAATGTATTCTGCACAATGAAATCCTTACTGTTTTCAGGAAAATTTCTCTTATCTTGGCACTATAGATCCTTTGTAATTGGACTTGAACCTTTTGTGTAGCCATAATTTGGGTAACCTCTCTTCATATACTCTTGGGATTCAGCAAAACTGGTCTTCTTTTATCCTCGAAGATGGCTGATGTTTTCCCATTTCCACGTTTTTAGATAGCATTCCCTAAACTTGGGCTATCCAGTTCCCTATTGCTTTACCTGTTCAAATCTTATATTGGGCTCATTCAGTTGCAAACAATTCTTTTATGTATTTAATTTCTATTTTGTATATATAGTCTTAGGCTTTCTATTATTCTATGGAATTCCTAAGGCCATCAGCTATACCTTATTTTATCTTCTTCAGCACATGGCAGAGTAAGCTACATACATATATAAAATAAGTATTTAATACATGTTTAATTGCCTTGTGTGATGATGGAGTACAAAACTGGAGACTTTTTTTTAAAATCTGTTTTTTAGGCTTAAGAAATTTACAATAACTGATAGTATATTGGTAAGAACAAAGAAAATTACAATATGCTACATAAGGATAAAAAAAAAGAGGGCAAATCAGCAAACTAAATGAACCAAAACATATCTGATAATGAATATCTTATGATTTATGATTTTTCTAGCATGTTATCTATTTGTCAAAAGAAAAGATGCATGTTTTAAGTCATTATTTGTTTTTGTACATTGAAGTACTTATGTTTATTATTACTTTACAAAAGAAACTTTTTTTAAATAAAGAAAAGTTCATTTCTAATTGAGAGATCAAGAAAGGCATCAAGAAAAATCTGACATATGAGCACTCTAAGTCTAGCAATATATTCTTTACATCATTTCACATCTTCAGAGTATTTATAGTTCAAGTATACAGAAACAAAGAAATCAAGAGAGAGAACTTATTTTGGAAGAAAGTAAAATGGGTCAGTTTTAGTTACATTGAATCTTAAGGTGCTGAGACTTCCAGGTAGAGTTCTCTAAAAGTAACTGAAAATGCCAAGATTGGGAGAGGAATCTAGACTGGAAAAAAAATGATTTGGAATAATCAACATAAGGGTGATGCTTTCCAGGCTAATTTCATTTTTAGGGAAAAAAAAGGGGGGGGGTGAACCTTCATATATAATTTCCATTAATTTCAAGTAAAAGTTAATAATGCACAAGCATTATTACAATTTACTGTTTATCCATAAATGACCACATTAGGATCTTTGGGGTCCGTAATTAAGAATCACTGAACTTAGAAAGTTTACTTCTCCAGTACTTTTCCAACTTTCTGAAATGTAAACAGATAAGATTTTAAGTATTAAAGAATTACAAAAAGGACAGAAGATTGCTATATATGGCTTTTTAAAAAATTTTAAACTATTAGGAAAGAGAAAGATAATGAAAGAATGATTAAGGAAGGAATAGGGATCTCTGCCTGACACACCTAACAAGAAAACAAAGGAAGATGGAGAAGAGAAACTACTCAATTTCTATTTTATTTCTGTTTTTTTTCTCTAAAGAAGAATGGGATTTAGCAGGGGAAGGACAGATAAGTCTCACAAAATTTTGCAGTGTGAGAGGAATTTTAGCAGCCATCTAGTTCAATCAATATCTGAAAAAAAGAATCCCTGTTATAAAATGCTTGATAAATGATTATCTAAGTTTTTGTTAAGACCACCAATGAATGGGAATCAATTAATTTGTTTTGTTTAACTAAAAGTAATTATTAGGGTTTAGTTTTTCTTCCAATGGTAGAAGTAGAGTTTGGAAGGAACTGAGATCAGTCTTTTATTTTTATTTTTTTTAAAAGGAGTCACTGATTTTTTAAAAATGCACTATTAAAAAACCAGAAAGAATCATAGACAAGCAGAACAATTTTTAAAGATATATGCTAACTTTATTATATACATAAAAATAAAAGCAAGCTATATATACTAGAAATTCCATTTCATAATCCTCCTTTTCTGCATGTGGAATTACTTATTTTGTTTGGTCTTATGCACAGAAATAAATTAAAAACAAACAAACAAAAAGAGAAAGAACTTGCTACTTTCCTGTGTCAGCACATTCCACTTTTGAAAAGGTCTGATACTTAGTAAGTTTTCCCCAAAATTTGCAATTTTCTCCTTTGTAAATGTGCAAACTTCCTTAGTATCAAAATCTCTGCAGTTTCCTCCCATTGTTCCTAATATTACATTTTATGTTTTTATCCAAGACATATGATTATGACACATTGATGCTGTTACTAACATAATAATTCGAATTCCTCAATCAGCCTTTCAGATTCTTAAAGATAATCATCATATTGCTTTGTGCTCCTGTCCCTTTTTGCCTTTTCCTCAGATAGTCTGGACCCAAGACCTTTACTCATCCTACTTGCCCTCTTCTGAATATCTTAGTTCTCTAAATCATGGAATTCAAAATTGAACCCAATGTTCCAGTTGTAGTGAAACAAAGGCAGACAACAATGGGAATTATTAATTCCTTATTCTTGGAAGTTATGCTTCTTAATACAGCACAATAACAAGTTTTGGGTTACCATATAGAAAAAAGTCCAGAAATCTGTGAAGAGATGGCAAAAGCAATAAATTCTCTTGAATGACTCCAAATCACCTAACTAATCTTAAAGTATAACTCAGGGTAGGCAACAAAGTTGCAAAAGAAACTCTTGAACCTCTTGCTCAATGTAGTCCTTGAAGAATCATAGCAAAAGGAAGAAGTACTGAAGATAAATATCATACCAATCTTCACAAAAAGAAAGAAGGCATCTGGATTTTGACTGACATTAATTCCTATTAAAATTCTATAATGAATTATCAAAATGACAACTTGCAAACATTTGATGAAGTTGTGTTCACTATAAACCTGCATATATTCTTCCCAAATTAATATTTCTTTTAGGGAGGGTTATCTGCGATTTCAAGAAGCTATGGCATGTACAGCAGTCACATTCTAGTAAATTACTTTGGCAGATTAACTAAACCAAGCTTAAGGGTAGCCAAGAGGTATCAAACATATCAATGGATTAGGGGGATGTCTACCCAAGACATGTGAATACTTCCCCCAATGGAACAGGCAGAGATTTGTTCCAATGGCCATAAAGGGGGCTGGAACAGGTACTGTGGAGCACTTAAGAACTTGGTCAGACAACGAAGATGCCAAGATCATGTGTATCGTGGGTCATCACAAATCATTCTGACTTTTGTCTTGCCATTGGACTCTGGATGATTCTGAATGAGATATATGAGGCTATTTTGTGCAATTCTGCCTCATTTAAATTCAATTTAGGTGCAAGTCAAGAAATCACCCTTATCCTCTCATTGATTCTTTTTGTAAATAGAAGCCTAACAATCACCGTATACTTAGATCAAAGGTATGTGACAATATCATGATATTCTTTTGGATAAGATGGGGTGATCTCTTTGCAATGAAGTAGCTCTGCAACAGACTGGTCTGACCACAGCCCATATGTTGGTCCCTGGATCAATGTTAACCGGGAAGGGAGACTGTCAATACAATTAAATAAAGATCTGCTATTATCTCTATCCTGTTAGATATTGTTTATCAGCGACTTAGATGAAGGCATATATGGCACGCTTAATATATTTTGGGTAATGAAAAGATGAAGATAGCTGACATATTATATAACAGAATCGGGATTCAAAAATAATTCAAGAGATTGGAAGAATGAGTTGAAGTCATTTCCCCCAAAATAAACTTAAGAGAGATAAATGCAAAGCCCTACACTTGGATTCACAAAATCAACCATACAAGTGTAAAATAAGGTAGTTCATGTTTAAAAAAAACAAAAAAAAACACAAAACAGTGAGTGAGTCAATAAGTTTGATGACAGTTGAAAAAGGCTAATTTGATCTAAGGATAAATTAACAGAATGAGAAAGGCGAGTCCAAGTCCTTCTGCTCTAGTCAGATCACCTCTACGTCCAGTTCTATGTCACACTTTTTAGAATGACCACTGACATGCTAGAATATATCTAGAAGACACTTTAGAGAGTGAGGGTTAGTGTAAGGTAGCAAATAATAGATGTTTTCAAATATCTGAGAATTAAATAGAAGAAGAATTATGCTATGTTTTTAAAAGGCCGCTTTATAGAAATCTTAGTTGTTTTGGCTGGATTTTGGGAAAATTTTTCTAATGGCAATAAAAAAAAATATTTAAGATTTCAGGGGGTACTAAAATCTCTGTCACAATGGAGGGCTCCAAAAGGAAGTTAGATCCTATTGGATTACATTCATGAATTGGAGAAAGGTTAGGTTAGCTGACATTCCCTTTGATTCTACAATTCTTTAAATCTGTTTCTGTGACTGAGTAATTCTGTGCCTCAGTTTCCCCATCTACTAATGTTGAAAATTTAATTAAGATAAAAAGTCTGGCAAAGTGAATAAAATGTTATTTTTTTTTTAACATATTATATAGTATTTTTATTGATTTTGTTAAACACTTTCCAGCTCTATTTTTTTTCATATTCCTTCTTTTTTTATTAATTATATTATTATAACATTTTTGACAATACATATGCATAGGTAATTTTTTACAACATTATCCCTTGTACTCCCTTCTGTTTTGAATTTTCCCCTCCTTCCCTCCTCCTCCCTCCCCTAGATGGCAGGCATTCCCATACATATTAAATATGTTATAGTGTATCCTAGATACAATATATATGTGCAGACTGAATTTTGTTGTTGTTGTTACAAAGGAAGAATTGGATTCAGAAGGTAAAAATAACCTGGAAAGAAAAACAAAAAAATGCAAACAGTTTACACTCATTTCCCAGTGTTCCTTCTCTGGGTGTAGCTGATTCTGTCCATCATTGATCAATTGGAACTTAATTAGATCTTCTCTATGTTGAAGATATCCACTTCCATCAGAATACATCCTCATACAGTATCATTATTGAAGTGTATAATGATCTCCTAGTTCTGCTCATTTCACCCAGCATCAGTTGATGTAAGTCTCTCCAAGCCTCTCTGTATTCCTCCTGCTGGTCATTTCTTACAGAACAATAATATTCCATAGCATTCATATACCATAATTTACCCAACCATTCTCCAATTGGTGGGCATCCATTCATTTTCCAGTTTCTAGCCACTAAAAAAAGTGCTGCCACAAAACATTTTGGCACATACAGGTCGCTTTCCCTTCTTTAATATTTCCTTGGGATATAAGCCCAGTAGTAGCACTGCTGGATCAAAGGGTATGCACAGTTTGATAACTTTCTGGGCATAATTCCAGATTGCTCTCCAGAATGGTTGGATTCTTTCACAACTCCACCAACAATGCATCAGTGTCCCAGTTTTCCCACACCCCCTCCAACATTTATCATTATTTGTTGCTGTCATCTTAGCCAATCTGATGGGTGTATAGTGGTATCTTAAATGTTATTCTTAAATTCAGAAAATTTTTATTGTTGTTCATTGTTTCACTCAGGTCTAACTCTTCATGATCTCTTTTGGGGTTTTCTTGATAGAGATACTAGAGTGGTTTTCTATATCCTTCTCCAGCTCATTTTAGAGATGAGGAAACTGAGACAAAACAAAGTTAAGTGACTTGTTCAGGGTCCCCTAGCTCATAAGTGTCTGAGGCCAGGTCTCTCTGACTCTGGGTCTGGTGCTATATCTACTGTGCCACTGAGCTGCTCAATATTTAGGAGGACCTACGAATTCTGGCCTATGAAAACTACAGGTTTTACAACCTAGACAATTCAATGAGTACCTTAGACAAACCCTGAATGCTTAGTCATAATGGGCTATGTTCTGAAAGTCTTCATATTGGTGGTTTCCTACAATAACAATCAGAGATCCTTCATTTATTCCCACCTACAGAGCATCTTAAACCAGAATTACCATTCACAGAACAATGAGAGGAATGTTTGTATTAATATAAAATGAAGTTGCCTATGGAATGTTGCATACATTATCAGATGCTGTTTGTTACACTGCAGATAAGATTTAGTGGCTGAGGGATATACAGGAAAATGACTGATACAAAAAACAAAAATAACAAAACTTTTTTAAAAGATAAAAGTGAGAATATTTCACTTAAAGTATAAATTAAATTACAAGTAATCACATTTTATGGAATGTCTTCTTCCTAAGTTGAATCTAATTTCACACATGAATTTACTTTGGTTCTGAATTCTTATACTTAAAATTGACCTGATTTCCTGAAAAGTTTCAGGTTAAAAAAAATTTCAGAACCTAGAAGTGTTGCTTTTGAGGGTGGGAGAAATGGAGATTTTTAAAAATGGAGGAGTAGAGTAGACAAAAAAAGAGAATTAAACAAAGTACTCACTTAACCTACTCAGACCTGAGTTTCCTCATCTGTAAAATGCAAAGGTTGGACTACATGTTCTCTGCTATCCTTTCAGCTTTACATTTATGAGCCTATGATCTTCATTAAAGACTTATCGATGCCTTTTTGTGACAGAGAAAAAGAGAGGGAGAGAGGGGGAGGGAAAGGGAGGAGGGAAAAAGAGAGGGAGAGTGAGAGTGTGTGTGTGTGTGTGTGTGTGTGTGTGTGTATTTATGTATGTATGGAAAAGCTAGGTACATAGTGACAGGCCTGTTTGCCTGTCATTTGAAGAAAAGCCTAACTGCAAAAGTTCTTCACCAATTTGTTAACAGAGTGATGAACTATGTGGCCACAGCAACTCACAAAGATATGTCTCAGACATATAGATGTTGTGATAAGCACTAATGAAGGGCTGACCCATGTCAATAATTACTATAACAACATTATCTATCATTTATATAGTTCTTTTTAAGTTTTAAAAAGTGTTGTACAAATATCTTGTTTGATCGAAGAAAATCAAAGGTATTCTGAAATAAAGAGTTTATGTAATTCAAGAAGGAAACCTCTCTCCTTTAGTTCTCTTTTTCATATACTTTATTCAGAAACTTTGTTTTAAAAACTCACATGACCCAAGTGCTTATTCCTTATGAACTACCAAACCTGAGAATTCTACTAGGTTTATCCACAAGAATTTTAATCTTAAAATATTTGTCTTTAATGATGGATAGTAGTTATTCTTTCTTCTGTATCTTATCTATTCTGTATCTTGAATGAAGCAACTGCTGAATTCCATATCTACTTATATGTATACACCAAATGTTCTATAACAAGCTCCTTTACCCCATTTTATCTATATTTACATGTTATTCATAATTGGGTTCATACTCTACTAAGTCTTTAAAAAAATTACATATCCCATCATTTCATACAGCCTAATCATTTGAGTATGTGCCCATCTGGCTATCCAGAACAAAAGGGAGAAGACAACCATCTTTTTAGAAACATGTTAATTCTTTGTAATTTTGGAATGCTCATTTTTTATTGTTCTGTTTACATTACTGTACTTGGTATGCATTGTTTGTTTGTTTTTTTGACCTTGCTTATTACTTTGCTTTGCATCAATTTATGTAATAAACACAAAAGGGCAAAAAGATCTACATGTCACAGTAGTATTTCATTATTTTTATGTACCACAAATTCTTTAGCTATTCCTCAAAGGGCAGATATTTGTTTCCAAGTCCTTGTTATCACAAAAAGTTTAGTTATAAATATTTTGATGTACATGGGAAATTTCTTGGCATTAATAGCCTCCTTGGGATATGAAACTACTAATTTCTGGGTCAAAATATTAAGAAATTGAAGTCCATTAAAAATTATTCCTATTTGGTGATATAATTTCTAGAAAACTAGCAAAGATACTAATAAACATTACAAACTTTAAAATAACTCCCCCCAAACCAACAGTATTCATGCATAATAATATATAAAATCTGAGAATCAGTAACAGAGAAGGAAATCAATGTCACAGTCACATGATTGGGGAGTTAAATCTAGACCAGGCTTATATTATGGACACTTTTGGTTATCTGGTAAAAATCTATGTACTGCTTTTCAAAATAACCTTTTAAAATGCTTAAAATCAAGTACAAAAGTTTACAAAATAATCCAATCATTCTGAAATAAATTATCAAGATTTTTTTTTTTTAATTTATGGATCCTCTGAAATCTCTTGAGGGGTCCTTAAGAAGATGGAGGCCCCTACTTGAAACAGTAGTTCATTTCAAAAAGTTATATGGAGTTTCTATACCAAGATAAGGTCGAAATGGGTTGATGATTTAGACATAAAAGATGATACTATTAGCAAATTAGAAAAGCAAGGAATAGTCTACCTGCCAGATCTTTGGAAAAGGGAGGAATTTATGTCCAAAGAAGAATTAGAGAACATTATGAAATCAAAATAGATAATTTTTATTACATTAAATCAAAAAGGTTTGGCAAAAGCAAAACCAATATAACCAAGATTAGAAAAGATGCAGAAAGCTGGAAACAAATTTTAAAGCCAGTTCTGATAAAGGCCTCATTTCTAAAGCACATAGAGAACTAACTTAAATGTATAAGAATACCAATTGATAGTCAAAGGATATGAACAATTTTTAGGTGAAAAAATTAATGCATTTCTAGTCATATGAAAAATTGCTCTAAATCATTACTGATAAGAGAAATGCAAATTAAGACAACTCTGAGATACTACTGAAGTACAACTTCTGAGGTACCTCTCAGATTAGTTAAGATAAAAGGTAAAGATAATAATAAAGATGTGGGACACTACTGCATTGTTGGTGAGTTATAGAGTGATAAACATTGTGGAGGATATTTCAGAACTATGCCCCAAAGTGTAATAAAATGGCATACCCTTTGATCCAACAGTGTCTCTACTGGGCCTGTATCCCGAAGAGATCATAAAGGAGGGAAAGGGACCCACATGTGCAAAAATGTTTGTAGCAGCCCTTTTTGTAGTGACAAGAAACTAGAAACTGAGGGAAGGCTCATCATTTGGAGAATGGCTGAATAAGTAATGGTAAATAGATGTTATGGAATATTATTGTTCTATAAGAAATGATGAACAGGCTGATTTCAGAAAAGCCTGGAAAGACTTTCATGAACTGATGCTGAGTGAAGTAAGCAGAACTAAGAGAATATTGTTCACACCAACAAGAAGATTATGTGATGATAAATTGTGATAGATGAGGCTCTTTTCAACAACTCAAAGCAATTCCAATATAATTGGAATGGAAAATGCCATCCAAACCCAGAGAGAACTATGGAGATTAAATATCAATTGAACCAGTGTTTGTTTGTTTGTTTGTTTATTTTCCCCTTGTATTTTTTTCTTCTTTGGTCTGATTTTCCTTGCATAACATGACTAATATGGAAATATGTTTCAAAGAATTGCACATATTTAACCTCTACCAGATTGTTTGCAGTCTTGGGCAAGGGAGAGATAAGGGAGGGAGGGAGAAAAACTTGGAACACAAAGTCCTACAAATATGAATGTTGAAAATTATCTTTACATGTATTTGGAGAAATAAAAAACTACTGAAAATTTAAAAAATTTGACACATTCATATCCAATTCAGTAGATCATTCTCCAAATGTACCTGTTTTTGAATGACACCATATTGATTGTATCAAGTACCAGAAAATCAAGAGCCTCCCAGTAAATTGAGATGTACTATCAACAAAGTTTTGCACAAAAGTTGTAGCATAAAGATTACCATCAGTTATTCAAAAGAAAAAACACGAAAAAGGAAAAAAGAAAAAAGGAAATAAAAAGTGGGCAGTTATGCTAGGTATAACTGATAGAAAACCAGTATATCCTATTGTTATGTCCTCAAGGAAGGGCCTTGGCATGCTGAATCAACCCCACTGAGGACTTACAGGAAAACAGACAAGAATCAAACAGAATTAGAAGGTATGGCTAGATGGACTGTAAACTATAGCATTAAAAATAATCTCCATGAAAATAAAGCTCTAACAAGGGGTAATTAATTGCTGAGGTTGGGTTATAACTTTTCAGAAATACTAGTTAACTGCTTTTCAAATATTTTGGTTGAATACAGTCTAACCAAAAAAAAAAAATGTTTTTAATAGTATATTTTCATTTTAAGGATTAAGAAATTAATGAAAATGTAATCAGGATGTAGTCATTCCTTGAAAGGACATTCTATGTTCCCTGAGCAAACCTAGTCCTATATAGTTTGGTTTCTCTTTTTAAAGAGGTGTCTGGGTATTTTAAGCAGTTTTCCAAACAGGAAAATTTCTGAATATAGAATATATTTGGCTTCTTTAATAAATCCAACCAGGGAATATGTTCTCTTATTAGGGTATACAAAATCTTTTTTGTATCCCAAATATTTTTTAAAAAATTACTATGATGACACTCAGTTTTGTAAATCAAATTCCTGCCAACTAAACATGACTTGTTCTGCAGGATCCCGATTAGATTAGGTATAACTAAAAACTGAATTCTTAAACTTTGAGATAAATGACACAACAACGAAGAAGATCAGTTTATTTGTTTATCTGAGTCTAAACAATCTTACAGGTTATCAATTGATGTTAGTGCAAACTGATTCTAAGTGATATGACATTTAAAAGCAAGAACTAACCACAAAGATTTTCACAAATATTGTGCCTCTTCTGCTCCTTAACACATTTATTGTTTAGATCAATTCTTAAACCATATTATTAAAAATGAATTAATATAAACTTGTATAAGCTTTATAGCTGAATTTATATAGGAAGAATGAGACATCTTTTTCTGAACAGGCTATTCTGGACCATACAATCTTACTTTATGGTACAAACTGGTTTGGCCATACAAAATATTTGAGTGATCATTAAGTTGTATGTTCCGAGAATAGTAAACAAAAACTACAGTTAAAAAACTTAACACTGATTAAAATACTCTTAAAAGATAATGTGAAAGACATTTGAATTCAGCAATTTTCATAAACAATTACAAATGAATATTAAATAATATCTATGAAGATCTAAACCAAGTCTGCACTTCAGCTATTCTGGGATATAAAATGGCATATTCTTCATTTTAAAAAAGAAGTAATATATTTTTGCTTCATGATTTGGACCTGTAGTGACAATTTGTGTCGCTAGACAGTTCTTCCAATGATTTTATTTCATCTTATTAGCTACACCATTTCCATATCATACATTGAATCAAAACCCTCCTACATTGTATGGTGATAATATAAAAGGAAAAACAATACACATATCAAAAATTACTGTACAGAATTCAATGGAATGAACAAAAGAAAGAATTGGACTATTGACTTGCTAGTAAATAATATGAACAAAAATTTCATTGCATGTCATGTATTAGTGATACATATTTACTGTTTCTTGATCCATGTTCTCTTTAATCTACTAAACCCATTAAATATTTATTTACAAAGTAGTTTCAGGTTTTTCAAAACTTCTGGAAATAATGCATTGAACTTGTTAAGCAATTTTCTAAGCATCCCCTTGGAATCACATTTAATATTATAAGGTAAACTGGGATTACCAAAGAAAACTTCTAGAAGAATACTATTATGCCAGTGATTAAGCTCACTGAATTTAAGCTTCATGACCAAAGAAAAATAAACCTGTGGGGTACTGAAGATTTGACGTATGACAAATTGAAATAAAGTAACCACGAACAACATATGCAAAAATTGTAAGAATTTACTAACTTAAAAATCTATCTGAACAACATGTATACAACAGAAATTAAGCATTGCTAGATGAATATAATTTTTATTAAAGCTTTTTAATTTTCAAAAGATATACATATATAATTTTTCAATATTAACCTTGCAAAACCCTGTGTTCCAATCCCCTCCCACTTCTCCCCATTCCCTCTCCTATATAGCAAATAATCAATATATGTTATTAGTAAAAATAGGTCAAGATCAATGTATACATAAATATCTATACAATTAGATAAATACCATTAGCATAAAATCACTGGGAGAACTGTTTATTACATAAAACATCACTATAAGTCCAAATCATGGGGCAAAAATATATTAATCCTTTTTAAAATGCAAAAAGTGTTATTTTATCTCTCATTATAGCTGAAATGCAAGACTTGGTTTAGGTCTTCATCGACATTGTTAAATAATCAGCTGTGATTATTTATGAAAATCATTAAATTCTTTTAAGTCAAATGTCTTTCAGTTTATCTTTTAAAATATTTTAATCATTTCAATTAATTTTTTAATTGTACTTTTTGTTTATTGTTCCCAAAACATCAGCTTAATGATCAATCAATATTTGGTATGGCCAAACCAGAGTGTGTGGTCTGATTCCTTTGCAATTGAAGAACTCAAAGTCAAGAACAATACTCATAAAATGAATATCTTAGATTCTACTGTAGGAAAGGAGGTCTAAAATTATATCACTGGTAGAGTTCTGCAGTTTATCATTATTGGAATAATGTGTGTGCATATAATGCAGACTTACAGAACAAGAAAGGCTTACCTTGATGTGTTCTAAAACAGCAGTGGCAACATTAGTGTGAAGATCAATGAGCCTCTTCTTTTCAAGAAGTTCTGGGAGAGAGCTAAAGGAGTAAAGGAATCTGGAAATTATTTCTCATGTTTCCAATAAAATAATGCATCACAATCAACATTATATTTGAGCTTTTCTTCCAGTGGAATTCAGAACAGTAAAATAGCACAAAATAGCAGTTTAATGTTTACTAGTAGCTACTTTCCATCTCTAAATATGAAAATTGTCAATCTTTAATTAAAAAACAACCTAGCCTGAAATATCAGCATTTCCAGCACCTCAGCTTTTGCCTCTCAAAATGAAAGATTTTAATCCAAACAAGACACTAAATATATATACAGTTTTTTTGAGAAACGTTTTAACCTGAAAATTAAATAACAAGACCCATTTCAATATGCTAAGAACAGAAAAAGAGGATTACGTATCAAATTATGAATTATTGTATATGCCTTTAAAAATGTATATTAAAAAAAAGAGAATCAAAACCCACTTGTTGATGTTCCACTTCTGAAATTGTTTTTGCCTTCTGTGTATTTTGTAAAAAATTTCTTTTGACATTCTTTTTATTTCCTTTTCTTTTGCAATATGGTCATTACAAATATACATATACTTATCTCTATGCAACCCCAGTTTTTTGTTTTTAAAAAATGTTTATCTTTTAGGGCGCTTTTATTTACAGATGTGTGTAGATATGTACATATACACATATAAACACACAAATAGTTTTAAAAGTGCTACAGTATCCTTGTTTAAAGCCCTTAACTTAACCTTTATCTATAAATGATCAAATTAAAAGGAAATATATCTAAATATAAAATATTTCTGAGGCTAAGAAAATAAAACAAAATTCTTTAATTTTTTCTTATCAAAGAAATGATGATATAACAATGTGAGTTTTCTAATAGTATAAGGTAATAAAACTAATCTAAACCTAATTTCTGCAAAATTGTTTTCCAATTGTCCCAGTTTTTGCCATAGTAGATAGGGTGCTTGGGTTTACTGAATAATATATAAGCATATATTCTTTACTTTTAGATCCTTTATTCTTAATCTGCCCTGATAATTAACTT
The DNA here is from genome assembly GCF_048593235.1 of Sminthopsis crassicaudata. Taxonomy (NCBI): domain Eukaryota; kingdom Metazoa; phylum Chordata; class Mammalia; order Dasyuromorphia; family Dasyuridae; genus Sminthopsis; species Sminthopsis crassicaudata. Next base: position 280,459,887 of record NC_133618.1, read on the forward strand.
TTTTACATTTTTAAAAAGTATTAAACAGTATGATAATACAGCGCGAATTTAGTACTTGTAGGCCCTTTTTCTTCTACTCTTTTTTTCCCTTTATTTTCCTTGAGATTCTTGACCTTTTATTTTTTCCTTTGAAATTCTTATTCATTAAAATAAATATTGTTATTATTTTGTGTGCTTAATTAATATTTGTTAACATCTTTCCTTCTTTTTGTCTAGTTCTACAAAGTAGCCCTCTAGTAATCTGATCAAAATGGCATGAGAATTGTAAATTAATTTAGCTACTATCAACATTTTATTAGCTTGGCCCAGGTAGGACCAATTCATCTCTCTAATTACTTAATTTTTTTTTTTATATCTGTATAAAGTGACTTTCAGTTTTATTTATGTAATTTCTATGTGTATTTTGGTATGTAGACTTCCAGATACTTTTATAAAATCAATAATCATTCTTAATGGACTGTCCTGTTTTTTTTTTTACTCTTTTCCTATCAGGTTTTATTGGAATATATGAAGAAACAAATTATTCAAATTATTTCTGTGGGTTTAGTTTATAGTTTGCTATGCTCCTGAAATTGTTTTTAGTCTTTTTAGTTCTCTCTGTAAACAATCATCTAAAAAAACCACAGATGTGTTTCTTTTTTACCTCTGCTTATTACCTCAATTTCTTTATCTTGTTTTACTTCAATACTTAGAATTTTTAGAATTCCATCAAATAATACTTATGACAATGGAAATCCTTCATTTACCCTAGATTGTAAGGATAAAGAAAGGCATTTATGATTTCTTCATTATATATGATGCTAGGTCTTAATATTAAAAATGTATTTATAATATTAAGGTTTGTTTATGCTATTGTTTTTAAAATAAAATGGTATTATAGTTTGTCAAAAGCTTTTTGTATTTCTATTAATATACTATTTCATTTTTTGCTATTAACATAATATCCTATTTATAATTTTACTAATATTGAGACAATTTTCATTGTTGGAATAAATATAACTTGATAGTAATGATAATCTTTAAAATGTTGCTATGGTTTCTGTACCTTATGGAATATTTTTGAAATTAATTTTAATTGGAAAGATTAGTCTATAATTTCCTGATTTTAGTTCTCTTCATCAGCACTATATTTTTCTCAATGAAGGAGTTGTATGATACTCAAGCTGTCTACTTTTGTAGCCAATATAAATGAATAATTTCTGAGATACAAGCTTAAAGAATTTTTCTTTCCAGTTTCTTTTGTAGATTATTCGATTTCTTTTCCTGAAACTGGATTTTTAAAATTCCCTACTTCTTGTTCTGTTAGCCTAAGTATATTTTTATAAATATTCATCCATTTCATTCATCAGTTTTGCCAAAATATGCCTGGGTAAAGTTTTTAATAATTTACTCTCCTATTAACTATTTCTTCTATTTTCTTTTTAAGTATATTAATTTTATTTTCAAATTAATTAATGGTATTTCTATCTTTTTTTTTTTAAAGTTCCTTGTTATACTTATCAAATTAAATTTTTAGAAAATTTCAATTCTTGTACATGTTTAACCTATTTTGCTTGCTATCTTAAGGAGGGAGGAGAGAGAGGAAATTTAGAACACAAGATTTTGCAAAGGTGAATATTGAGAAATATCTTTGCATGTATTTGGAAAAATAAATATTTTTAAGATTTTTTAAAAAATCAATTCTGATGATTTAAGAGTATTTAACACATACTGTCTCACAATTCTCTTTTGAAGATTGCAATATAATTTATATAAACCCATTTATAAATGTTAAATATCATTGTATAAATGCCACTTGTTTTTATATTATTATGTTTAAGAGCATCGTCTCTGTGGGTATACCCTTCACTGCTCTAGACTGAGCCATTCTACATCTTAGAAGTTCTTGAATGCTGTTATGAACCAAAAGACGAACATCTGACAGCTAGTCTTCTCAGAACTTAACCTGACACTTAAAACAAATCATGTCATAGAATTGCATATATTCAGTGATATAATGGACTTCAAATGTCATCTGACACTGTTTCTATTGCAGTTCATCTACTACATATATTATTAATTCCACTACATTCATCTGCTAGTAGAGCCTACTAGTTCTTGTATTCCTCTGGCATAACAGTCAAGAAATCATAAACACTTCTGAAGTATAATGAGGCATCCAAGGCAGGCTATTTTCTCCTACAGGCTATCTGTTATTCTGAATAATTAGAATGCTATCATCATCATCATCATTATTTTTTATAATTTTTACTGTTTCATTATATGAGAAATACCCTCCCAAAAGTACACTTTTGGTCTTGCTGTTGAGACAAAGAACTAAAACCCAAGGTATAATAGTTTTAATTAGGAAGAGATATTGAAAGTCAAATTATTGGCCTAAACATTAAGAGAGCAGGCTTAATTGGTGTTTTCCATAAGGTCATATAACCTAAAAAGGGAAAAGAAGTAAGAAAAAAGAACCAAGCATAAACCAAACACAGTTTAAAATTTTGCTTATGATTTGCTCTGCCTTGTTATTTTTTATCTTTGGCACTATTATTTAAAGAGTAACCTTGGCAGAGAGTAAAGATATTTTGGGGAATAAAGAATCTAATACATATAGGTAACATAAAAATGAGAAGAAAGACTTTTTCAGCAGAAAATATTGCTAAAAGTATATTTCCAGTTAAACAGAAAGATAATTAAGAAAAGAAGTCCATGGATAAAATTTTGGAAAAAATCAGATTTTTGATGATAAACAAGAGAATATATAAATTTTCAACTTGGGTGGCACCTTCATTAAAAAAATGTGCTGAGATTAAAAAAAATTAACACATAAATGCAGAAAACAACACTCTTAGACATAATAATATAAAAACAAGTGGCATTTATACAATATTATACCATATTTAACATTTATAAATGGGCTTATAAAAATTATATTACAATCTTCAAAAGAGCACTATAAGAGTCAATTAAGGGAATAAAATCAACTTGAAAATGTACCTAAAAAACTCTTTAAAGTTAGATATAATGTTTGTTTTTTATCATCAAAGATGACAAAATTAGAAGTATTATTGGAAGCAACTATTATTGGAAGTACTACTATCCATTATTGTAACTTTTTTTCAAATTGAATTAAATGAATATAGAATTTGTCACCCACTTACCTAACAGCTGACGTTAGTTTGGCTGTATTGTCAGAAAGCATACTTATAGCTCCTTCATCTTCTCCTTCTAATCCCTATAAAAGGATACAAAACCATAATATTAACCAACAAATCCCAACAACTACATACCCAATTTCTAAGATAATTTATTTAATAGATCCCTCAAAATAGTAGATTTGGCCCCAAACCCCCACCCTCCAATAAATGCTATGTTTTGTAGTGGATAGAGTGCTCTACCTGGAATCAGGAAGACCTGAGTTCAAATCCAGCCTCAGACACTTATTAGCTGTGTGACCCTGGGCAAGTCACTTAATCAATGTCTGCCTCAGTTTCCTCATCTGTAAAATGATGATAATAAAAGCACCTACCTCTTAGGGTTGCTGTGAGGATTAAATGAAATATTTGCATAAAGTATTCTGTAAACCTTAAAGCATTATATTATTATAACTAGTCTTAAAGCTATTATTATTGTTATTAATTTTAATGACTACTGTCAAACTTTTTCTCTGAGAAAAAAAAAATCATCCTATAGCACAATTTATAGTAATTATAATTTATAATATATTGTCCAAGTGAAGTAAGGTTTCAGTTTCACTGAACAATTTGTTATCTTCCATTTAGAAAAAACTTATTAACCAAACCAATTTGGAACAATACTAAAGGGTAAGATATCTGTTCTATTTTTGAGAAACAAAATGATAGATAACTAAAGTTATCCAAATAGACATAAAAGATTACTTTTGTATATAGTCCTTAAAATTTACAATGTTTCTTACTACATTTATAGTGTGGGGTAGGCAATATTAGAATTACTAGGCTTTTTTTTTTTTTTTTTTTTAAACTAAAATCAAAAATGATGCCAAGCAAAGTGAAATGACTTGCCTAAACCAAGTCTCAGGTGGTGATTATTTACTGTGGCCACACTGAAAGAGCTCATGTAAACATAAAAAAAAAACATTTCTTTTGTTAGAAGCGTTTTAAGTATTCTCATATAAACTTACCATAATGCTTTTAAGCCGCTTTACTTCATCTTCCTGGGCTCTATAGGATTCTAATTCTTGCTGAACAGATTCTGCAACTTCTGGGAAAGGACTAAAACAATATTACACATGATAAACTAATGAAATAAAACATTACTAATATTCTTATTCCTATTTAATTTAGTAAGATGACAAACTAATATATTAGATTTATATATAATGTATTATATTTTTATATCAAGGGAGGAGGTTATACTATTTTTCTAAGTTATATGTATATAAATACATGTTATTTAAATATTCAAATATGTCAAATACAAGAGATTATTTGCAAATAAGATTATGCTAAGCTAATCATACATAGTAATCATACTATTTCAATATAGATTAAAATTTATAATTTTATTACTTTTTGTTAACCATTACATTTTCTTTTGACTTAGTATTCTAAGAAAGCAAGAAATAAAAAACAGAAATAAAATGAGAGAAAAACAGTAGATGATAGAACAAGACAAATCTATTGAAAGAACTCCTTCAGGAGTACAAGAAACATTATATGTAAAAAAGAACTTATGAAATTATACACCTGGCATTCTCACCAATATGACACACAGTGTCAAAGGTTTTGAGCAATTAAATTATGAGTTTAAAAGCAATGTTAAAATTACTCAGAAAAAAAAGAAATCTTTTACAACCATACATTCATAACACCTTTAGATATTATTGATATGCATCAATTTTTCTCTACAGATGAAATTTGTCTCCCATCTGGTACCCTCTCCTACATCAAAGCTCTTTAAACTTTTTCTACTTTTTATACAGCCCCAGGTATATATAACTATATAAAATAGACATAGAAATCAAACATTACTGATAATAAACCATAAAGAAATTTATATTAAAACAATTCTGTTACACATATAATTTTATCATTTATTAAAGAGAGTAAATTTGCATATAAATGAAATGGATGTGCTTGTTTAAATTTTTTCATAAAGAATTAAACCTCAATAAAATATTTGATACCTTTTTACTATTGCCAAAATATTTACCACCCCAACACATTCAATTATGTGACCCTATGTGGGGTGGTGAGCCACAGTTTAAGAAGCTTTGCTCTACATCAGTAACTATAATTTAATGGTGTGCTATAAAAACTGAAAAGCACAAGAGATCCCATTCCTAAAAAAATCTAGGTTACATATGGGGACTGTAGCACAACACTATCAAAATTCATCTGAACTATGAAATGTAAAATTATGTAAATTACTTCCCTAGTAAAATTTGATTCTCTTAAATTACAAGCTATATCTTTCTTGTTTATAGGGAAGAAAATGTATTAAAATATTTTGAAATAATTTGATTTTTAAAATGAAACTGATAAAGAACTTAACCATTCAAGCACATCACAGATTTAACATCATTCTAATTGAAATTAGAAGTTGGGGAAAATTTATGTATAATAACACATTTAGAAAATATAATATGTTTCATTCTACCATATTATATAAGAACAGAGAAAATATTCAAGAGGGAAAGGTAGTACAGAAAACTGTGCTTCTCCTCTCACATAAATGTAAATCAAATCAGAGGCACAAAAATAGGAAAATCAAATGCTATGTAAGACATAACTTTATAATTGGTAAGAAATCCTACATCCCAAAGCAAAATATGTTTCTGATATTACTATTAAACAGCAAAGTTTCCAAAGTGAAAAAAAAAAAGATCTTTTTTTTCCACTAAAAGAATAATTTTTTTTGTTCCTTAAAAAAAAATCATAAAACAGTTTTGCCAGAAGTAATTATTGAAGAGGATACTTTATGTTATAGTTACTACATAATGGAATGGAAATAGAACTGAATTTGAATAACATCAAGGTTCAAACCCCAGTTTTGTTATTTATAATCTGAATGACTTTAGGAGTTAATCTCCTTAATTTGTTAAATAAGGTGATTAGGTCCAACTAGATGATGCTTAAAATTGCTTTCAGTTCTAAATATATGTATCTTCAATTTCCAGCCTGAATTTCAAGGTGTACTCTTAACCTAATATACATATATGCTACCCCCCCCATTACTATCAAGTTTCAAGCTCTCTCTTATTTACTCTTCTCACCACTTTTTAAGTGGTTTGATAGCCTGACAGTTTGAAGAACTGCTGCAATTAGTGGGGGGAGAAAAAGGAGGGGGGAACTGACAAGTTTTGGTATAAAATCTCACTTCTAATACTTATCAGTGTGATTTTGGGTTAGTCATTTATTTAATTGCTCTGGATTACAGGTTTTTCATTTATAAAATGAGGAAGGTAGATGTGCAAAGTTCAATTCAGATATAAATCTATAGGTGAGAAAAAGATGGCACTGGAAAAGCATCATTTTTCAACAAATATTTTTGAAGGGGTTAGTTTCCAAATTTAAAGGATTTTAGAAAAAGATGGTAAACACATCTATATTTAATGTGATGATAATGATTTTACAGAAATGAGATCAAAAGACTAGAAATCAGAAACAAAGAAAAATGTAACTATAAAGAAAAAAAAATCTTATTACCCTTTTAACTTTGTAACACCAGGATCTTTTCATAATATTTTAAGGGATGACTCATCAAAGCATCTATCACCTTTGTTATCTGATTATTTGTCTTACTTACCTGCCTTTATGTTTTTGCCAAAACTTATCAACTGCAGTTAAATCATATGACTTCTTGTTTTTTCTCTTTGGTCTAGCACCAGCTGGAGAATTTTCTACCGCTGAAGATTCTTCCAGATTAACTCGATTTAGGTGAAAATCCTGGAAAATTGAAATCTTGATTTAAAAAACTGTTATCTGAGCATGCAAATCATAAAATATGTTATCATTTTCCACATAATACAGTAATATTCTCGATTATCTAGCATGGTTGAAGGTATTGGTCTATACTTGGTTATAGTTTAACCTGCAGAATGCTCAACTTTTTTTTTCAAATCCTATTTGATCTGTGTTCTTAACACATTATTTCCTATTTCTCTTAATGATAATAAATCTGGTAAGTTTTTTCTTGATTATTCAGAATTAATTAATATGAGCAATTATTATGTTGCATTATCAACAGATGCAATGCATAATAAATGGATACAAAAGTCTCAGCAAAAATAGGAAAAGGGTAATGGGAAAGCACATCCAAATTATGCTGATATACCCAGATCATATTCCATAAGCATGATGTCACACATCATACTTTTTATTATTGTGTAATTATGTAACATTTTTGCAATATGCTTTCTTGAAGAGATCCCAATTATCAGATTTTCTTGTTTTGTGCTTTTCTCAGAGTGTCCTTGAAGAATGCTCATAATCTCTTGATTATTATGTCTGCCTTTATGTATAGTCATTCCTAAAAATCAAAAGTTTTAGAAAGTTTTTTCCTGTTCTCATCAATTCCAGTGAAGAAAGGATTTAATTCTTGTTAGCAGGGAAAAGAGTAGGCCTTATAAGTGATATTTGCCATTCAAATTAATGAGATTCTTTATTGTAAAGGGTTCTAAATTATTATTACTTTTTTTTTTTTTTTTAAAGCTGGGTTGGTTGAGAAAATATGCCTAAAATGGAAAGAATAACCTGAGGCAGAAATAGAATAGATCTTTACGACTAATATTACAAAGAATGGAATATATTTTTCATTATTGTTCAATTCATTGATACTGAGTGCTTGTAATGTTCAAGGTACTGTATTACAAGAAAGAGATACAAATAGAAAAACAGTCTCTACTTAAGGAGCATGCATTCACTTTCACTAGAGGGTGTCCACATGCCAAAGATTTGTATAAATGTCACAGTTTTAGATTATGACAGCAGCTATCTAATTTATTTTCTACTGAAAAAATACATCACAGTAAGTTGTAAAGCAGCCTTTGCTTAAAGATATCTAATCTAACAACCACCTTAACCATATTCCACTTTAGAATGCTTCTCTAATAATTAGGAATTTTTTTCCCTTACTATTAAGCCAAAATAAGCTTCTCTGAAACTTCTAGCTATTGCTCTTAATTCAATACTCTAGGCCCCCAAAGAGCAAGTCCAATTCCTTTTACATGTTTCAAATACTGAAAGGGAACGCTACCCCTCCCTTAAGTCTTTTATTCTTCATGCTAAATATTCCCAATTAACAGGCCTCCATATGAATGGACTTAAGGCCCATTACCATCCTGGTTGCCCTTCTTTCTGAACATGCTGAAGCTTACAAAAGTCCTTCCTAACCATGGTCCTCAGATCAGGGCATAATACTCCAAATAGATATTGACCAAGGCACAATTTTTAAGTATGTCTGAAAAGGAATATTCAGAGACACCCCTTTAACACTTTCTGTCTACTCTCTATCCCTGCCATCGTGTTGACAGAATGGTACAAACCTTTCAGAATAATTTCTTTTATCTACATTTCTCAATGAAGAAAGTGCTATCTTTCCATTATAGGTTAGCAAAACTAAACTTATAATTTCCCCTCCCTCTTCCCCTCAACTATCTCATGTTCCAAATATAAGAGGTTGCATCCTTTAATAAGATTACTATTTGGATAAAACAAACTGAAACTTCTAAAAATTCAATTAAGTAGTTTATAATAAAATACCAAGTTTATGATAAAAATAAATGCTATTTCAAATGTAAAAATAAAAAATATAGTGACATGGCTCATTCCAAATAAATCCTTTAAAAAAAAAATCAAGGGTATACCTTTTCTGATTTACATTACAAGAAAACTTCCAAACTATATAGTAAATACAAGCCTTTAAGAAAAATTATTTTTAAAAGGACAAAACATGTTGGATACCTAAGATACAAAATAAAGAGTGAATTGTTACCTGTCATTTGCATATTAAGGCAGAAAAGGTAATATTGAAATTATAGAATTGGGAACATTTTGTACATCATCCCAAATATTGGAAAACAGAAACTTCACACACTTTATACGCTAACAGAAATGTTTTTTAACAGGATGAAATACCTAAAATCCTTTCATATTATGAATCAAATTTTCCAGGCTTGTAGTAGACTGTGGGCATCAGTGCACCAAAGCACTGGCGCCACAAAATAAAGGTTGGCAGTTCACTAGGTACAAACAAATTACATTAAGAAGAGCTAAAAAGGCTGGATAGTTTCAGCTTTTTTCAATTTTTTGTTATTATTATTATTTATCATTTGCCAAACTCCCAAGATTACTCAATTCAGAAAAGAGAAAGAATATAACTTATTAAAATCCCCTCCAAGAAGATATACTATGGATTAAATTTTTTTCTGAGATTTATCACCAATCTCCTAGGGTAGTTTTAAGGACAAAATGAAAGATCTTGAAAATGCCACATAAATGCTTCCTAATATTATTATTTCTGTCATTAGAAGAAAATGTTTAGAAATGTACTTTCAATGGCTTTAAGTATACTTACTGAAAACAGATGGAAAACATGCTTTTAATGAACAAACTTTCATTCAATTAATAAAATTCTAATCATAAAAAGGAATATAATTAGAGAAACAAGCAGTTGGAAGGGAAATAAAAAATCCTTAAATTGTAGGGCCTGGGCACAAACATTTCCATTTTTGTGTGATGAACACATAACAAAGCTGAATGAACAGTTCTTAATACTCGTCAAGATGAATTAAAAGATGAAACTGGAGATCATTTAGACTAGAGGTATCAAACAATGTTTGAGCAAAATTAAGATGTAATTAGGCAATTTTAAAAAATAAAATATTACAAAATAAGAATGTTAATATGCAGTTGTTTAAGTCAATATGTAGCTCATGGGCATCCTTATGTAAAGAATAGTGTTTCTATTTGAGTTTGACAATACTGATATAAATATCATTAATAAATACTTTATGAAGTGTGTTCCTCTTAACAGCACTTTGAGGTAGGTAATGACAGTATTACTATCCCCATTTTACAGATTAAGAAAACTGAGACTCAAGAGATTAAGTGAAATGATCACAAAACTATGTCTAAGCCAGGCTGTCTGGTATTGTTAGACTATCTTTCTACTATATTAAGACTACCTTTTCCTTCAGAAATGCTGCCAAATCTGCCCTTATCAGTTTTCAGTGAAAGGCATTCTAAATCTCCAACCCTTTCAACTATTTCAAAAAACATGGGAATTTTATATAAGTATTTTTTTTCACATCTAACTTGAATCCTTTTGGTATAATTTCTATTTGGAAAGAATTTTTTGACATACCTTCTAAATCAGTCTTTTGAAAGGCACTATTAAGAATCTATCATTTATTTTTAGTCTTCTCTAACATAATCTTAATTCTTCTTGAAAATAGAACTATAGACCTTAGGGATTATATATGTGTATGTGTATAGTCTTCCTATCTTTCACCTGTTCAGATAAGAATGAAATCCACTGATACCTTCTCTCTCCCTTCCTCCATCTTTGTACAGAATTTTCTATTTACACTCCTTGATTTTGTGAAACAATATGCCCTAACCTGTCTATACTAAAACATCATAGTCCTTGTTTTAATAATGAAAATGTTGTAAATAACCAACTATTTCCTAATTATGTATTTCACATTAATACTCCTCAACAAATGAAGCATTATTTCTTTTTTTTTTAATTTAATTTTTTTTTTAATTCATTTTTCCAAATTATCCCCTCCCTCCCTACACTCCCTCCCCCCGATGGCAGGTAATCCCATACATTTTACATGTGTTACAATATAACCTAGATACAATATATGTGTGTAAATACCATTTTATTGTTGCACATTAATTATTAGCTTCCGAAGGTATAAGTAACCTGGGTAGATAGACAGTAGTGCTAACAATTTACATTCGCTTCCCAGTGTTCCTTCTCTGGGTATAGTTATTTCTGTCCATCATTGATCAACTGGAAGTGAGTTGGATCTTCTTTATGTTGAAGATTTTCACTTCCATCAGAATACATCCCCATACAGTATTGTTGTTGAAGTGTATAGTGATCTTCTGGTTCTGCTCATTTCACTCAGAAACAGTTGATTTAAGTCTCTCCAAGCCTCTCTGTATTCCTCCTACTGGTCATTTCTTACAGAGCAATAATATTCCATAACCTTCATATACCACAATTTACCCAACCATTCTCCAATTGATGGACATCCATTCAACTTCCAGTTTCTAGCTACAACAAAAAGAGCTGCTACAAACATTTTGGCACATACAGGTCCCTTTCCACTCTTTAGTATTTCTTTGGGATATAATCCCAATAACAGCAATGCTGGGTCAAAGGATATGCACAGTTTGACAACCTTTTGGGCATAGTTCCAAATTGCTCTCCAGAATGGCTGGATTCTTTCACCACTCCACCAACAATGTATCAGTGTCCCAGTTTTCCCACATCCCCTCCAACATTCATCATTATTAGTTCCTGTCATTTTAGCCAATCTGACAGGTATATAGTGGTATCTCAGAGTTGTCTTAATTTGCATTTCTCTGATCAGTAGTGATTTGGAACACTCTTTCATATAAGTGGAAATAATTTCAATTTCATCATCTGAGAATTGTCTGTTCATATCCCTTGACCATTTATCAATTGGAGAATGGTTTGGTTTCCTATAAATCAGGGTCAGTTCTCTATATATTTTGGAAATGAGACCTTTGTCAGAACCTTTCCTTTTAAAAATATTTTCCCAATTTGTTACTTCCCTTCTAATCTTGTTTGCATTAGTATTGTTTGTACAGAAACTTTTTAGTTTGATGTAATCAAAATCTTCTATTTTGTGATCAATAATGATCTCTAATTCTCCTCTGGTCATAAATTCCTTCCTCCTCCACAGGTCTGAGAGGTAGACTATTCTCTGTTCCTCTAATGTATTTATAATCTCATTCTTTATGCCTAAATCATGGACCCATTTTGATCTTATCTTGGTATATGGTGTTAAGTGTGGGTCCATATCTAATTTCTGCCATACCAATTTCCAGTTTTCCCAACAGTTTCTTCCGAATAATGAATTTTTGTCCCTAATGTTGGTATCTTTGGGTTTGTCAAAGATTAGATTGCTATAGATGTACCCTTTTTTGTCCTTTGTATCTAATCTGTTCCACTGATCAACCGTTCTATTTCTTAGCCAGTACCAAATGGTTTTGGTGACTGCTGCTATATAATATAGCTTTAGATCAGGTACACTTAGACCACCTTCCTCTGACTTTTTTTTCATTAGTTCCCTTGCAATTCTTGACCTTTTATTCTTCCATATGAATTTTGTTGTTATTTTTTCTAGGTCATTAAAATAGTTTCTTGGGAGTCTGATTGGTATAGCACTAAATAGATTAGTTTGGGGAGTATTGTCATCTTTATTATATTGAAGCATTATTTCTTAAAGAGTTTTACTTCTTACTGGAGACATCATTTTAAATAAAGTAATTCTTTCAAGTCTTCAAGACCAGATCCTTCCTGGATGCCTGTAAGATTCTCCCCAATACTGAAACTTTAGATTTCTGAAAATTTCTCAATAGGTTAAAAGTTATATTAAGTGTTCTTTAAATAGAATTAGGGGGAAAGACCCTTGCTTTTTTCTTTTGTAATTCCTTTGCATCTGGTTCTCCTTTTCTGAAACTGTATTTTCTAAGCTTTTTGGTGTTAAGCTTGGCTATTTTATATTTTTAAAGTTAATCCTTTACCTCATCTGTGTTCTTGCTTTTGGCAGCATATTCTGGTACATAGCAGGTTCTGATAATTCTTTTTATTTCCTCCCTCCACCCAAATTATATTTAGGAGTAAAGCAAAGAAGCCCTGCCTCCACTATTTTTTATATAGCTCTAGGAACCAGAAAACAAGAGAAGGAAACTAAAGGCATAGAACCAAAACTATTCCTATTTGGTGATATGATTGGGTTCTTTTTTTATATTGATTTTACCGATTTTTCTTTTTCTCTTTTTTTGAAAAAAATTCTTAGTTATAATAAATATCTCTCAGGGAGGAAAAAAGGGGAAAATACACATAATAGAAAACAAGATAGATCAATCTGAAGGGAGAGGAGGCACAAAGGAAGAGTTTCAGGAGAACTAATGAAACACTTGGAATATGAAAAGGAGAGTGTAATGTGAGAGGAAAAGCAAAGAGGCTAATGTTGCTGGACTGATGAAAATATGCATGTGTGTATGTGTGATAGGAGTGGGGCATATAGTTCAGTAAAGGAGGACTGGAAAATAGTCATAGTATAAGTTAATATAGTACTTCAAAAACCTAAAGATTTCATAGTTGATCCTGGAAACAAGAGGGAACCATTAGAGTTGATTGAACAAGGGAATGACAGAGTAAGAATTTTAAAAAGTAAATTGGGTTAACTTTAGTCTACCTCACATTTCTCTGAAAAAAAAAATTATACACACACACACACACACACACACACACACACACACACACACACACACACACACACACACACATATATATATATAAAATCCTTGTGACAAGACAAAAAAAAGTAAAGTTTCAGCAGAAAAGATTCATAATATTTCAGTGGCAGTAATCGCAAATGCAGATGAAAAAGCTGATTAATGCTTGAACATATCACTATCTCTGTACCAACCTAAAAGATCATTTAAACAAAAACTTTTCCTTGAGACAACATGATGTATTAACTGACAATCAATCACATGAAATATAAAAATATTTACTTTACAAATCTCTTTTAACTACTAGAAAAAATTTTGAACAGAAGTAACTTTTTTAGATCAGTTCATTATTTGTAGTAACCATATTATTAGCTATATAGATGACAAAAAGATTGATAGTTAAGTTGAAATTTTACTCATCTGACCCACACATTCATTCCCCCAGTTTTAGAATTCTAAAGGCAAGATGTAAAAGTATAATTTATATAACTCTCATACATTCTTTTTATGCTAAAAGATAAGGTTTTCAAAATATGTATGTACTCAAGCCCCAGTAGAGTCCTTACAGGAAACTGGTGGCTCCCTCTTACCTCTAGGATCAAATACAATCTATTTGGTATTTAAAGCCCTTCAGTGTGGCTCCAACCTGCTTTTGTAGAAGAATTTGTTCTCTCATTTTACATACTCTGTAGACTACAGTAAATAGCTTATTTTCCTTATACAACATTCCATAGACACCCCTCTCCCTTTTGTCCCTACACCTCCCACCCCTGTCTGTGTGACTTTGCAAGGCTGTCCCCATGTCTGGAAGGCGCTCCTACCTCATGGCACCTCATAGTATCCCTAGTCTCTTTCAAAACTCAGCTCATGAATGCTTCTGTTCCATTCTGCCTTTGTAGTGATATAGAGGTCCTTTTAGCTGTCTTTGGTACTGATTTTGAAGAAAGAATGGCTGCCACTTTGTTGAATGTAAGTTACTTATGCAGAATTCAAAGTGATAAGAGAATCCATCTGGAATGTAATAAGTCAGCCAGAAAACACATCTGTCATTGACCTTCACATGAATATACTATAAGCAGAAGAGTAAAATCTTTTAGCTTGTGAAGAACAGTAAGATTTGGTGAAAATATTAAAATACTATGTGTAGGGTAAAATCAGGAAATAAGATTTCCTTTTCGCAAGCCAAATGTATACTTTGGGTATACCAGATTAAATTATGCTCCTTACTTCAAAGACTTACAAGGAAAAGTGAAAAAGGCACAGATTAAAAAACAGATGATTTGATGGGAGAGACTCCATCCGCACAGCAGACATTCTCACTGCATCTGCATTTTTGCCTAACAAATTCACTACAGTGAATGCTATTAATTTAATTGCAAGGAAGTCCCAAAGGAGTGTGGGCCGCTGGAAGATCCAACTATAGGGGTTTTCTCTTATCATTGTGTACTATTATACAAGCTAGGTGGATATTATACCCTTGAGGTTTTTTCCTTAATCAATATGAAATTTTAGAAAATTCAAACTATATATGTACGTATGAATGGATATTAATTGTATATGTATATATATACACACACCTACATATAATACATAACATACATAAACTCCCATGTCTTAAAGTACATTTGCATTTTTAAACCTTTTAACAAAACACAAGGTCTCATATAAATGTCACAAGTGTTATTAGAAAACTAAACTACCGAAAGAAGAATTATAAATATTATAAAAAAAATTTTAGATACACAATTTGAAACTATTTCTTATAACAGAAATTTATGGAAGTCAGATTTGGGTCCCAAAAATTTTTGCAACTGTTTGGAAGATATAAACTTTCTTGACATTTAGCTCTACTTATTTACATTTCTACCCAAACACAATAAAAGAATAAATATCAGAATCTTGGTACTATTAGAGGACACACTTGTCTGAACAGCTTAGTTTAGAACTCATCTGATCAAGTGAGAGAAAGCAAGACCAAATTATTTTTAAAAGGATACTCTACAGAACTAGGAAAAGAACTTAACTCACTGATAAAACCTAGATTTCAAGTTCATCACTGTTTCTATCTGATAATGCTGTTATTTCTTAACATCTTAAAATTTAAAATATCCTTTTCTAAGTCAATCATAATATGCATAGCCTGGATATATTAAACAAATTTTCAAAACAAAATCAGCTTAGAAATGTACAGTGTGAAACTACTGGTTTGTAGGCAGAACATCTACCCCATCTAGTGGAAGTAAAAGATATAAAATATGTAATACCTATAATAGAAAATTCTTTTTAAAAATAGTGGAAATTAATTTTTTAAAAATTATACTTTAGGAATTCAATAAAACTCTATTAGTTACATTCTGTAAAATTCTTATATCAACAATTGGCACATCTCTGAAACCAAATAATAAAACAGCTTGTGATTAAGTCAATGCAAATTATCCTATTATTTGTTAGGAGATTTAACTTCACATTCACATACAACTTGAATATTATAGAGCATGTTTTCCAACTGCATTGCAAAGATGGTCTATAAAGTAACAAAAAGGAAAAGAATGGCTTGTGTAAGAGTTTTAAGATTGTTTATTTCTATAAGTATGTACAAATTACTTGGGATAGAGCAAAATAATTGCACTTACTGATTTACACAATAAATGCTACAAATTTTAAGACCTTAAAAAAAAAAACACCTTTTAGCATTCACTATGTTCTGATTTCTTATTTTGCACAATTTGGCACTGAACCAATACAATTTTGACATATTATTTAATTCTCAACATGACACCACAATTTTATCACATTAAATATTAGAAATACATTCTCTGATGAAGTCTAAAATCAATCTCTAGCTTTGATAATGGCCCACAAGTTTTTAAAATAGCTTTGTATTTTCAAATTATATGCAAAGATACTCTTCAACATTCACCCTTGCAAAACTTTGTATTCCAAATTTTTCTTCCTCCCTTCGACAGCAAATAAACAAATTTATGTTAAATATTTCCACAATTATGCTGCAAAAGAAAAATCAGATCAAAAAGGGAAAAAAAAAAGAAAAAAAAAGAAGCAAGCAAATAACAAAAATGGTGAAATCACTACATTGTGATTCCACATTTAGTTCCTACAGTTCTTTCTCTATTACAAGTCTATTGGAATTGGCCTGAATCACCTCATTATTGAAAAGAGCCAAGTCTATTAGAATTGATCATCACATAATCTTGTTGTTGCTGTGTACAACATTCTCTTATTTCTATTCAGTTCACTTACCATCACTTCATAAAAGTGTCTCCAGCCCTTTCTGACATTATCCTGCTAATCATTTCTTACAGAACAATAATATTCCATTTCATTCATATACCATATCCACTCAGTTTCCAGTTTCTTACCACTACAAAAAAAGTGGCTATAAACATTTTTGCACATGTGAGTCCTTTTTCATTTTTTATCATCTCTTTAGGATAAAGACCCACGAGAGACATGCTAGATTAAAGGCTATGCACAATCTGATAGCCCTTTGTAGCCCATAAGTTTTTAACAGAGTTTAAATCATGTAAGGTCCCTAAGGAATTTAAATATGTTTATCTCTGTATTTTATAAAAGAGAAATGTAAATTAAACAAATGGACATTTCACTAATGCCAGGAGATACGCAAAGACAGATACACTAATACACTACTGGTGGAGTTGTGAATTCAGTCCCTCCATTGGGAAAAAAATGCCAAATCATATGAGAAAAGTAAATAAACTGGACAGTTTTTTATGAGAAGAGCAATTACACTGGATATTCTTTTTGTCCAGACACATCACTCCTGGGTATATACTCCTGTTGATTAAAATTGAGAAATAATCCCATGTATATAAAAATATTTGTAGAAAATCTTTTGAGAGGAAACATCTCTTGATAGGTAGACAGCTGAACAAATTGTGGTATATAAATGTAATAGAAATACCATAAAAATCTACTATAAAAATGTTAGGGATTCAGAAACAGCCAAGAATAAGAAGCAAAATAAAGGCAGAAGCTCACTTGTGCTCTTCCCCAAACCCATTTAAATACCTTTAAATAATAACTAAACAAATTATAGAGCAGCAGAACCCACAAAAAGACAGTGTGAAATAATTTTCCAGACTGACAATATAGAAGCCCAGCAGGAAATGTCTGTTTAACCAGTGTAGGAGAGGAGCGCATTCCAGTGTGGCCATGCCAACAGACTGGGCCCCAACTAAATAGGAGTGTACGACCTAGGGTGATGGGAATCAGTGGCAGTAGTGTTGGTTTCCAGACCTCTCAGTCCACAAATAATAAGGGAATACAATAATGGATCAGAAGAGATTTATAGGGGTCCTGCACCAGAAGACTCTGTTGCATAGCTTATACTTGGTTACTGTTCTGGATCTTAGAGCCAGAAGGAGCATGAGCATGGCAGAGTTTGCAGCCACTGAGAAGCAGGGTCTCGGGTCATAGTTTCAGTGTTGAAAAGAATAATTGTGGTTACTCACAAACTAGTGCACAGTACAGGAGAATAGTAAACATATCTCTTCCTAGATCATACCAGAATTAGCTCTGAAACAGCTACACAAAAAAACTGAAGTGCCCCCTTTATTTAGGAAGCAGAGCCCCATTTAACAGAGTTAAAAGTCAAGAAGTGGTTTGGAAAATGAGCAAACAGAAAAAAATTCTGACCAGAAAGCTGCTGTGGTGATAAGGATGCTCAAAACACACACTGCTGTCAGAAGACAACAAAATAAAAATAAAAATTTCTGCATCAAAAGCCTTCTAGAAAAATATGAAGGGATCTCAGGTCATGGAAGAATTCAAAAAGGATTTTAAAAATCAAGTTCGAGAGGTAGAGGAAAAACTGGGAAGAGAAATGAGAGTGAAATAAGAATATCATGAGAAATGAGAGTGAAATAAGAATATCATGAGTAAAATAATAAAGAAAGTAACATGAAAAGACTGAAGAAAGTAATACCTTAAAAAAAAAATCAAATAGTTAAAGAAGTACAAAAATCCAATGGAAAATGCCTTGAAAAGTAGAATTAGCCAAATGGGAAAATATATATAAAAAATCATTGAAGAAAATAATTCCTTAAAAGTAAGACTTGGGCTAGTGGAAGCTAATGACTTTATGAGAAATTAAGAAACAATAAAACAAAATCAAAAGGACGAAAAATAGAAGAAAATATGAAATATCTCACTGGAAAAACAGGTGAACTGAATCTGATCTGGTGAAGTTAATTTAAGAATTATTGGACTATTTGAAAGCCATTTAATAAAGAGAAAGAGAATACCTAGACATCATCTTTCAAGATCTTCTCCTTTCCAGATATTCTAGAGTTACAGGGCAAAATAGAAATTAAAAGAATGTACCAGATTACCTCCTAAAAGAAATCTCAAAATGAAAACTCTCAGGAATGTTATAAGTAAATTCTAGATTTTCCAGATCAAGGAAAAAATACTGTAAGTTGCCAAAAAGAAACAATTCAAATACTGTGGAACCACAGTTAGGATTACACAAGATTTTTGCAGCTTCTATATTAGCAGTATGATTCTGTTACTGTATTTAAACTGAGAAGTCTGGAAAACACCACAGCTACCATTATTTCAGTTGCCTTGAGGCCTCCTCCTGGTTTGCTAGGGTACAGTCTACAAGCGCATAGCCTACATTGGACTATGCTCCTCTCTCCTTCTGGTGTAACAAATGTTTCCTACCAACCTTCTAAAAGTTGTCTTGTACTGGAGGGCTTGCAATATGACATTCTGGAAGACAAAGGAGCTAGGACTACAACCAGATAAATGGAGTAAAATCTTTCAAAGAAAAAAAAAGGACATTCAATGAAACAGGGAAATTTCATGCAATCCTGATGTAAAGATTAGAGCTATACAGAAAATGTGACTTTGAAAAATAAGATTTGACCAGAGGAGAACTAGAGATCATTATTGATCACAAAATAGAAGATTTTGATTACATCAAACTAAAAAGTTTCTGCACAAACAAAACTAATGCAAACAAGATTAGAAGGGAAGTAACAAATTGGGAAAATATTTTTACAGTTAAAGGTTCTGATAAAGGCCTCATTTCCAAAATATATAGAGAACTGACCCTAATTTATAAGAAATCAAACCATTCTCCAATTGATAAATGGTCAAAGGATATGAACAATTATCTTTTTAAAAACTTCATATATATATATGTATATATGTGTGTGTATGTGTGTATATATATATATTTATTTATTTAAATATATCTATTTAACAATAAATATAATATAATAAATATATGTTATAGATTATATAAATATAATTTAATAAATATATATTTTTCATCTACCTGAACACAGCCAGCTAACATTGCTTTTTTTTCTTACATCTTTTTTTAAAATTAATTTTATAATTATAACTTTTTTTTTGACAGTACATATCCATGGGTAATTTTTTACATTATCCCTTGCACTCCCTTCTGTTCCGAATTTTCCCCTCCTTTCCTCCACCCCTTCCCCTAGATGACAGGCATTCCCATACATGTTAAATATGTTATATATCCTAGATACAATATATGTGTGCAGAACCGAATTTTTTTATTGCACAGGAAGAATTGGATTCAGAAGATAAAAATAACCTGGGAAGAAAAACAAAAATGCAAACAGTTTACACTCATTTCCCAGTGTTCCTTTTCTGGGTGTAGCTGATTCTGTCCATCATTGATCAATTGGATCTGAATTAGATCTTCTCTTTGTTTAAGATATCCACTTCCATCAGAATACATCCTCATACAGTAAGAAATCTATCTTATCAATGTGGAGAGAATAAAAGGGGAGAAGGAGAGAAGGACAGTTTGGGAGAGGAAAAATTCAAAAGCAAAACACTTTTGAGAATGGACAGGGAAAAAGGAGAAAGAGAATCTGTAATCACAACTGGGGAAATTTTTCTTTTTTATAGTAAACTTCTCTAATAAACACCTTACTTCTCAAACACAGAAAATTAAGTCAAATTTATAAAACAAGAGTGATTCCTCAAATAAAAAATGGTCAAAATGCCCTAACAGGCAATTTTCAGAAAAAAATAACCAAAGCCATTTAGTTATATGAAAAAAATGCTCCAAATCACTATTGATGAAAGAAACCAAAATTAAAACTATGAATTATTTCACATTTTTCAGATTGGCTAATATGACAGAAAAGGAAAATGTTGGAGGGGGTGGAGGAAAATTAAAACATTAATGTACAACTGCTGAAATGATATATTGATTTAACAATCCTGTAGAGCATTTAGAAGTATGCCCAAAGGGCTCTAAAACCATGCATACCTTTTGACCAAGCAATACCACTATTATGTCTGTACCTCAAAGAGATTAAAAACAAAAAGCAAAAGATACTTATAGCAACTTTTTTATTGGTGGCAAAGAATTGGAAATTGAAGAGATGTCCATCAATTGGGAAATGGCTGAACAATATGGTGTATATGATTGTGATGGAATACTATCGTACTGTAAGAAATAATGAGTAGAATGCTCTCAAAAAAGCATTGAAAGACTTACACAAACTGATACAAAGTGAAGTGAGCAGAACCAAAAGAACTCTGTACATAGCAACAGCAATACTATATGATGATCCACTATGAATAATTTAGCTATTTTCAGCAATACAATGATTTAAGACAATTCTGTAGGACTTATGATGAAAGGTCCTATCTATCTCCAGAGAAAGAACTGGTGGAGCCTGAATGTAGATCATTTTCTTTTTCTTTTTTTTTTTTTTATTCATTTTTCCAAATTATCCCCTCCCTCCACTCCCTCCCCCCGATGGCAGGTAATCCCATACATTTTACATGTGTTACAATATAACCTAGATACAATATATGTGTGTAAATACCATTTTCTTGTTGCACAATAATTATTAGCTTTCGAAGGTATAAGTAACCTGGGTAGATAGACAGTAGTGCTAACAATTTACATTCGCTTCCCAGTGTTCCTTCTCTGGGTATAGTTATTTCTGTCCAGTAGATCATTTTCTTTACTTTCTTTAGTTTTATCTATGTTTTAATAGGATGACCTAAAAGGAAATGTACTTTGTATGAACATACACGTATAATGTATGTCAAATTGCTTGTCTTCTCAATGAAGGGGAGAAGGGAGGGGCAGAATTTGAAACTCAAAATAAGAAACTTGGAATGTGAAAGTGGAGCATGGCCAAATGCCTTGTAGACAAGTGGGCCAGTTTCCACTCAAAAAAACAGTCAAATGGACTGCTCCTCAGCATAACAGGATAATCAGTCTATAATCAATAAATCTGAATTCATTCCTTCACTGAGGACTATACTTGGAAGAGATGTTAACTGAGTCTGACCCTTCACCTTATAAACATAAGGAAATTGGTTGACTTCTACTGGGTCATATAGCTAAAAAGTATCTGAAAACACTAAAGTATCTCAAGCCCAGTGGGGGGAAAAAAATCTTCAAAATGTACCATATGTGCATGCATATATTTTACAGTATCTTCCAAAGAGGAGTAGATCAACTTCTCCAGGAATCTGGGGTATGGAATGTAGTAGTTCAAAATGTGCATCTAATTCTGTTTTAATCCTTATCAGTTCATATAAGTTTTCCCCTATTTACTTGAATTCTTCACATTTTTCCCCTTATTTATTTTTTTTAGTTTTTTTCCCTGTTTATATATAAAACCAATTCTATGCACATATTCCTCCCCATTTTGCTTTCTGTTTCCTACTGTGAAACAGTGATCCAAGAAATATCAATACTATATAGTATATATTAATCCAGGATCTCTCTGACTTTCTAAACCAAAATTTCCCTGGCCACAATTCCCCTACACGACGTGTTCTTTGATAGAAGGTGATGTCTCGATGTTTGTATTTGTATAGATCATCAAAAGAAATAAATAGATTGGTTGGTTTCATTTAACTATTTTGCAACAAGAAATAGCTCAATGGAATGGAAAAGTGTATTTGGAAATGGCATATAAAAACAAGATAGCAATAAAATGTTTTTTAAAAAATATGGAATCCTGGGAAGCTCAGTTAATATTTTTTTTTCTTTCTTTTTTGTCATGGTATAATTCCTTAACTATACTTTCATTTCAATGTCCTAATTTCTGTTCTTATCACTCTACTAATATTGTTCAGGGAATCAATAATTCCTCTTTGACAATCAATTATTTTCTTCTTTTTAAATTCCCTGATGTTTTAAACTGTTGACCACCTTCTCCAAGATACACTGTGAGAGACAGTTTGGTATGTCAAAAGACTGCAGATTTAAAAAAAAAAAAATTCTTCAATGCAATTCAATTTAAGCAAATGCCATAAACAGCTATAAACTAGGCCCTATAGAAATAACAGTAAATCATAAAATTAGATACAGCAATGTACCTCTAGCCATTCATATATTGTCTTCCTTCAATAGAGAAAACTCTTGAATCAATCAGATCAGGAATCCATTTGAGAATGCCCCAAGATATACTGCATACTGTCTTGCAAACAATAGACATTTAATAAGTATATAACAAATGATAGGTAGTTAATCCTTTATCAATCTACTTTAGAAAGTTGTCATGAAGTGCAACTGAATTTGTATATGAAAGCAATTTCAATTCAACATATACTTGAAAAATGCAGAGATTTATTAACAACTCAGCAAAATTATTAGGGCAAAAAGATTACAAAAAGACACTTATGCAAAGTTTGAAGACAGCCAACCAGCTCCAAGGGGTGTTAAAGTAAATATTCCTAGGAAAGGACGGAATGTTCATTCTATTTTTTCCCTTCAATCCACTTAACTTCTTTCCCAATCACTGTCAGCACCCCACTATACTTTCAGATACTTTTCCTTTGGCACCATATTTTTCTATGTGGATTTTTTAGATATAAACTTTTGTCTTTATTCCTCTAGTTACAATTCTAACTTGAAAGGCTATTTATCTTATTCTTTAAAACAACAAAAGCACCTGAGCTAACATTCCAGAATCTAACCCATAAATTCTCTGTAGGTATTATATTATAATGGGACAGAACTCTGTACTTGAAATAAGGATTCTTACAAAATGTTAACTCAGTGGAATTGAAAAGACAATGGTTATCTAGTTTAGCATGATGATTAATAGTTCTCTAGTTCAGCATGACTGATTTAACCTTACAACAAATAATGGTTCCCTAGTAATATAATGATTGACTTATATTCAGTATGATGAATGGATTTAATTGCAATAGAGTATTTAAGAAGTCAGAGTCAGACCTAAAAGAGGACTGAGACAGAATCAGAGAAAACAAAGGACTGGAGGTTGGAACTCAAGGTCTTGGAGCCAAAGAGAGACATACACTCCATCTCCCAACACCATGGTGGCTGGCCTGTCCTCCTTCATTTCTCCACTGAAATCAAGTCCCATCTGAAGGCCCTCCAGAAAGCTAACCTAGCCCTAGGCAAGGAGACAGACTGTGAAGGAGATAATAAAGAATTTGGACTTTATCACCTGGCTATTCTCATGGTGATTACTCAGCTAAAGCAAAGGCTGGTCCAAAGACCTCCAGAAAGTTAACTGGAACATTACATTATATGGACTAGTAGTCTTTCTGGAGTGATTGTTACCCCCCACTCACAGAACACCTGCCTGGAGGATAACAATACTATTCTTTTTAAAATTTCTTTATATTTTATTATGCCTAGTTCTAGGACCTCTAATCATCAGTAATTAGCTTCTTTTTTTTCTTGCTTGAGTCAGCTTTCATATCCTAATAATATGCTTTGTCTGCATCTTCACAAAGCTGTCCTAATAATTCTAATCAAGATTTCTCTTACACAAAGCTTTATCAGAGTTATTCTATTCTGAACAATTGTAATAACTCCAAATATCCTAAACACCCATTTGTTACATCAATCCCTCACATATCTAAATACTTATGGTTATCTCTATAGTCCTATGTGACTTTTGATTAGTTTTGCTAACTGAAGCAAAGAGGTGTAAATCATCCAATAAGGTGAATTCTCCAAAAACAATTTGGATTTTGAATGATTTTTTTATATTTGAACATAGGTATATTCCTTGAAAAATTCATACTGCTAATTCATTAATTGATACAGAAATAAATGGAAAATAGTAAGTTTTCTGCAGAAATGCAGAAATCTTTAGTTCAACTCCACTTCCAGTTCAAGCACAATTCCTGATTTAAATCATCAATGTAAAAATAGTTTCAACCACAAGGAGGCCAAGTGCAACTCAAAGTGCCTCAGTAACCATTTACTCATGTCACAAGGAAAGATATGGTTACCAAAGGCAACACTAATTTAAAATATTATTTGCAAAAAGTTAAAAAGAGGGGGAAAAATCATTAATTAGAAGGATGATGGAAAAACAGGTTCATCACAAACTATAGATGGAACTGTGAAATGGCACAATCATTTAGGAAAGCAATTTGAAATGATATCCAAAATATTACTAAGTTATACATAAATTCTGACCACTAACACCATTACTTAACTATATAATACAAAGAGTCTGTCAAAGACAAAAAAAAAAAAAAGGATCCATATTTACAAAAATATGTATAGCAACATTTTCTGTTGTAGCAAAGAACTGAAACAAAATAGGTATTTATTAATAAGAGACTATCAGGATAAATTGTGGTATGCAAATGTAATGAGATTGTGCTCTAAGTAATGAGTGAAAAACTTAGGAAGATTTGTATGAACATGGAGAGTAAAACAAACAAAACGAGAACAATTTACAAGATGGTTATGAGAACCTAAAGGAAAACCACTCATATAATTGAGAACTCTGATCAGGGCAGTGACCATTCATAACTTCTGAATACTGATCATGATCAACTTTTAAGTTATTTTTTCCAGACATGGCCAATATGTTGATTTGTTTTGTCTGACTTTATCTGTTATAAGGAAACATGTTGGATAGTTTAAAAAAAAATTTAATTAACAAAAAAGTTAAGAAAGTACAAATAAGCAAGTTATAGCTCTGCTGAGTTTTAAATTGTGTGTGTATTTTTTTAAACTCTACAGCTTATATTTTTAGGGAAAGAAAGGTCATAAAGGATAATACTGAAGAACAATGAGGCTTAAAAAACCACAAAAAAGTGATACATTTTCATTAATTGTCATACATAAACTCTAACATCGGACTAAGTTCATACCAGAAAAATCTTTGTAGGAGATGACAATTTTGAAAGCATCAAAAACCAATTTTTAGATACCTGAAAAAGGGATATTGAATGAAGTAAAATTATGGTGTTCTTATAATCAATCAAAAAGACATGAACAACTATTGATATCTCTTCCTTAATTCACATTTCTTTAAAATGTATATGAGATAATTGTGGAAATAGGTATAGAAGAACTGCACATGTTTAACATATATTGGATTGCTTGCCATTTAGGAAGAGGGGAGGGGGAAGGAAGGGAGAAAAAAATTTGGAACACAAAGTTTTGCAGGGGTAAATGTCGAAAATTATCTTTGCAAGTGTTTTGAAAATAAATAGCTTTAAAAAAATAAAATAAAATATGTATGAGAATAAGATAAATACCTATCAAGGGCAATATTGATGAAAATCAGAAAGGAACCCTCACGTAATTTTTTAAGAAATGACATTTTCAGTTACAAAAATGATTGAAGGTATAGAACATATAATATTCTTCTGAGCTTATTATTGATCATACACATTTGAACTAGAAGAGCAAAATGAGGATTCAAAGGGATATTTTTATCTCCAACAAGATGTTTCTCAAACATATATGCATATAATACAAGATTTCTTGATATTCAAACAAGATAATTTTGATATTTTTTAAACTATCAGTCTTAGTTAAATAAAGCAGTTATATAATCAATAAGGTATTTGCAATTATAATGGGCAATGGCTTGCACAAAGTCAAAGAGTGATTCTCTAGAGATGCTAAAGGTTTCTAGATGTTTTTGTTTGCAGATAATACTGCAATAACTGAACTTCAAATCTCCCCAACACTAGAAGGATTCACCAATGAATTCTGAAACCATTCAAAAGAGAATGACCTAATGATCCACGCAGGAAAAATTAAATATATTAAGTTGACTGTCCAGACAACAATATATAGCTGAATGGATGCAGATTGAAGTCCATCAGTACAGATTATGTAACAAAGATAATCAACTTAGCCCAGAATTTAATAAGAGGAATAAAGTGGTTCTGGACATTATGTAGAATTTCTAATAATTTCTAATTTTTCATGGACACAAGAAAAGCCTCTTAACACCAATATTATCCTGGTGACATAATATGGCTGAAAATTACAGATTTCAAAATCCTCAAAGAATTTAAACTCAAAGAAAACTAAAGAGAGGGAATTAAAAAATGAAAGGTGAATTTAAGTAAGTTAAAGCAATTTATCACTGATTATTTGCTTATAAATAGTAGTATAAAAGATATCACAGAAGAAATATATGATATGAAAAAGAGTAGGTACAGGAATAACAGATGAACAGCCTGAATGCTGCACTGGTACCCACAAAATATTAAAAGACATGGAAAATCTACAACATACTGGGTAGTACTTCTATAATGAGTTTTTAAGAGAACAAAAGCAAGAGTTTCACAGGAAAAAAAGGACTATCAGCTGTACTGTGGAATGGGGACAGTCAGAGATTCAAAGAAGTATTAAAGAATTCATAGAAAATGCCAAAGAAAAAGGCAGATAAAATTTCATAGACTGAAAAAAATTAAAGTTTATAATTTATGTTTCTCTATTTACTAAGTTCTCTCTCTCTTTTTTTTAAAGCAATAACAATTATTGCATGTACCAGACATTATAATCAACTTATTCCAAAAGGGTTATGTAATCAGAAACAACCTCATATATTTCTTTTCTAAACATCAGTTAATTATTTACTTAGCAATAAGGCCTCAAGGCAGAATAACAGACAATTTAAAAATTTTCTCAAAATTATTAGTAAGAAAATGTAATCAAAATAACTCTGAGGTTTCCCCTTTCTTTCAGAAAAATGATAAATATGAAAGAAAAATATGAAAATAGTACTGCTGAAATGAAAAGATACATGAGCATAATAGCTCTGAGTTGGTTCGAAGCAATTTGGAATTATGTTAAGAAAATGACTAATATATTCATTGTCTTTGACCTAGATTATCCTGCTAGATATTTATACCCAAAGGGATCAACTATATTAAAAAAAAATCCATATATATCAAAATATGAATAGTAGCGCTTTTTGTAGTAGTCAAAAATGTTAAAGATTGTATAGTCAAAGGATATGAACCATTTTCAAATGAAGAAATTAAAGCCAGTTTTAATCATATGAAAAAAATGCTCTAAATTATTATTTAGAAAATTGCAAATTAAGACAACTATAAGGCACCAATTCACACCTCTCAGATTAGCTAAGAAGAAAGGAAAAGATAATAATGAATGTTGGAGGGATGTGGAAAAACTGGAACACTAATACATTATTATTGGTGCAAACTAAACCAACATTCTGAAGAGCAACTTGAAACAACGCCCAAAGGGTTATAAGACTATGCATACCCTTTGATCCAGCAGTGTCTCTACTTGACTTATATCCCAAAGTGATCATCAAAAAGGGAAAAGGACCCACATGTGCAAAAATATTTGTAGCAGCCCTTTTTGTAGTGGCAAGGAAAGAAAACTGAGTGGATGTTCATCAGTTGAGGAATAGCTGAATAAGTTATGATAAATGAATGTCATAAATTACAATTGTCCTATAAAAAGCGATTAGCAGAATGATTTCAGAAATGTCTGGAAAGACTTTTATGAACTGATGCTGAGTGAAGAGAGCAGAATCAAGACAACTTTATACATAGTAACAAGATTATGTGATGATTATTTGTGATGGACTTGTTTCTTTGCATTAGTATGTTGATTCAAGATAATTCCAACCCATTTATGATAGAAAGTGCCATATGCATTCAGAGAGGGAACTATGAGAACCCAAATGTGGATGAAAGCATAGTATTTTCAGTTGTTTTTTTTTTTGTTGTTGTTGTTGTATGTTTGCTTGATTTTTTTTTTTCTTTCTCGTGGTTTTTCCCCTTTTGATCTGATTTTTCCTGAGGAACATAATGAATTATGAAAATTTGCTTAGAAAAATTGCACAGATTTAACTTATATCAAATGGCTTGCTATCTAGGAAAGAAAGGAGGGAAAATTTGGAACAAAGTTTTGCAAAGGTAAATGTTGAAAACTATCTTTGCATGTATTTAAAAAAATAAAATCCTATTAAAAATAAACAAATTGTATTACATGAATATAATTCTTACTATATACCATAAGAAACAATGACTATGAAGATTAGAGGGAAACATGAGCGGTCTTAGGCGAACTGATGGAAAATGAAGTAAACAGAACCAGAAAAACAGTATACTTTGTTACAATAATGTATATGGAGAATAACAACAAAGAAACTTAACATTGTTTTCTTTATAATAACATGAAAATGAAAATGTGCACCTCCTGCTTTTTTGAAGTTAGAAAACTATGGGTATGGAACATATTACATATATATCATCAAATTTGACTGAGTAATTATTGGTTCATTTTGCTGAATTAAATTCCTTTCACTGTACATCTTTTTAAATTTTCTGTTATAAGAGATACACTAAAAAGAAGAGTTGGAGGAATACATTTGGAAAGGAAATAGAAAATATAATCAATAATAGACCTGGTGTCAAAATTTATGAAAGGATATGGATGGTTATAATATGGGCTGTTTTAGGAAGCACTCACTTCAGCAAGATAAAACAAAAATTGCACTAAAATTTTTGGCATTATCCATGTTTAAAGCCTTCCAACATCCTTATGGAAGAAAATATTCAACATACAAATAGTCTAAATTATGTTTCAGAAATTACAAAGACCTGAAACTGCTCCTTACCACTTGAGCTCACTTTTTTTTTTTTTTTTTAAAACACAATACTCTCCTGGGTTACTGTGGGGTTATGGATCATAGAACTTCATGATCTCAGAAGAATCAAAATTCTAAGTGGTCCATAGAACAATGAAAGACAGGAGAATAGGTCCTATTTATATTAAATATAGCCCAGAATGAGAAAGTGCTCTTTAATTATATAATGGCTGAATAAATTGTGGTATATGAATTTAATGGAATATGGCTATGCTATATGGAAGAATTCAGGGAAACCTGATGAAGAGTGAAATAAGTAGAACCAAAAACATCTACATGATGACCATGGGAACATAAAGGAAACAACACTCTGATCAATACAGTCAATACAGGGACCACTTGAGTGTTGAGAAGACTCATCTATGAAGCATCCCATTTACTAGCAAAGGAAGGGTGTAGAATGAGGCAAATATTTTCATATATGAATAATGCAACAGCTTGTTTTCTCTGAAATGTGTTTGCTATGAGAGAGACCTCTAATTGAGAGATTGAGAAATTTAGCTAAGAAATGGCAGTAATATTTTTAAAAAGAATAGAATAATAATTTTTAATAGGGAGGTAGATGAGATAACAGCTTTTATCTTTGACATCCATTATAATGTGCTGTTGTCTCCAGAAGCTGCCAATCGCTCTCTGGGAGGAGATCTGCTGTGTCAACTCAAATCTCTCAGACAGATTCTTCTTCCAGTAGAGTGCCGTTGTCTCTAGATAGTTGCCGTGAACTCTGGTCCAGAGTAGTGACTTCCCTCTTTTATCCTCCCAGAGAATGGGCATGGGATAATGCAAGGGCTTCTGGGAAAAATTACTTCAACCAACGAACTTGCTCCTCCTAAGTATGCAAGCTCTTCCCCAGAAATTCACAAGTAAAATTCCTGGAACTCATGGCCGGAACTAGAGAATTGTCAA
Source organism: Sminthopsis crassicaudata (assembly GCF_048593235.1). NCBI lineage: Eukaryota > Metazoa > Chordata > Mammalia > Dasyuromorphia > Dasyuridae > Sminthopsis > Sminthopsis crassicaudata. The sequence continues at coordinate 280,490,188 of NC_133618.1, forward strand.
GTACCGACTTAGCACTTAGTAAGAACCTAATATCTCCCCCTTTCTTTTTTTTTGATTTAGAACATAGGGTGGTCATGACCTTGAAACATAAATCCATCAATATGGGAGGCATTACACATAATTACATAGATTACATAAACACATAGTAACTTAGTAACATAGTAACATTGTACATACTAGAAGTATGTAACAAATAACATGATCAAATAATCATAAATTGAGAATTTATAAATGTCCATAAGTCCATTGTCCATTAGTCTCATCTTGTGTTAGGAAATCCAATGATTCCTGCTGGTTTTTAAAGTTCTTTAACAGTCTTCTTATTAGCCATGCTCTTTCAGTGTCAGATGTTTCTTAGATTTTCTTCTTTGTTTTGAGGTCTTTCTCTTTTTCTGTCTCTCTCCAGGCACTTGTTGCCACCTATCTGTTTCCTTCTTCATCTTTTTCCTTCTGTTTGTTAAAATACAAGCAAACCCTCTCTCCCAGGCAGTTAACCTATCTAATATCTTTCTATTTACCACTTTCTAAATCTCTTCTCATCATCTGGCAATTACATTGGAGTTGTTTGCACTGGACACAGCCCTGTTGGTTTAAAAGGCCTGTATTCTCCAAGTGTAATCCATTTTTGCAATCTGATTGCCTTTTGGCTGACTTATCAGGTAATCCCTTTCTGCCATGTGATTGCTTTTCTGCTGGTTGATCAAATCAGAATACTGACCTTCTAAAGGTTCTTTGGGTGTAACATCAGCTGCTTTCATGCCCCAAGTCTTTTTTGCCTGGGGCCCTGGACCTGGGCCCCTCATCCCATTTCCCTGAATTATTCTACACTCTGATGCCCAATGAAGTCCTCTGTTGCATTTTGGACATGGAGTTTTAGGTCTTCTCACTGTATCTCCATACCTACACTGAGCTCTTAGATGTCCAATTTTTCCACATTGAAAACATCGCTGAGTTTCTCTGGAAGTCCCTTGCCAGGAGGGACCCTGTCTTTCCATGTTCATCATAGTCTGGGTGTAAAAAGCATTTGTTCCCACTGTAGCTCTGCGTCTTATGATCTCCTCTAAAGGAGCATCTTTGTCTAATCCCCATATAATTCTTTTGCAAATATTATTGGCATTTTCCTTAGCCAGATGTCTGGTCATTATTTCTGTAGCTGCATTTTCTTCAATAGTTCTTTTGACAGCAGTTTGCAAACGTCCCACAAAATCTGCAAAAGATTCATTGGGACCTTGCTCTATTTTAGTGAAAACCTCTCCCCGATCTTTCTGTCCAGGGAGGACACCCCAAGCTTTTATTGCAGCCTTAGCAATTTGCTCATATATTGTCATGGTATAATTAATCTGTTCTGAATTCTCTCCATACTGACCTTCACCAGCTAAGTGCTCAAAAGTGAATTGTGTGTTAACTCCTATTTCCAAATTGCATCTGACTTGGATTTTACATAATTCATGAAACTCCGCAAGCCATAACAAATTTTCTCCAGGTTCTAGGCATGTCCTTGCTATGGGATTTCCAATCATCTGGGGTTAGGACTTCATAAGACAAACCATCTAGTAACATTTTAGCATAAGCTGATGTAGCTCCATGAAGGGTACAACCTTTTTTCAAATCTTTAATTTTATTCAAATCTAAAGGTGCATATCTTCTCCTTTTATGACCTACAGAGTCAATATCTTCAATCACAGGATATTCATGTATAAAATCACTTATATCCTGTCCTTCTCTCTTAGCTTTAACCAATGCTTTTTCTAATCCTGTCATAGGCTTAGGCTGCTTCACAGGCAATTCTGTTTGTGTTTCTGCCTCTTCCCCTCCTCCTTCTTGCTTCACCCCTGAAGGGTTAATTGAGGGAGGAGATGGGAAATGCTCCTGTTGCTCAGAATTGTACTTAACTTCATTGTTATCTGATTCATCCTTTTCACCTAGTTTAGTTGACACTTCCCCATTTTGCTCCTTCTTCTCTTCCTTTAGAATAACATTTTTTAAAGCCACTTGGATTAAATTGTAGGTATGAAGTGTATCTTTGGAAATTGAGTTTGGTCTGGAACCAAAGGGCCAAATGTCAAAAGGGCAATTGTAGTGTTCACCTAATTGCTTTCCTACTAATTCCCATTCATCTGGATCCAATTCTTTTTCCAGAGAAAAACAAGGACATATGACCTTCACAGTTTTTAAAAGTTCAGTAATATCCTCCAAAATTATAATCAATCCTTGGCTTTTCATAACCTTGATGATGCTCTCTAAACATTTTCCTTGAACAGAAGGTGTTTGCCCCATTTCACTATAAGAGATTGCTAGTTTAGCCCTTAACAAGTTAAGTTCCTTATTTGTCTATTAGAACGCTCACTTAATCTTTAACAAAGTTTCCTTGTTACTCACAGTTCTGGGTCAGAGAGACTGAGATCTGGATCGGAGGCTTTCCCACTGGAATCAGGATCGTGTCTGTCCCTGTTCAGGCGCCAAATTGCGATGGTCCGGTCTAGGTCCTCTGAAGGGCTCAGAATAAGTCCTTGTCAGGATAAGCAAAAGTCCTTGCCCCACGTTGTGGACGCCAATATGTAACGTGCTGTTGTCTCCAGAAGCTGCCAATCGCTCTCTGGGAGGAAATCTACTGTGTCAACTCAAATCTCTCGGACAGATTATTCTTCCAGTAGAGAGCAGTTGTCTCCAGACAGTTGCTGTTAACTCTGGTCCAGAGTAGTGACTTCCCTCTTTTATCCTCCCAGAGAATAGACATGGGATAATGCAAGGGCTTCTGGGAAAAATTACTTCAACCAATGAACTTACTCCTCCTAAGCATGCAAGCTCTTCCCCAGAAATTCACAAGTAAAACTCCCAGTCATGGCCAAAACTAGAGAATTGTCAAGTACCGACTTAGCACTTAGTAAGAACCTAACAATCCATAAAACTTAAGAAATGGAAGAAGGTTTCCAAATCACTGAGGAGTTTCATTTGTGAAAAATTAATGGAAAGACAAACACAACAATCAAACAGCATGATGATGCTTAGATGGGTTGTGATTTGCAATTATAGAGCAAATGTTCACAAGGAGGAATTCATAGATGATATACTGAAGGACAGTGATTTAATACTCTCCATTTGCCTTGCCGCTTTTCAGAACTACTATTAATGTCTTACGTTTGTAATAAAACTTTCTTTTGAAACATCTAACATTTCTCCGAAATTTCTAAAGCACAATGGCTCTGTGAAGTTTTAAAGAGTACTTTACCTATGAGTATTTATTCTGCCAGCTAAAATCATTAGAAGCAAGTTTTACTTTGGATTTTTAAAAGTGTGTTGATGTTACAACTGATAAATCTGATTATTAAAATTACAACTTGAAACTAAGAGACACATTTCTAAAAGACAATAATTTAGAGATCCACCAAAATAACCACACATACATAAAAGAGAATATCAGAATTATAAATTCCTTATCTTAAGCAGAGTTGCCCACAAAATTTTGATTGTATAAATGATTAGGTTAGCAAGAGCTAAAAAGTTATTTTAACCAGAACACATTTAGTGTAATTATATAAAGATTTTTAGGGAGCATAATTAATGTAATAAAAACACTGTAGAGAAGTTTGGTGGACCCCTACTTTAAAAATCCTTAATAATTAGTTCTAGTCACTGTTTATATTTTAATGGAATTTTATTTATCTGAAAATATTCTATAATCCAAACAGGACTTAATTTATTCAAATTTATTAGAAATTACTATGAATATTGGAAGTAATCTTAAAACTTCAGCATTGGGATATTTGTCTATATGTTTAAGAATTAACATATACATTCTATGTGATGGTAATTAAAGGACCATTAATACAACTACATTTCAGTATTAAGTAATATAATATTTAGTCTCTTACCAGAACATCATGCACCAAGGCTTGGTATGTCCAAGTATGGTGTAATGGAGTAGCCAAATCTATGTTCCTGTCAACAAGGACTAATAAAGGCCTTTGGAAGCTGCAAATAAAAAAAAAATTACACCGTTGCATCAAAGGATAATAAGACTGTGAAATTGTTGAATCAGGTTAAGAAATGCTTCAGATTACTAATGAATTCTATGCATGATGAAAGGACACTTACTTTATTTAGTTTTCTCTCTTACAGAAGGCAAACTACAAATCATTATAAAACACTTGAATATAAGGATAAGGATAATGTATTCTTATTAAGATACTACCATCATTAAAAAATTTTTTAAACGGCTAAAAAAGACATATAATTGTTAATTTAGTGTAAGAAGAGAAAAGCACACTCATACTGTCAATATCTAACTTGAAAAAAAATTAAACTAAAAAAAGTTTTGTTCTCATCTTCATCTCAAATTTAAAATTCACAAAACTGACTGTGATAATATTTTTTAAAAGGCTTAGTAAGTTTGTCATTTTATAGACAATTCAGGCTATGGAGAGGACACTAAAATTCTTGAGGGTTATGACAAGAAAGCATAAGTTCTGAGAGGTCTTATGTGCTAGAAAAGCTTCAATCACGAAGCTGATAATTAAATGTAGTTATTTCCTAAGAACCAGGGTTAAGTTGAGAGAGAATTATTGCCACAGGGTTGCTCATCAGATGATGAAATGTTGTAACCAAAGTAATTTATTAAAATCATTTTATTAAAGCATAAAGAAGTTGTGATCTTCTTTGAAGCAGAGTCTAAGTACAGATAAGAAAGAAATTGGAGATCCTTAAGATATTTAGCTAAAATAAACCTTGAATGAGAATATGCTTTTTCAAATTTAGTTTTCAGTAGCTACTTTTAAAAATATATTGCAACCACTGAAGAAACTCTGGAACAATTTAAAGCAACTAATGAGTCAGGAAGAACTAAAACACATAAAAAAAAATATATATATATATATATATCCTATTTTAAACAAACCTGACACATGATTATCTGGATTTACCCTCCTCCAAAAAAGAATAAAATTAAGGAGCAATTATTTTGATTACAAAATTATTCCTTATTGATTCCCTAAAATGGCAAAATGTTCCATGTCACTTAAAATAGGATAAAATATAAAAATAAAATTTAGGAAGATATGTATTGCATTAATATATTGCATATATTAAGATATGATGATTTTCACTACTGATCAGAGAAATGCAAATTAAGACCACTCTGAGATACCACTACACACCTGTCAGATTGGCTAAGATGACAGGAACAAATAATGATGAATGTTGGAGGGGATGTGGGGAAACTGGGACACTAATACATTGCTGGTGGAGTTGCGAAAGAATCCAGCCATTCTGGAGAGCAATCTGGAATTATGCCCAAAAAGTTATCAAACTGTGCATACCCTTTGACCCAGCAGCGCTACTACTGGGATTATATCCCAAAGAAATACTAAAGAGCGGAAAGAGACATATATGTGCCAAAATGTTTGTGGCAGCTCTTTTTGTTGTAGCTAGAAACTGGAAGATGAATGGATGTCCATCAGTTGGAGAATGGTTGGGTAAATTGTGGTATATGAAGGTTATGGAATATTATTGCTCTGTAAGAAATGACCAGCAGGAGGAATACAGAGAGGCCTGGAGAGACTTAAATCAACTGATGCTGAGTGAAATGAGCAGAACCAGAAGATCACTGTACACTTCAACAACAATACTGTATGAGGATGTATTCTGATGGAAGTGGAAATCCTCAACATAAAGAAGATCCAACTCACTTCCAGTTGATCAATGATGAACAGAGGTAGCTACACCCAGAGAAGAAACACTGGGAAGTGAATGTAAATTGTTAGCACTAATATCTGTCTGCCCAGGTTGCATGTACCTTAGGATTCTAATGTTTATTGTGCAACAAGAAAATGATATTCACACACATGTATTGTACCTAGACTATATTGTGACACATGTAAAATGTATGGGATTGCCTGTCATCGGGGGGAGGGAATAGAGGGAGGGGGGGATAATTTGGAAAAATGAATACAAGGGATAATATTATAAAAAATATATATATAATAAAAAATTAAAAAAAAAATTAGAAATTAGGACCATATGGGATGTGAGCTCCGTCCCTTCCAGGCAGCTAGTGTATTAAAAAAAAAAAAAAAAGATATGATGATTTTGTAATCTCCAAGTTATTAGAAGAGCATCATAGTTCTTTACTATATAAAGAGCAAATTTGGATCAATAGGTATAGGCAAGACAAGAAGGAGTTTAAGCTGATGAAATGGATGCTGGAAAGAAGTTTTTTCTCAGCAATTCAACTAAATAGGTTCAAGAGTTGAGGGAGAAAATTTCCAAAAGCTATTTGTTCTGTTCCCTATACTATTGTAAGTCAACCAAACCAGATTACCTGTTTTATTTTTTTAAACCTTCATCCCAATGCTCCTTCCTTTACTGTGGTTTATAATCAACCATAATTCATAATTTAATATAACTCTCTCCACCATTTGACTAATCAAAGCCTTCATTCTTGAAATACAACTAACTAATCTATAACTCAAAAGCATCTTAATAGGGACAAACTTGTTTAAATAATCAATGCTTTAGACTTCATAATCTCCTTTATACTATATCTTTGCTACTAGAAATGAAAATCTACCCAAAAAAATCATACAACAGCATTAAATGCTTTCTATTGATTTTTTTTCATCACCAAGCGAGTTAAAAGGACCACTTCAGAGAAAAACCTCTAAACTTCAAAGACACACCACTAGAACTAGGCATTCTTTCTAAAGACAGTAGATTTAGGAGGCAGCTAGGTAGTATAGTGGATAGAGCACCAGCCCTGAATTTAGGAGGAGTTGAATTCAAATCCAACCTCAAACACTTAACACTTCCTAGTTGTGTGACCTTGGGGGCAAGTCACTTAACCCCAATTGCCTCGGCTAAAAAAAAAAAAAGAAGAAGATAATAGATGCAAGTAAACTTTCTACCAAGAAAGGCAAATACTCAACAAGACTCCATCCTCATAGTTCAAGATTAACTTAAAGACAATGAATTTGATCTTTCCATGTAGAAATATTAGAAAAATTTTAAAGTAACTAGGTAATACTTGTAGAAGCATGAAAAAACTTTGAATATACAATACCTGAACTGACCAGCCCCAAGTGTGTCACCTGTAAAAAGGCTATTTCTTGCATCTCTTAAGTTTTCTCGAAGTTTCTTATCTAGTTTCTGGAAAAAAATCAAATGTGAGATTAATTTTTAAAGTACATTTTCATAAAATGAAGGTAAAAATTACATGAATGGTATTAGACATGCAAACTTCCCTATGAAAGAAAAATGCTACTGCTAATGTAAAATGTGCCAAATTTTTCTGTTCTTTAGATGCAATCATTAACTAAAGAGCCTTTAAGATAGGAATCGATTTAATAAGGCCAAAGCTCCTCTCTCATGTCAGACACCCTGGTTCAGACTATCCCTGAGAGAACAATGAGATACCATCAATTCTTTTAGTCACATAGACCTAAAGAACAAATGGAAATTCCAGAAGCTTCTGGTTTTACCTGAACGCTGTTCTCTGAATTGACTTTGTCTTACTAAAGCTTAAAAGATATCAGCTTATTTGCAGAAATGATGGTTGAGGCTGGGGAGAGAATAGTTCAAAAGTGTAGCTGAATAGGATGGAAGAGAAGGGCTAACAAATTAGGGGTTGTAGTGGATGGAAGCAGCAAAGAGTACCTGAGGATCCCATTCCAAAAAAGAAAAAAATTTCCCCCACATCTTCTATTTATCACAGATCCATTAATTTTATGATTGGGCTTTTATAAATTTCTTAATTCAGCCAAGAGATATAGTGAATAGCTAAACACTGAAAACTGGAGTAAAAAAGACCTGAATTCAAATTCTACCTCAAAACACTTATTAGCTTTTTGACCCTAGACAAATCACTTTAACTTTCTTTACTTTAGTTTCCTCATCTGTAAATTAGGGTAGTACCCCAAGTACCCCATCTCATGAGATTGTCGTGGAAATCAAGTCAGATAACATGTAAAGAGCTTTGCAAACCAAAAAGCACTACATAAACAATTATTATTACTGGCTGAACTTTTTCTTTTTCCTTACAAAGACCAATTCAAAGGGGTAGGAAATATCAAGAAATGGCTATCAAATAAAAACAAAATGCTTCAAAAAACTCCTTTTTTGGGGGGAGGGGATGGTAGTGGTATCAGGTAATCAAGTTTAAGTGATTTGTGCAAGTTCACATAGTAAGTGTCTAAGGCCAAAAACATTTATTTTAAATAAACAAACAAAAAAAAACCCCAATGAAGACAAATATAATTCTTTGTTAAAATAGAGGAATAAGTAAAGCATCTGGGCTGACATTAATGGAGGTTCGAACATAAGGACTGAAATAATTTATGGATGAAGAACAAGGATAAAAGTGGAAATCTATATACATCTATATAAGCCAAAAGCAATATTAAGTATCCAATTCATAAGCAAATATCTTTAATATGCACAAAAAGACTGAGCATGGAGAGAAGAAATAGCACTAGATTTAATTTATGCTCTTCATGAAATGAATCATTAAGAAAAACTTACCACTGCCACCATTTCTGCTGCTGTTCCTCTTGAACATCTAATTATAGGAACAGCACCTAGTTTAAAGTAACAGCAACATTATTATTGTTTATATTTAAATGTATCCACTGAAGTAAACTTAATATTAAAAAATTACAAATAAAATTCTTAATAGGAGCTATTAGTGTTTTAAAATTAGATTACAGATTTTTAAAAAAGTTCTATAGTAAACAGGGTTTCCAATAAAATTCTCTTAATATGCAAATCAATCTATGGAATTAACAATTTAACAGAAACTAGTTAATTCATTTTCCATTTAATTTTGTTCATTTGATTTAATCTCATCAGCAAAGTTAGTGAAACAATTTTCTAGTCAGCTTGGAGTGGAAGTCAGATGGCTAAAATAGACTTCATATCAGATGCTTGATTTGTTACACAATCTTTCTTTTTAAGTTTTTTTTTTTTTTTTTTTTTTTTTTAAAGACCATACCCAATCCCCCTTTCTCAATTTCCCTATTTTTTTCCAACAACACTGCAATCTTTCTAATAAATGAGGCTCCCAACTTAGGTAAGTTATTCTCCATTCTTCATTCTCTTTCAACCTTTGATCCCATTCAATCACTTGCCAGTGATTCTGTCAACTATCCATCCCAACTCACACACCCACCATACTGGTTTGAATCCTTGCAATCTTTTGCAACAATTTCCCAATTTATCTCTGTCTCAAATCTCTTTCACTTCAATTCATACTTTACATAGCTACCAGATGGATTTTCCTAAAGTACAGGCCTCAACAAATTATTCTTGTTTAATAAACTTCATTGGTTTTCTACACTAGACTCAAGTACAAACTCCACTCTTTGATATTTAAAAAAGTTTCAGATGTATTTATAACCTGCTTTTTCATGCTTGTTATACACTACTCTCCTTATATAATCTTATATTATAATCAAACCAGCTTTCTCCTTCTCATATTACACCTTTCATGTCTAGGCTTTTGCACTATATCTCATATCTAGTCCCTTCTCAAAAATCCTATTTTTATCAAAGCCCTACTTTAGCTGATTTCGACATAGTCTTTTCTGTTCCCTCAAGTTGTTAGCACCTTCCATTCTCATATTTGTCTTCTACGTATACAGATACACATTTCCCTTCACAAAATGTAGACTATTGAAAGCAGGGACTCTCACTTTTATCCATGTATTCCCAGAACTTGACACAATATCTGACATGCAATAGGGTGAGTAGACTGATTATATGGACTTGTAAAGTCACTCATGGAGTACTGTTTATTTACCTTTAAAATAAAGAATATCTAAGATTCCCTCTTAATCCTATGATTTTTTTGATCTACATATTTCTCCCCAAACTTCAAAAGTTCAATGTAGTTCAATACAGAAAACTACCAATCAATCATTTGCTTCAAGAAAATATTGGAAGTTACATTTATCATAGTATGTGCACTTTGGGACAATAACAAGGATTCTGTTCACTTAATGAGTTGATAATTACCAAAAATTATCAGTCAGTTAATTATTTAAAAGTTTACATATAAGGCATTCTCTACAGACAGATAAGTTTGCATAAATATCTAAATAAACTAGAGATCCAAACAGTAAGGCAGAAATAAAGGAATTGTCTTATCATGCCAAATTGTTGTAGATTAAATTATTAAATAATAAGTTAACATTTATGTAACACTTCAATGCTAACTAATTCAAATATAATTTAATTGATGTAACAATACAGAAGATAACCCATTCATGCCTTTTCACACTGTAGGCATCTTCCCCATGCCCTCCCATAAAGTTCAATTCACCAAGATATTCACGTTTCTCACTTTGTCTTGAAATGGGAAGGATGCCACTGCAGCAAAAAGGCCATCTTAGTGGACCACAGCATCTTTTTTTTGGTCACAGACTTATTTGAGGACATCCTTTACTCCACTCCTTATTCATAACTGGCTAGGTATAGGGCAGCACATTTATGTATATCTTCCATTGCCTTTGGATCATACTCATTTTCAATTATTCAGAGCCTGTAGCAATCCATTTTTCAGAGCCATACACCACTAACAAAAGAATACTGGTATTAAGATAGGCCTCTGTTTCAGGAAGAAGTTTCAGGTCATTACAAGAATTTAGTAATTTTCCAAAGGCACATCAGCCCACTTTCCCCATTTCCCAATTGTGAGCCCAATTCATTATTGTCCCCTTGCCTCTGTCCATCTAGATATCAATGGACAAACATTATAAACTATTGACTCAATTGCATATCATAATCTGGTTGACTAGCATATAATTCCATTGTGTTCTTCAATTTATTTAAGTCCTTCGGAGTCAAGTACTGTTCTTTTTTTTTTTTTTTTTTTTTTTTTTTTTTATATCCCAAGGCCCTAGCATACACTTGACATTTAATAAATGCTTATTGATTGATTGCTCTTTCATATAAGTGGTTGTTGCAAGGTTTGTTAAGCTAAATTTTTTTGAGTGGTTATGGAATGAATTCAGTCTGTTCTCAATGTGATACAATTGGACGTGATACAATTGGAACAATGTCATCAACAAGCAGGAACTTTCAGGAAATCTAAAAATTGAGAGGAAATACCTGTTCAAAAAACAACTCCAAGTTACGTTTCCTATGGCACAGATGTATCAACCTATTTTGTGTTTCACCTAATATTAATGATTAGAGGGTAAACAAATAGCATTCTCTCAGTTGTTACATCTCATAGAATTTTGAGATGTATAGATAGTATTCATCTTATTGCAGGAAAGTTTTTCAATCAGTTGTTTGAAAAACTTTTCCTGCAATAAGATGTCTACCATCTATACATCAGTTGTTTACATCTGCCTATCAAACACTTTTTTTTTTTATAGTTGGCAACAAGTATCTTGTATTCTCTTTATCTTTCAGTCAATTATATAATGAATAGCACATAAATTTTAAATTAAACTTTCTTTACATAAAGGAATAAAACTTTAAAACTTACCAAGTGTAACAAAAAAGCAAAAGAGGCTATCAACAATAGTGTCCATAATGGTTTCCATTTCTGTGTCCGTAATATCTGGCCTATTAATGGCTAAAATAAAATTGATGAAAGGAAAAAGGTAGCAAAAATATACGTTTACATCAAATCCATTAATTTATCAACAACTGCTCAAGTAGTTCCATAGCATTCCCAAAACTATTTATTACATTTTAAAAATAACAAGTAGGATGGCCAAATTTAAATTTCATTAATAAATTCTATATTTCAAATATCAGGAATAGGAATTAGTGCTAAAAGTGATTAATAAAAGTCACTTCACAGTTCACAAATAGTTTTACCATATGTAACTCAATTAAAAATCTCAGAATTTAAAAAACAAACTTTATCTAAAACTTCAATTTTGACAATATTTATAAATGCCTATATAGAGAGCAATACGCTAAAACTGGGAAATAAGATTAAATAAAATATTTTTCACAGTTTCTGTCCTTGTGGAGCTCAGACCCTACATTGGATATAGGATATTACCACAAATCACTGTAATATATATCTCAGAAAAAGAGATCACTCACTCAAATATGAGTTGAGCAGAAAACAATATTCCAACCTGACAGGGAGACTCACTAACACCTCTCCAATGTTACAGCACAGTGAGGAGGTTAGCTTAAGTTGTTGAAGGCTACACTAACTGAATATAAATGCTGGCAGGTGCTATTGACAAGGCAATTTCTCATAGAGGTTCTGGAACTGATTGTATTCTGAGGGCCCATCTTATCAAGTTAAGAAAAGACTTTTTACCAGAAAGTTAGCTACCATGTTTTTCCACCACAGAAATTTATGAAACTGTCTCCTAAGACAGAAAGATATTGAGCAGGGATTATTAACCTAAGGTCTGTGACCTTTTTTTGGTTAATAACTTTATATTTTTTGATGACTGTATCTCAACATACTTGGTTACCTTTGTAGTCTTGTGTATTATGTATTTAAAAGCTCTGGCTTCATCAGACTAGCAAAGGGTTCATGACACAAAAAAGTTTAAGAAATCATGTTCAGAATATGGCAAAGCCAGAAATATTAGTGGAATATGTGATTCAAAACTAGAGTGCCAAAGCCTTTACAGTACTATTAAAGAATAGATGAACTCTCTCTTTAGTACATAGAAAGCAAAATTTCAACAAAACAACTTGCTGAGTCCCCAAACAGTTTTCAAAACACCCTATTATTTCTGATCAAAAAAAAATTTAAAAGCTTACTATAAGAAATATACTCGAGTACTCAAAAATTACTAGATTTTAAGCAACAACAAAAATAATCTTGAAAATTTTCAAGAATACTTATTTAGGAACTAGAATGTGATACAGATAACATGATAATAGATAACTAATTACTTGCATATGCCAAGATTGAAACACTCTCCATTTATCCACTATCTATTCTAAGCAAACAAGTTGATATGAATGGTTAAAAAATAATAATAATAAAAGTACCACAGTAACTATTAGTAAAACTATACATGACCTTGGAGCTCAGGAAGACATGGCTTCAAATTCTGCCTCTGTGAAATACTGCTGGTGCAAGTCACTTCATTCCTGTTAGCTCCAAACAACTAAGGCTATTATTAATTGCAAAAAAGGATCAGTCTATGTAAGTAAAGTAAATTCTTCCCTAGGATCTCCTAACAAGTGAAAAATCAAAGCTTGGAGGAGGAGGTATAAAACTAAACTTGTAAACTATTTTTTCACTTATTTCATTTCAAAACACATCTGACAGTGAAAAAACCAGAGACCAATTAAACTAAAATAACAGTTCTAAGTTAACTCTAGCCCAAAAATGACTGCTTATTAAAATGATGAATTAGTGTACTAAACTGTACTATCCCATATATGTAACTTAAAGTGAAATGACTTTACACCACAACTTGTAATTGTATTTTCAAAGAATGGGAATTATTTTGTTATTAACTCTAGAAATCATTTAATACCTGCTAAGTAGCCCATTTTTTAAGAAATGATAGCTTTTTAGATAATATTTTAAGATTTGCAAAGCATTTTACAAATATCTTATTTATCCTCATAGCAACCTTGGGAAGTAGATATCATTATTATGTCCATTTTCTTTTGGTGTTTCATATTTTTATTTTCTCCAATTATATATAGAACAAATCTTTATACTTGTTTTTAAAACTTTGAGTTCCACTATGCCCAAAGGGCTACCAAACTGTGCAAGCTTATATTCCAAAGAGATCACAAAAAAGGGAAACGAATCTACATGTGCAAAAACGTTTGTACCATCCCTTTTTGTAGTGGCAAGGAACTGGAAACTGAGTGGATACCCATCAATTGGAGAATGGAGAACAACTTATGGTATAAGAATATTATAGAATATTATTATTCTAAAGAAATGATCAGCAGGATGATTTCAGAAAGGCCTAAAGAGATTTACAAGAACTGATGCTAAGTGAAGTGAGCAGAAGGTGGCTCTTTTCAACAATGAGGTGATTCAGACCAGTTCCAATGATCTTTTAATAAAGAAAGCCATCTGCACCAGAGAGAAGACGATGGGAATTGAGTGTGGATCACAACATAGCATTTTCACTTTTTGATGTTGTTTGTTTGCATTTTGTTTTTTTTCTCATGTTTTTTTCCTTTTTGATCTGATTTTTCTTGTGCAGCATGATAATTGTATAAATATGTATATGTATATTGAATTTAACACATATATTTTTAACATGCTTAACATATATTGGATAATTTGCCATCTAGAGGAGGAATTGGGGTAAGGGGAGAAAAATTTTGGAATACAAGGTTTTGGAAGGTCAATATTGAAAAATTATCCATGCATATGGTTTGAAAATAAAAAAGCTTTAATTAAAAAAAAACAAATAAACAAACAAAAAACTTTGAGTTTCAGATTCTCTCCCTTCTCTCATTAAGAAGGGACATGTGCAGTTATGCAAAACATTTCTATAAAAGTCATACTGTCATAGATTCCCCCCCCCATATAAATCCTCAAGAAAAATAAAGTTAAAAAAAAAAAGTATGTTTTAGTCTGTATTTAGACAGAATCAATTCTTTCTTTTAGCATAGACTGCATTTTTTAAATTGTATTGCTGAGTACAGCAGAGTTATTCACAGCTGATCATCTCACAACATTGCTATTATTTTGTACATTTCACTTTGCTTGAGTTCATGGAGAACTTTCCAGGTTATTTTTTAAGAGAATCCTGCTCATCTTCTCCCACAGAAAAATGATATTCCATTATTGTTCTGGAGGAAATGACCAGCAAGATGAATACAGAGAGGCTTGGAGAGACTATGAACTGATGCTGAGTGAAATGAGCAGAACCAGAAGATCACTATACACTTCAACAACAATACTGTATGAAGATGTATTCTGATGGAAGTGGATATCTTCAACATAAAGAAGATCCAACTCACTTCTAGCTGATCAATGATGGACAGAAACAACTACACCCAGAGAAGGAACCCTGGGAATTGAATGTAAAATATTAGCACTACTGTCTATCTACCTAGGTTACTTATACCTTCGGAATCCAATACTTAACGTGCAACAAGAAAATTGGATTTACACACATATATTGTATCTAGGTTATACTGTAACACATGTAAAATGTATGAGATTGCCTGTCATCTAGGGGAGGGAATAGAGAGGAGGGGAAAATCTGAAAAAATGAATACAAGGGATAATGTTATAAAATAATTACTCATGCATATATAGTCAAAAAATGTATAATTATAAAATTAATAAAAGAAAAAAAAGAAAAATAAAAATGATATTCCACCCATAATCATATATAATTTATTCAGCCATTCCCTAATTGATGGCCATCCCTTCAATGTCCAATTCATTGCTCTGAGAAAAGAGCTGCTATACAAATTTTTATATAAAACAATCTTTTTTGGGGGATTCATGTCTAGCAGTGATATTGTTAGG
The DNA here is from genome assembly GCF_048593235.1 of Sminthopsis crassicaudata. Taxonomy (NCBI): domain Eukaryota; kingdom Metazoa; phylum Chordata; class Mammalia; order Dasyuromorphia; family Dasyuridae; genus Sminthopsis; species Sminthopsis crassicaudata. The sequence continues at coordinate 280,505,624 of NC_133618.1, forward strand.
TCAAAGGATATGCTTTATATGATTTTATAGCACTTTAGGCATAACTTAAATCTTTTGATCCTTTATCAATTGGAGAATGAGTCTTTTTTTAAAAAATAAACTTCCCTATGCATTGGAGAAATCAGGGCTTTATCAAGATCAAAATTCTTTTCCCAATTATTATTGTTAACTATTTCCTCCCATTTATTCTATTCTCTCTCTCCTTTCACTCTGACCCCTCCTCAAAAGTGTTTTGCTACTGACTACCTCCTCCCTCAATATGCCCTCTCTTCTATCACCCTCTCCCCTTCCCCTTCTACTTTCCCACAGGGTAAGACAGATTTCTATACTCACATTGAGTGTGTATGTTAAAGAAATTATAACTTGAAATCTATATAAAATCTAACATAACAGTACAGAGGCACTAAATAAATGCTTTTTGATCTTAATATTCACAAGGTTGCTGAAAACCAAGTACTTTGGTACTACTAAATGACTTTACATTAAAAAATCTATGACAATTCTAGTCTTAAAGTACCAAACAGTCTCTACATTAAAAAAAAAAAAAATTACTATCATAGTCAATCATACACTTTTAAAAGAAAACTTTTAAATTTATGTACTTGTACATAGATAAAAAACTGTAATTTTACATACCACGATAAGAGACAAGCTCCTTATTTTGATTGCATAGGACAAACATATCATCTTCCAAAGTAATAAAATTGAGATACTGATCAAAAACCTAGGGTGAAAAAAAAGGGAACATCTTTGAAAAAATTATTAAAACTTGGTTCTAGTCAAGGTAAATACAATTTGATAAAACTTACTGAGCAAAAAAAAAAAAAAATTAACTAGGACTAATAATCATACTACCAACCTATTACTTAATTTAGTAGGAGTGAAGTAAAAATATCTGGATAATTAAAAAAATATAAAATTTGCCTAACAAGGATATCCATTCTATACTATTTAAACTTAAAACTGTTTTGACAACTTTGTCTCCTCTGAGAAGTTTAGAAATTAAAAATGCTCTATAATATAAATTTGGGATAAATGCACACTATTAAAAAAATACCAACTAGAAATTCCAAAATAAATGTCTAAAATGTATTAATGGAATTCAAGTTAAACTATCATTTACCCTTTTTCCCCCCCTTCAAATAAAGCCATTAAGAAGGGACTTGGTGGAAATTTGAAGGCTATTTTTAAAGGAAATTTTAGAGCAACACACCTTTTTAATAAGGTAGAAAATTTCAAGTATAAGTCTATAAAAACTAGAAAGGCAGGGGGCTCTTCTGAATAAAAGGAAGAGAAAGTATTAATAGTAGAGGGAAGTAAGAAGAATGATTCAAATTCTTTGTACAAAAGAATCACTTCAATTATTTGTTAAATGAAAAGTTCTTTCCAGTCCACCCTCCCCTTTCCCTTCTGGGATTATCTTTTATTTATATTGTAATTATCTTGCATACATCTAGTTATTTTGGATTTTGTATTTCCTCCATTAGAGTCTGAGCAACTTGAGGATAGGGACCATGTTTTTGTTTATCTTCAGATTTTGTTTAGTCATTTTCAGTCCTGTCCAGCTCCATGACCTCATTTGCAGTTTTCTTAGCAATGATACTAGAGTGATGTGCATTTCTTTCTCCAGCCCATTTTAAAGATGAGGAAACTAAAGCAAACAGGGTTAAGTGGCTTGTCCAGAATCACAAGGCTGATAAATGTCTGAAGTCAGATTTGAACTCAAAAAAATGAGTCAACTCCAGGCCTAGCACGCTATCCAGTGCACTACCTAACTACCCTTTCTTCATACAACCAGGGCTTAGTTAAGCACAATACTAAATAATAAGAATTTATTGATTGACCTGCTTCCTAATTTGCTTGTTATTCTATTACACTTACATTTGGTTCATAAAAAACTGAGATAGCATTAAAGATTTGAAAAAAATTAAATATTATTTATGACAAGAAAGGGCATTAACCCCATGTACTATGGGGACAATACCTATAAAAGGCTGAATTTCTTTTAACCTTTCCAAAAATACATAATTATATAGTGCTTTCCCCCTGAGACTATAGTCACCAAATACTTGATAAGTACAAATTTTTCTTTTTGTAATAAAATGTCTCCCCCAAATCCTCATAATATGTAGACAAAAATAATCTAATTTTCAAAATTATGTTTGTAAAAATAAAATAATCAATCAAACCTGTTTGTGCCCAAGAAATTAACAACTGGCTTATCCAAAAGCACATCTAAATAATATAAATACTTGGAATTAAAGTTTAACATATTGCTCTAAAAATGGAATCAAAATGACAAACAGACATCTGGTTTTCTAAGGAAAATTTAACTTTTAAAGCACTGCAGTACTATTAAGCTTTTTATTGTTAATAACATTTCTTACTCTGCTGGCTACAATCTCAATAAATTTTTTAAAAATTTTATCCACAGGATTAATAGATAGGCTGCATAAGACAGAACTAATTACAATTTAAGTTAAAATAAAAAGATGACTTACAAATGAGTAATTAAGTTAATAAAAACCTAGTAAAAACAAATTAAAATAAGACTGTAAAACATTTCCAGATCCTATCAAATTAAGTGTTCAAGCAACACTTAATAAAATTTAATTCTCATAAGACTATAATTTGTTCTAGGATAACAGCTAGCATTCATAAAATCTTTTTCAAATATATATCTCCATTTGAATCTTCTGACAACCTTGTGAGCAATATACTTTCCTTATTTTACAAAAATGAAAAATGAGGTTAGAATGAAGTTGTCACTTGTCCAGCATTACAGAGCTATTAAGTGTCTATAGCAGGAGATGAATTCAAGTCTTCTTCACTCCAGATCACTACACTAACTAGTTGCCTATATTCTAGGCAACGTGTGGAGAGGCTGAAAGTAGAGATGAAAACATATAAAATGCCTCCATCAAATAGTAATAACTGAGATGTTTTTTGTTCCAAGGTAGTTTTTCTTGGTAATGACAGAGTAGAAAAAAATATAAATTGTAGAATATGTTAACAAATTGGAATTTTGGCAAATTAGATGGTAGAGAGACTGTATATAATAATTTTTTAAAACGGTACTGCATGCATTGGATTTAGAGCAAAAAAAGAATTCTCTCAGTCAGGAAAAAATTCAATTTCTGAAATCTGCCAACTTTTCAGAACTCTAGTTGGTAAGAATCATCAGGTAGGGCCAGACCACTTCCATCACAAGCTTTAAGACAATTTTTAAAAATGACTTACTATACAAATCTAATCCAACTAATTACATTTTAAATGGAGAAATTCCTTCCAATTGTAAAAATAAGGCTGAAATACATTTTTAAAAAAAATTCCTTCATCAATATCTTACATGAAAAAGCAGAAATATGGAATTAATTGCATATTTGATCGAATTGTACTTTACTTTGGATTTCCTAAAAATGAATTAAAAAAACATTCTTACTTACAGAGCTTGACAAAAAAAAAAAATAGCATTTCTGTAGGACCTTATATTAAATGATTTTGAAAAATGTTTTACAGTTCCTTTGAAATACTCTGTAGTTAACTCTTTAAAGAAGTAGAAACAGATCATGGAGTTTCCTCCTTCTTCTGAGTGTTGCTTTAATAGCAAGGATGATGCTCTAAGATCTCCAGGGGTCCAGAGAGAGAAAATTAAAGAGAAGATGCTATTATCAATTCTGCCTACCTCTACCAAAGGTAAATTCAATTTATCTTTAGAATAAAAGGAGGGTATGCTGGATTTTATAGGGTGGAATAAAACAGCAGCTCTTCCATTTTTTCAAAGAAATTCCATTCACTAGAATTCAATCTACAGAGATTATTGTTCTAAAGAAATATAGTCCAGATTTCATAATTTTAAATTTCTGCACTCCATTTTCAATTTTCTCTATTAGGAACTTCTCTGTTTTCTCTCAATAAAAAGTTTCTATTTCCTCACGTTTTACTCTAATTCAATAGTTAACCAAATTAAAAAAAAAAAAAGGCATTTGGCAAGAAAATTTTCTTTAGTGTTCCCTCTAGTGAGTATCTTCTTTGTATATAGGTGGCTAAAATGTATTTTGGTTAAAATATTATTAAAGTCTATCTTCTTTTTTGTACATTAACTAATAATACACATATAGTCCATCTCAGTCCTACCCCTCTACAACCACTTCTACACCCCCTTCACTACATCCCCACAAAGCTTGTCATAAATATTCATGCATAATTCGGAGCAAAATCAATTCCCACAATAGCCATATAGGAAAACATGTGTCCTTATGCATTTTAAGTTCATCATCTCTGTAACAGGAGGAAAGTGGCTTGTTTCATGTGCAATCTTCAGGACTCATGTTTATTGTTGTTTTGATCAGAATTCTAAAGCTTTTCACAGTTTTCTCTATAATTTCAATGTATAAATTGTTCTGTTCACTTCTCTCTACATTAGTTTGTACAGGCCTTCCCAGTTTACTCTGAAATTCATCCTGACATTTCTTATGTCACAGTAATATTCCATTAGATTTATATACCTTAATTTGTTTAGCCATTCCTTGATAAGTACCATATCAATCTTCCAATTTTTGGCTATCAGGGAACAGAATACACCCACCCACACACACACATATAGGTTCTATTTCTCTTTCTTTGATTTCTTTAGAGATACAGTCTGTACAGTACTAAGGTTAAGTCAAAGGGTCTATAACTTTAGAGACAATGTTCCAAAATGCTTTGCAAAATGACTGAACCAATTCATTGTTTCACCAAGAATGCACTAATATGCTTGTTATCCCTTAGTCTCTAATATTTGTGATTTTCCTCTCTTTTTGACAATATAATAGGTTCAAAATAAAATCCTCAAATTGCTTTAATTTGCATTTTTCTAATATTGGTGATTTAAAGCATTTTTATGTGTTATTGATAGCTTGAATTTTTTTCTTTGAAAACTGCCCATTCATATATCCTTTGACTATTTATCTAGTGAAGTGGCTTATACATATGGCTGTTTGCATTTGAATCAGTTCCTTATATACTGAATTTGAGACATTTTTCTGAAAAATGTGCTGCTAAGACTTTTTCCCATTTACTTGTTTCCCCATTAATTTTAACCATGTTAAATGTTTGTACAAAAACTTAATTTTATGTAACCAAAACTGTGTATTTTATTGTGACACTCTAAACTTGTTCAGTCATGAACTTTTCCTTTATCCATAGATTATCAGTTATTAGTTTTATCCCCCAGATTTATTTTTAAGCTGCCTTCTATACTCTGGTTTTGTACTCCTGTCATCCCTCAAGCTGAAGGTTCCATGCTATTGGTACAGGCTGTCCACTGTACCTAGCTACAGATGCTGAAAATATCTGAGTGAGGATCTGAGGAGCAAGGCCAGAGGAGACAGCAACCATCTCATATCCCTAAAGAGGGGAGAGGAAAGAAGAGAAGTACCTATACAGGAGTGTAAGGGTCAAATGAGAATGATGAATATAAAGCACTATGCAAATCTCAAAATGCTACATGCCAGTTATTATTACAAGTATTTAACAAGTACTACAATGTACTGCATTTGTCTTTAAGACTGCTCTACTCATCATTTTTTTTTCCTTTCAAAAGACAATATAACACCACATTTTATATAATACATATTTTTATACCTGATTTTCTTCACAAAAGCCCTGTAAGATAGGAACGGCAATAATTATCTCCATTTTATAGATGAGAAAACAGAGGCTTAGAGTTTTAAGAGATTTGCCTTTTCTCACATACCCACTGATGCTATAAGCCATTTGAAGATATGGGTTCTCTATAATTTTCCCATGATTAAAGAGTTCTTAAACTATAGTAATTTGATATAAAACAAACATCAACACAGTGGATGATTAAAATAGTAAGAAGCTTCTTATTCATGCTAAGCAGAAAAAAAAAAAATAAAAGCAACAGCCCAAGACAAAGACTTTTTCAATTTTTCAAAGTCTCTGAGTAATAAAAATCTATCATGCAAGTATAGGTTCTTTTTAACTTTATTCAGTTATACTCAAGTGAAAGAGTTTGCTTTCTTTATTATTATCAGACATGGCAAAATGTATTGACAGGGTTATTTATGAATGTCCCTAACTGCTGAAAATGTGGACAAAGCCATATCAATAAAAATGGACCAGATTCTGAATATAGGTCATTAAAAGCTATATGATATGAGATTTAAATTTTGATCTAGAATGTCAAAAATCAAACAAGAAATTCTTACCTTTGCTACTTGTGTTACTGCACTAGCTGCTAAAGCAGCATTTGCAATATCTTCCAATTTACTTCTTGAAATAGCAGAAATAAAATTTAAATAATAAGATTCATAGAGTTGATTTCGAAGATCCTGTGAACACAATATACTTTTATAAAATTTTATAGGGCTACCCATTTTAAATTTGGACAACAGAATTGCTCATAAATGATTGAAAATTTTTAAAAAGGATAAATGTGACATTGGAGAAAGTCAAAGATTATCACAGTTATTTAGGACTATGTAGGATTTTACAAAGTAATTGACTGAGGAATTAGAGATGAAATGATCTAATGGATCACAATCAGGCAAGGGAAGATCCTAGTTTAAGGGCTGCCCTGGATACAGACTGGTAATGTAAACCCTAAATAGCTATTTAATTCTGTCAGGGCCTTAGGCATCTCTGGCTCTCAAGTGACATAAGAGCTAAGGATCAATATTGCTCAAAGGAGTTTCTTCACAAACAGTTCTTATGTCAATGAAATCACAGGTCCAGGTTAAAAAAAAAAAAATAACTGAGATTATATATATTTATTAATGAAATGTTATTGAACCCCAAATAGCAAAGAAATAATGCAATTTAAAAAATCATAACTTATCTTAGAAAAATAAGAGGAAAAAACAGGAAAGCAATTCAACAAAATTAACTAACACATCAATTGAATCTGACAGCACATGCAATATTCCTAAGCCATGGTTCTGGATTTTTTCAATGAAGTAGGGAATGTCAATTTTTTCATCTCTTCAACAGAGAAAAGCTATCATTATCATTACAGAATTTAGTTTCAGGTTTTTATTGTTCTTTCCATTTACAGCACTATAGAGTTAATCACAGATTAATTGCCAAATCTAACAGCTTTTTCTCAGGAACTTACCCTTCTTTCCCTCTCCACAGAATTTAACAATATAGACTCCCTCCTGAAAACTATTTACTCTTGAGTTTTCATGAAATTGCTTTCTCTTCCTTCTCCTAAGTCAATCCTTCTCAATTTCTTCTGCAAAATGTTCACGATCCTGCTTATTTCCCATCTCCTATATCCCCTAGAGATATTGTTCTAGGCTCTCTTCTCTCAAGGGACTTCAGATTATCAAATAAGTCATGTAAAAATTCTTCTTCAATAACATTTTTTCATGGCAAATTGGAAGATACAAAAAAAAAATTAAAAAAAAATCTATCCTGGTATAATGAGAGGGAACTACAAGGTAGCATATTGCTAAGTTTGCCAGTCACAACTGATATGTTGATTAGTTTAACAAAATAATTTCTTTTAAAATCTTTTTATAAGAGAAGACTCAAAGTATAGGGAAAGAGGGAAGTATATATGGCATAAAAGCAAAAGGCAATCATAAAATTTTTCTAGTTTTGATTTTTTAAAAATGTAATCAATGATGCTCTGATTATCTACTTTGAAATCTAATAATTAATGACACGGAGATGTGACATTACCTGGCACATTCTGTCAATGTTTTCTTCTGTTGGCATTACAAAGTAAACTGCTGGGACATCAGGTATAGGATCCCGATCAGAGTGCAAAAGCCTAGCAAAAATCAGAAATACCAAATGAACCACTCATCATAAACCATTTTCCTTCTTAACTGCATGCCTGTGAGGCCCCAAACAGCAACTGTCCAAAAAGAAGTGACATGGAAAGGGCCTAGAGAAAAGCCAAGGGTAAAGATTTTGGAGTCCGGCTGTGTGACAGGTCATTTAACCTGAGCCTCTGCTTCCTCTTTGGGAAGAATAACCTCAGAAGCACCTTGAGACACAAATAAGATATGAGGGTGGACCAGCATGTAGAGTGAGTGCTTACTGTTATGAAAACAAGGGCAGCTGGACAGCACCACACTGTTTGCTGGCTGTTGGATCTGCTACTCCCCTCACTTTCCTTCAGCAACTCACTTTATACTGCTTTCTCTGGTCATTTCTTCCCTTTAACTGAACCTAAGCTAGCAAAGTTGGATCACAGAAAATCTATCAGACAGGCCAAAAAAAATAAGGATTCTTTAATGATTCTGCAAAAGCTTTACTAGTTATGCAGAGATAAAGACAAATCTCACCTAGGGAAAGGAGCACATATCCTACTTGTCTGCAATATGTCTAGTCTAACCCACAGTAAGTGTGGCAGCTGGGAAGACCAATGACAATATGAAAGAAAACAGGACACAAAGTGGCCTGGGGGTAGGGGAAGAGAGGCGCAGGATGGGGATGGGGGGCTGTTCAGGTTGTCTTAAAGGAAGACAAACTAAGATGGCTAGTAGCACTGTACAAAGAGTGTACACAGAGAATCAGGAAGATCTGAGTTCAAATCTAGCACCAGACACTTGTTAATGTGACCCTGGGTAAGTCACTTAGTCTCTGTCTTACTCAGTTTCCTCATCTGTAAAATGGGGACAGTAATATCACATACAATGAGGGTTGCTGTAGGCTCAAATGAGATAATTATAAAGGATTTAAAGCACTATACAAATGCTACCCATTAATTCTGTAGGCAGCTAGGTAAGTGCCAGGCCCAGAGTCAGGAAAACTCTTTCTGAGTTCAAATCTGGGCTCAGACAATTAATGTATGATCCTGGGCAAGTCACTTACTCCTGTCTGCCTCAATTTCCTCATCTGTAAAATGAGTTAGAGAAAGAAATGGCAAACCACTTTAGTCTCTGCCAAGAAAACCCTGAGTAGATCTATAAAGAAATGGACACAACTAAAAAACAACAAATTAATATTATTGTTATTATTTATAAAAGACAGAGATGAGGAGGTACTTGATTAGAGATATGCAAAACATCCTCTGAGAATGCAGAGAAAAGGAATGGAGAACAGAGCTTGTGAAATTGTTATTAGTCCAGTGTGGCCAGAATGCAGGGCCTACAGAGTATAAAAGTAAGACTAGAAAGAAAGGTAGAAGTCAAAATATGGAAGTGCTTTAAATTTAAGAGTCAGAAGTTTGTATTATATCCTAGAGGCAATGAGGAAGCAGGGAAGATTTTTGAACTGGGGACTGACATAGGAACACTAGTGTTTTAGGATTACCATTTGGGCAGCTATGGAGAAGGTAGGTTAGGAACAGAAAAATCTGAGGCAGGAATTAAATTTTTAAAAAGTGAGATAAGAAGTGATCAGATAACTAGCATGGTGCCAAAAAATCGAGGAGACTGATCTGAGAGATGATGTAGACATAGAACTGACAAGACTTAGAAGATGATTGCATATAGGGTTATGAGATTGAGGTGTTTAATTTCAGAGTATTTTTTTAAATGGAAAAGAAAGAGTTAATAACTGAGTATGAAGTTGAATAACTTATATATGGTAATTAGAACACTTTACATCTCTGTAGTCCCAAAATAGAAAAACAACTCTTGGGGCTCCAAAGTCTCATATTGAAAAACTCTCTTAAGAGTTAAAAAAAGACAAGGGCAAAGTTTTGTCTCATATATACTTTTACCTAACACAGATCAAAATATCCAGGAATCACAATTATGCAGTAGAAAAATTTTAACATTTCTTTTCAATAACTTAAAATTATTTTGAATGTGTTAACACTCACAGATGCAAAGTGATTCCCATGTCTCTCAATTCCTTCACAGACAGCAGGGGAGAGATAATATCTTGGCCAAATCTGTCAAAAATGAGCACCTGCCCCCAAACAAACCCAAAAAAATTCCTTTGAAACAGTATTACTACTGAAAAACAAATAAGGAACTTAATTTTTAGACATAAGTAAATTTTAGCTAATTTGGTAATCACACTAAATTCTTAAGTAAGCTTAAACTTAACAGTTCTCACTTAACAAAGGATATAGCAATCTAGCAATTCATTTTAAAAATTATATTACCATTCAAATTAATTGATCATACATATCATACATACATAGCAGTATCATACATTTACTATCCTAAAACATTTTTCTAGGCAAAAAATATAATATAAAAATACCAAAAAAAAATTTTTTAAAGCTATAGGAAAATTATTAGATACATAGCAGCATAATACACTTTTTCTTCATCAGGGAGAAACACAATGCTGAAGATCTTCAGAACTCTATAGAACCAAGGTTCATGCCCGAATACAGTTTACTAATATCAGATTTTAAGGAAATATAATCTGCTCTTACCAATTTCTCTAAATGGGCCAATATATCTTATGGTATCAAATAATAGGGCTCTAAGTTCTCTTAAAACTCAATAACTCCCTTATTTTATTTAGATATACATGTGTGTGTACATATATGTGTATACACACACACACAGACACACACATACTGATTTATACACTAATTCACATACACTTTCTTTAAAAGAATGGTGCTTATGGAATGCTTAGAAAACCAACCATACCTTTACTTACAGCACTAAAATCAAATCCAAAACTAGTTTTATTTATTTTTCTCCCTGAGGCAATTAGGGTTAAGTGATTTGCCCAGGGTCACACAGCTAGGAAGTGTTAAGTGTCTGAGGCCAGATTTGAACTCAGCTCCTCTTAACTTTAGGGCTGGTGCTCTATTCACTGTACATTTTAGCTGCCCCAAAACTAGTTTTAAAAATAAAGACAAATTATATAATTCTTAAATGGACCTCCAAGAATAAAGTACATGCCATTACCATATTCAGATGATAAATGAATGAGAATGAATGAATAAAAAATCCTAATGAAAATTTTAAGTGAATAACTGAAAAGTTTTATCATTTTATGTGTTGGATCTATTTTAATGAAGACAGTTGCAAAATCTGAAATAATGCTATTTAATACTGTTTGTTTAAAACAATTTTAAAAGTTCTGAATACAAAGAAGAGTTATAGGGGATTATAGAAATGTTGATAAATGTTTTTAATAACCATTTCTACTTTTTCTTCAATAAATAATTGCTGATGTGATATCCTGACATGTGGCAAAGTTAATATGGAGCTTTCGTATGTGCTACAACTCTCTTTAGAGAAGCTAAAGCTTTTTAATCTTATTTACAAACTGTAATATTTTTAAAAGTCTCTGTGTTCTTCTTCCATATATCAAAACAACTGGGTTATCAAACATGATACAAAGGAAGAGAATTAACTGGGGCACACAAAAGTACCCAACTTTCGAAGCATTTATTTTAAAGCTGAAAATAGGCTTCCAATAAATAATGAAGCACTTAATTTTTAAATTTTAATTTAAAGATTTTTAATTTTAATTTTTAAAATTTAATTTGAAAATAAGAGATGAAACATTACATAAATTAAATCTATCATATACTATATTTAAAGGCAGAAAGAAATTCTCCCATTATACTAAATGTCTTACCTTCCATACTGGTTCTCCAGTGTTGTTTTTAACATGAGGAACATTAAAATTCAGCATACGTTTCAGAGCCACTTAAAAAGAAACAAAACATTTATATGAAATATTACTGCTTTTGATTTCATTTTACTTTCTCTCTCCTCTTAGTTAGAAACTGAATCAACTACTGTCCAATTTACAAATTCAAATTAACAAAAGAATTGGAAAAGTTGCTGCTCTGATAATCCTACAAATACACTCTTCCCACCAGTCATGCCTCACCTCTCAATCTCATGACTGCCACTAACATAGAAATTGGTACTACCATCATATATTTGACATCAATTCTAAAATACTATGCACAACACTGTAAAACTGTGTATACTTAAATATAAAGCTATGTTGTTAATACTATAAAATTTATGGTATTAATAATGTTTTGTTTTTAAAAAATCTTTATCTATCTGATGTTTGTCATAAACCTACCACCCAAAATTAGTAACGTTTTTCCTATTTCCCAGGCCCATTTCCCATCATTAGCATAGAGGCAACAGGTAAATGGTTTTTTTCATATGCCATAAGTATTAGGAATATACCATTTCCCTTTACTAGGGTCTAGGACCTGGCTACTAGAAAGGACACAAGAGGAATACCACCTCTGTTTCCATCTGCTACTACCAATACCACAATAAAAGAAACTGCAACTTTCCTCACTCATTATACTTTGTAATCAAATCAGCTTTGCCTGAATGAGCTTTGATTCCCAGAGGGTTTATTTTCTTAATTGAGCTATCTGAAATACTTAGCCAATTTAAATGGCTTCTGACCCTATCATATCACCAAAAGCTAGTTAAGTATAGTGATTATTAGTCAAAAGTAACACGGAAATTTTATAAAATATGCTTCCAAACCTCAGCAATAGTTTATAACTGTAATCAAACAGTATTAAACCTTCATAAGTTAAATGTCACAAAAACTAGAACTACAGAAATAGTACAGAACTGGAAGTGAACTAAGGAAATAAAATCTCTTTATTTTATTGATGGAGAAACTGAAGCCCAGAGTGTGTGGTTAGCCTAAGATTACCTATTAAGTAGCTTAGCTAGAATTAGCTAGAATTGAAGTCGGGTCTCTGGCCTTTGATTCCCTATCCAGAGGTTTTTCTACCAGAGTAAGATGATTCCAGAGTTCCAGAAAAGCCAAGATATGAGAAGAAGATGGTAGAAAAAAGAGACAATTTTATCACTTAATAGGAGACTCCAGGATGGTCCTCTGAAGCCTAGGACACAATTTTTCCAGGAAAGAGCTTTGCAAAATATGTTTGGAAACAGACTAAGTTGGAAGCAAAGAGGTTAATTCTCAGCCCTTATCTGAAGGTGCTGATAAAAATGGTTGGACAGATCTAGATCTACTTAAAAATATCCAGCAATTGTTAATAGGAGTTAAGAATTTGAGATTGGGGATAAAATTATAGATCTGAAATTTATTGGCAAAGAAATAACTGAGAGAGATGATGAGCTCACCAAAAGGTCAGAGAGAAGGGACTCCAAGACAAATCTTTGGGGATACATCTGGATTTAAGGGATAGAACAAGAATGATGATCTTACAAAGGAGGAATAAGGATTGACTGAAGAGAAGATGAAACCCAGAGAGATGAAAAAGAATGAACATTAAGAATAAAGTAAGAATCCACAAATGAAGGCAAGGAGTAAAGATGATTTTTTTTTTTTCCTGTATAGCAATAATATGAAACAAAGATGTAGAATTATAACTTAAGGGGATGAGTAAGAATGAGGGTTTTTAAGGATGGGTAAGACATGTGGGTTAATTTGTGGATGGGGGGGGGGGCGCAGCTAGGTGGCACAGTAGATAGAGCATCAGGCTTGAATTCAGGAGGATCTGAGTTCAAATCTTCTCTCAGACACTTAACACTTCTTAGCTGTGTGACCTTGGGCAAGTCACTTAACTCCAGCCTAGGGGGAGAGGGGAATTTGTGGATAAGGGAAACTATCAAGAGAGAGGAGAGAAGGAAGTTATGGACAGAACAGGGAAGAGAAGGGATCAAGGGTGCAAACAGAGGGGTTAACTTCGATGAAGATAAAAAGCAACTATTTCAGAGACTAAAGGAGAAAATGGATGTTGTCAAGGAGATATGAGATTCAGAAGAGGGAGTTCATCAGGGATGGTTTCCATTTTCTTAATGAAGTATAAGACTGCTGAGATTCTCTGCTGAGAACAAGGAATGTAGAGTAGGGAAGGTTTAGGAGAATAGATAAGGTTTAAAAGAGGTGCAGGAGAATAGAGAGAAAATCAATTAAGGAAGAGGGCTCAGTTCAGATTATATAATTAATTTTTAGTGGAGTCAACCAGCAAGGTTTCCTGACTTCCTCCAGCTCCAGTGAGCAGCACCTGAACAGGAGCAGAAGGCAGACAGATGGCAGAGAGGAATACAAAACTGGGGTTTGGCAAGGAATGAATGATACTGTTTGACAAGGAATGAGTGACACCGGAATAAAGTGATAAGGGATTCGAGAGTATAAAACAAAAAAAGTTGTACTGAGTTAAAAATGAGAAGGGGAGAAAAAGAAACCAGAGCAAGAATAATGATCAGGAAATACAGTGAAGCAGTGAGACATGAAGAGATGGAATGTTAGGAGGATATGGTTGGATAGAGGAATTTTAAAATTCTTGATCATAAAAGCAGAACACTAGGGAGTGATGCTGAGAAAGGATAAGATTGTCCAGGTATGTGACTGAAGACATAGGTGAAGGGAGGAATTTGGCAAGGCTGGTGAACAATGAAGCCAGAATATTTGATGCAACATCAACATGTATACCATATGTTGAAATCCCTTAATGTATGGGCAGGAGTTGGAGTGAAAAGGAAGATTGACCAGGTAGGATAATTAGTAGTGTATGAAAAAAATCAAGGATAAAAGATATTTTTTTCCCTTCTTCCTCTCCTCCCTCTCTCTGTTTCTCTTACATACACACACACAGAATACACACAAGTTGGGCAGCTCTGAATCTAAATCTCTAGAGCTCCATGACTCAGATGAAATGGGGGTGCAGGAGGTTAAGCCAAAGTTAACACATTATGGATCCTTCCTCAGCATCTAGGAAATGCTATGTTTATTTCTTCTGCAGCCTGATGTGATTCTCAGTATGCAGCCTAGTTACCTACTTTGATATCATTAACTATGTCCAGTTCTTTTGGTTTCCACTTTCACTATACAAGCTTTCTTGTCCCCACATTACCCATCCCTATCATAGGAGGCAATCTGATGTAGTAGAAAATAGCACTAGAACTAGAGTGAGATGACCTGGGTTCAAAACCCTGTTCTGTCACTTTACTGCTTTTATAAAGTTAGGCAAGTCACTTTTTCTCTCTGGGCCAGTTTTCTCATCTGCCAAATAAGGATGTTGGACTACATAACTTCTAAAATTCCTTCCAAATTTCAATTTATATTCCTACAAATAGATTTCTCAAAATAATCCTCACAGTTCTCCAGAAAACCTTACAACTAAAAGAATAGACAAATACATAAAATAATAGTCCACCAATTGCCATTAATTTGTTCTAGAGATATAACACAGTTAAAACAACGTGATATACACTGGTCACTCAAACAGAAGGTTATTAAGAGGTTAGACTACATACAAATCTATCATCAGAAGAGGGAATGGAAATGTAGGGGATGCTGTCTCTCTCCAAGGCCACGGCATCCAAAAAAAAAAAAAAAAGGAGAATTTAAGGGAGATAATTTGGGCCTTGGGCTAGCTACAGAAAACAAGAAAAGTAGAATCATATATCCAGGGCTGGAAGGATCTTAGAGGTCAGTGATTCCAATTCCCTCATTTTACAGATGAAGATGATGAAACTCAGAAAGGTTCAGTCATTCAAAGTCTATTTCTATACCAGAAAAGATAACTGAGAAAACAGGCTTAAGTCAGATTGTGAACTGTGCTAAAAGTCAGTAATCAGGACAACGTGTTATTAGAAAATGAGATAAAGTCTTATTAAAGCTCCACTTTTATCTATCTTCTATCTAAATCTGAACTTTGTCTTCTCAAAAAAGGCATTGTTTTCTTCATATTCCCTCTGAGAGGTTAAACAGTTTATTTTTCATAGAGCTGAATGAACACATTCCTAGTACAGCATTTAAAATTCATTTTTAATGTTTATAGCAGCCCTTTTTATAGTGGGAAGAAACTAGAAATTAAGTGGATCCCCATTAGTTGGAGAATGGCTGAATAAGTTATGGTATATGAATATTATTGTTCTATAAGAAAAAAATCAGCAGGATGATTTCATTGAGGCCTGGAGAGACTTACATGAGCTAAGTGAAATAAGCAGAACCAGGAGATCATTGTACACAGCAACAACAAGATTATACAATGATCAACGATGATGTTTAATTCTTTCCAGCAATGAGGTGATTCAGGCCAATTCCAATAGGCTTGTGATGAAGAGAGCCATCTGCATCCAGAGGGAGGACTAAAGGGACTGAATGTGTATCAAAGCATAGTATTTTCACTTTTTTGTTGCTGTTGCTTGTTTTTTTTCCTTTTCTTTTTGACCTGATTTTTCTTGTGCAGTATGATAAATGTGGAAATATTTATAGAAGAATTGTACATGTTTAATATATATTAAATTACTTGCTGCCTAGGGAAGAGAGAAAAAATGTGAAACACAAGGTTTTGCAAGCGTGAATGTTGAAAACTATCTTTGCACATATTTTGAAAATAAGCTATCATTAAAAATACATAAAAATAAAATTCACTATTATGTTGTGAAAAAAGTAGGCTTGTATAAATATGCATTAAATATGGAGATAATCATATTAATATTCTTTCAAAGAATAAAACAGTTTTGGGAATTATTTTAAAAGAATTCTAAGCTAACTCAATTTTGCAAATCCCTGAATTATATACCTAATTTATGTGACCTGATATTTAGGATAAGAACACTGGACCTGGAGCCAGTCAGGAAGAACTGGGTTCAAATGTGACTCATTTGTGTGAACCAGGACAAGTGATTGAACATTTCGGATTCTCAATTATCTTATCTGTAAAATGAGGAAGATGAACTTGATAACCTCTCAGTTGCCTGCTAATTTTAAATCTGTGATCCTATGACAATCTAGAATGGTATGTCACTTTTTTAAAGATCCTTTTGTCTCTCCTTCTCATCATCAGTTTATCCCAAACCTCTTTCCCCAAAGTTAGGTCAGGATGACAGTAATCCTTTAAATGTCCTTTAAAAAATAGTTCATAAATAGTTTCAACTTGCATGATAAGAGATTTCATTCATTCATTCAGATACAGACAAACGCCCAATTCTAGGTTCTTGGAGTACACTGGAAATTACTAAAATTAAACAAGTTAAATAGCATTAAAAACAAATTTATTTTCAATCTTATCTCCCCCAAATCCTTTATAGCAATACTATTTTCAGGATAGATTGATCTACATACTGTACTTCAGGTATACAGCAGAGTTTGTCAAGTACATAATAAAAAAAAAAAATTTAAAAACAGGCAAAGTAGTGTATCAGAAAAAAAAGAACAATAGAATTGAAGTCTAAAAATTTAGGAATTTAAATATAATTTTGCAACTTACTATTAAGGAAACTGCCAAGTCTTTTACACCCTATAGGCTTCTTCTCAATTGTAAATTAGGGACAGAAGAAGCTGGAGAGAGAGGAGGTTGAACTATTCCTCTATAAAGTATGATCCTGTGCCAACTAAGTCTTCCAGTCTCTGCTCTTAGGTTTCCTCTGCCTTTTGGGTCATTACCAGTATATGTATTTGCAGAGTATCATAGTTCTCAAAGGAGAAAACAAGCTCTTGCACATTCATAAAGATAATTCCCTAAATGCATCAAGGAAAAAATATTCCTCCTTACTATACAATTATTCAGAAAATAAATATTTTACTTTATTTAGGGGCATAAAACATTGACTACAGCATCTAAATTGAGTAACAGATCTGGTGTTAATGACATAACCAACATGGTATTGCATTGTAGCAAGTTTATCTGAACTGAAATCCCCCTATTTCCTTAATATTTATATTTTTAAAACAAATATCTGTAATGAAAATTTTTATTTATGAAACTTCTAAAGATCCTTTTTAAAAACAATTTCTTTTTTTCTGAGGTAGCTGGGGTTAAGTGACTTGCCCAGGGTCACACAGCTAGGAAGTGTCAAGTGTCCCAGACCAGATTGGAACTCAGGCTCTCCTGACTTCAGGGCTGGTGCTCTCTATCCATTGCGCCACTTAGCCGTCCTTCAAAGATCCTTTTTAAAATTGCTTTTCATTGTTAGCAAACTTCGATAACAGAATCTTGAAGAGACAATTAAATACTCCGACATAAAATATTAAGGAAAAACTCAGTTTCAAATTGCAAAACATGAATTAAACAAAATTCAGACCTAGGATGCAAAAAGAATGGGAAAACAGTGTGCCTCAAACATTTTTGATGCATAAAAACTGTACTCCTTTAAAATCGTAATAAACATTAGCCAAAGTTACCAAAATGCCCACTTGAACCTTTAAAAGGGGAAAATGAAATAGAAAACCTTTGAAAATATGCATGTGTGTGTTTGTGTGTGTGTACATGCTCATATACGTGTATTTTGCCGATAGCACCAGAACTAGGGACAGAAGATGGGAATCCCCCCCGGCACTGAATATTTTCCAGAAATAACCGAGGCACCGTATGGGAAAAGAGTGCGCCTTCGGACGACTTCTCGTGGCTGGAGTTGCCAGCGAGCCGCCGGGGAGGGGCCGTTCATCACCTAACATTCCTCGACCGCGAACCGAGGCAAACTGTTCCAAAGGGCCCCGTCCGAATAGGCAGACGGGGCCAAGAGCGGGGGAAGCCCCAGGGTACCACCTGGGACGCCTCCAGTGTCGGGGATGCTGCGGAAGGGCGCAGAAATGCAGCCGGCCGCGGCAGGCTTGGAGAAGGCGGATGACAGGAGGCTGAGTCCACCGGGAGCAGGAGGCAGAAGGGACCGAGCAGGCCGGGGGAGGGGGCCCGCACAGCCGACCCTCGATGCCCGGCTCCCGTCGCCCCGCCTCCATCCCCCCTGCAGGAGGAGGGGCCCCGCAGCACCCAAGCTTGTGACCACCAGACTCCGCTCTTGCCGGGAGGCCCAACACGGAAGGCGACCCTGGTATTAGGCGAAGCTAAGCGCGGGAGGAGAGAAGAATAGGAAGAGTACAAGGGACACGGCGAACGGGTACCTGTCTGCCTCTCTCGGATACTGGCTGCAGCCGCGGCCGCCATCTTGACTCCCACCATTCACTGCCCGGGCTCCGGAGCAGCAGGATGACGTGGCCGCCCTAACGCCCCCGGAAGGAAAGGGGGCGGGAAGCAGGCGTGGAGCCGAAAACGGAGAATCAGAAGGCGCTCCCGAGGACACGTGACTACATCGGCCCCGCCTCTTCTGGGCCGGATTAAGTCACGTGGTTTGCCAGGCCTGTGTGTGAGCACTCCTAAATTTTTCAAGTCAATGGAATGTGGCAATTCTGCACTATTGGAAGTCGGTGTCTGAGAGGAAAAGGAAGTCACCAAGTGCGGTCCTTAATCTAACAAGTGTGGAGAGATGGGCAGTAGCCCAAGGTTGGTAATATGCAAATTAATCTAACTTTATTGGCCTTTTCCTCTTGAGAGGGAGAGACCGAGGTTTCAAACGGTTGGCTAGGCGGATGAAATCAATTCCCATCTTTATGGAAAAGCGGGGAAGGCGAAAGATGACACGAAAAAAAGGTGCGTGAACTTATTAAACTACAATTTAAAAAAACCATCCAAAACCATTGTTATAAATTTGAATCCTTAGACTTTATTGCACTTCAAAAAAATGGATACACATGACAATTCATCTCCCATAATCAATATATCCAAAACATGGAATTCAACACGGACATACTAACTGCTAAATTCTGAAACTACCCGATTTTGCAATGCAAATGCCAAACTGCTATTTACACAACTAAAACTTACATATTAAAATTATAATAATCGCTATTAAAATGTAGCAATCATCTTTTCTACCGGCTAGTATTTTTATTTACCACGTCAAAAGTTTAATGAAATCACAAAAACACTATTGGTTACCTATCATCCCAACAGAACTTACCCAATATTAAGGAAAAATAGACATTCCAAAATATTAGTCACACTTAAATTATTAAATTGCATAAATTTACTCAAATGTCTACCAACTTGTCAATTTATTCACTGATTTTAATTAATTTGCACTCCAGTGATGTAAAACTAAATACATACAAAAGTCAGCCCCTCAAGGGCTGGAGAGCCTATGTGAAAGCTTCTTCACTTCCTAAAACCCTCTGCATATGATAGAAATACAGACAATTCTCACTTGACTTACGGGGACCATTCTGCAGATCTCTACTGGTAATGTGAATTTGCCCTACTCATCCACTTCACATGGGCTATATAACTAAAACATACACAAAATAATACCTTTACACAAGTCATAAAATGTTCTAAAATGCAGATATTGAATATTGTACCACGATAAAACAGAATTATGAAGGGTAAAGTTAATAATAAAGCTTACACAGTACTGTACAGTAAGGTTAATAAAAATTCCATCAGATGTTCATTCAACAGTTCTGAGACAACTCCTTTACATCTTTCTCATCCACTTCTAGCTCCAATTCTTGTGCTAATTTTACAATACTGTTACTTCTTTGACTCTTTCTTTCAAATCCATGAAAATTGGGAATGAACTTCATACTTTTTTTCCCAAATTCTCTTTATATGTTTATTACATCTTGCATGCCTTTTAGAATTATGTAAAACTGAATTTGTACGATGCAAATTTACATAAAGTGAGAAGTGTCTTACATTCCTTTTTTCCCTACTCAACCTTTTCTGTGTCTGCCACTATCTATACTCAGATTACCATTTCTCCCCCAATATTTAAATATTTTTATTTAAAATTTTGAGCTCCATGTTCAGTCCCTCCCTCATCACTGCCCTCCCCCCTCCCTGAGATAAGCAATTAAATATAGGTTATACATGTGCAATTATGTAAAATATTTGTTAGTTATTTTGTACAAGAAAATTAAAAAGAAAAAAAAGTGAAAAATGACAGGCTTCAGTCTGCATTCAATCATTATCAGTTCTTTCTCTGGAAGTCAATGGTAAGCTTCATTAGTCCTTGGGGATTGTCTTAGACCATTATACTGCAGAGAATAAGTTTATTCACATATCTTCGTCGAATAATATTGCTGTTATTGTGTATCTATTCACTTCACTATGTATCAGTTCATACAAGTCTTTTTAGTTTTTTTTTTTTTTTTCCTGAAACCATCCTGCTTATCATTTCTTCAGCATTATAAGATTCCAGTACAATTGTGTACCACAGCTTGGTTAGCTATTATTCCCCAAGCTAGCAGAAAAAGAGCTTCTATAAATATTTTTGTACAAATAGGTCCTTTTTCCTTTTTTTTTTTTTTGATGTCTTTGGGATATAGACCTAGCAATGGAATTGGTGAATTCAAGGGTACAGAGTTTTATATCCCTTTGGGCATAGTTCCAAATTGCAGAAAGGATGGATCAGCTCATCACTCTACCAGCAGTGTAGATATCCCAATTTTCCCACATCTTCAACATACAAATTTTAAAATTTTGTTTTATTGTAACTTGATGCTTTGTAGAATCATTAGTTTCCACATTCAATTTTAAAGAATTAGTTTCTTCAGTGAGCCTTTGTACTTCCTTTTCCATTTGACTAATTCTATTTTGGGGGGAATTCTTTTCCTTGATAAATTTCTGCATATCTTTCCCCATGCTATTAATTTTTTTCAGGATTCTCTTGCATTATACTCTCATCTCTTTTCCCAATTTTCTTCTGCTTTTCTAATTTGCTTTTTAAAATCGTTTTTTAAGTTCAGGAGTTCTTTTTGGGCTTGAGACCAAATTACATTATTCTTTCTAAACTTTCTAAAGTTAAGTTATTTTTATTTTTTGCTTATTTTTCTATCTTTTTTTGTGATGATATTTTTATGTAAGAGAGAACATCTGGTCCTGCTCTTTTTCTACTCTGGTCTAAGCTTTTGGTGCAAGTGCTCTGGGTGGGTCTTGCTACAGACTTTCACTTGGCTTCAGGGATTAGTTATTTACTTTCTCTGATGGGTAAGGCTTTCCTTATGGCTTATACTGGAACCTCCCTGTTGGCCTTCTCTGGATGTAGAGATTAGTTGCTGACTTGCTCCAGAAATGGTACCTTGCTGATGATTTGCTCTAGAAATAAGGCCAGGAATAATTTCATTGCTGATCTGCCCAGGGACTTGCTCCTGGGTTGCCATAGAAATAGGGTCTCCCTATTTGATAAGCCTCAGGAGGTGGGGTCTCCTTTCTGGCTAGCCCTGGGATAGGGCTTCACTAATGGTCAGCAAAGGGATCAAGTCCTTGCTGCTGGCTTCTGTTGGGATTGGAGCCTTGCTGTGCTGCTGGTTTGGCCTTACTGGTGGATTTCTCCAGGCCTAGAACCTTGTTGCAGGCTCCATGCAGCTGCTCTTAGACCTTGGTTCCCTCCCACCCTTGTAAGACAGATATTTCCTGCCAGATTGGTAAGCTGCTTTTCTGCTCCTAAATCAATTCTGAGGTGGCTTCCTAGATATTAAGAAGGAAATCTGAGAGGGCTGTAGAGGGTTCCTTTCTCATTCTGATATTTTAGCATTGTAAGTCCCAGATCCTTAATTTTAAACCCATCACCTCTCACCACTTAATTTTCTTATGGGTTATATAAAAAATATAAAACAATTACATTCTGTATGTACAGTATGTACATATCCAAATGCTTAAAACTACAAAATAGTTACAGAGTAATAGACAGATACACTTCAAACCCATGGAGGCAATAAACAGCTACTCACTTAAGGAATGAAAAATAAAGATGCATTATGTCAGTGGATGGGTGAGTGAGTATGCCATGTGCAAGTTTGTGAATGAAATTTTCCCATCTCTTGAGGATAAATGAGAAATGAATTTATTTCAGAATGCTATTTGTCTCATTTAAAGCTTTAATAACAATGCTGCCTCATTTATGTGATACTTCCTATTCATATGTTTAATTTAATAAAACTTTTATTGAAGTTAATTTATGTAAAGGAATTTTTCCACTTTGTACAAAAGGAATCTCTCTTCACCTATTCAGAAAAGACTTCATGCAAGAAAAGCATTAGGGGATCGGTTTACACAAAATGATGCTTTCTTCATGTATTTCTCTAGTCACTTACTATGAAATAGAGACATCATTACACATTATGCAAATTTGGGTACCAAACTGAGTAGACAAAGATACTGAAAAGGCTGTCAACAGAATTCAGAGACATAGATCTAAGTTTCTCTCTAGTTAAAAGGTTTGTACAAGTAAGAGTACTTAGGGATAAAAATTTAAACTAATTTCACTAATATAGGGAATTCTCAGGTGAAGATATTCTCTTTACCAATGCAGGCCCATAACATCTCCATAATTTATAGTCTTAGAAAGATGACTGGGGCATTGACACTAAGAATTTGTCCCATAAATTAGGGTGTGTCAGATGCATACTTTCAATCTCAGTCTTCTTGGCTTTGAGACCAGCTCTCTATGCATTGTCATTCTGCTTAAAGTTAAAAAATAATTCATGTATATAAATAAAACTGCCACTAACAGGAATGAATTTGAAATTGATTACAACAAATTTTAAATTGCATAAAAGCTAACATAAGCTACATACATTAAAGTAAATAACGTAAAATGAAAGGAAATATTTTACATTTGATATCACAACCAGAACACAGTACAGTTCATCATAAGAATAACAACAAAATATCATCAAATGTTGTCTATTTACAAATAGAGTAAATCTTATTCTAATAATTTCCCTTAGGACGACTGAACACTAAAGGCAAAGCCACTTGGCAAATTTATCTTTTTTTTTTTTTTTTAAAATATTGATTTTTGTTAGCATGGTATCACTCATCATTCAATTATCAATGATTTAATGATTATTTATATCATTTAATTTGATAAGAAAAATAAATGGCACAGGCCCAAAAGATATTGCAGGAAAATACTAGAATATTAGTGATTAAAAGAAACATGCTCAAGTGGAAAAAAGAGCCAAGCTTAGTCATAGATACAATTTTGAAATTATATAAATATGACCATATGAAAAGTAAACTACAAATTGATTTTTGTTTAGACATAATTGAAAATAAAACAATAATGATATTGTAAATGTTTTATTTTCAATTTTACAATATCATTATTACCTAAAGGCTTTAACATAAGTAAAGCCAAGAGAAGTAAAGTTGTTGAAAGAAGTTCCAGAAGCTATAAAAGTTTTAAAACATAGCCTTATTCAAAAAACATGTCAAATAAATAAGTTTAACTTTTAAAACTAAAAAGAAATAAAAGAAGAAGAGAAACTGAGATTATTCTGTTCTTTCTCCAAGCTCAAATTTGCTCAAAGGTACTCTTGTCAATACCAACAAATGTCAAAAGAATATAGAAATAAATTTAAACCATTTACTTCATAATTTAGAGGAGTTTAACTGGCATTGCACTTGGGAGTTAGGGGAAAAAACAGTTACATACACATGTAAAAGATCATTAAAACTTTGACACTAACTTTTCAGATTAATGTTTTCCAATTTTTAAAAATGCATACATTCTGAAGGAATGTAGTGAAAATTAACACTTACATAGAAATTAACTGAGAATGATTTCTGAAATGTGAACATGGATTTATAAATATAAGAATTTTGTTCCTTTAAATAATTTACCATTGTAATAGACACAAAATCATTTTACCTATATTAAAAGTTAATATCTATGGAGTGGACTCCAGGAGACTTACATAATAATTCAGTCACGTTATCAATTAATATCCACTACCATAATCAAAATCATAATGTGGCAAATGACAAGCTGAAATAATTATTAACCCACCTTCACTCACTTTGAAGACAAAGAACTGCCCTAATCTAAAATAATCAAAACTGTTACCATTAAGGCCAAAGATACAGTTGAAAAATATTAACTTTTTGGCACAATTTTAATATAATTCAATTTCACAGGAATATAGGGAACAGTTCTATCTTTTACTAGCTGACCTATCTGCAGCACTTTGATTTCTAGCGTAGGACTATTCCATCTGAGAACAGTATCTTCTTATTTCAAATGCTGTAATATGTTCAACTTAGTGGCATTTCTATTCAGTGCTTTAAAATAAAAAAAATTGAAAGATAACCAGTTTTTAATACAAAACTGGAAAATTATTATAGTTTAGCTGAAGTAAATATAATTTAGAAAACTAGTTGATAACAGTTTTTCTGTATATCATGACAAAGAAACAATTTACTAAAGTTACTTATTTTGAAGTTCATAGATAAGCAAAAGCCTTAAGAAAATACAAAATTTTTTTACAAATTTGAATAAGGAGTTCCTTAACATAATGTACTTATTTAAAAAAGTTACCACTTTTAAGTTCATATCAAAATTACTGAATTAGGATTGGCAAGTTTTAAGATAAAAGAGGATAAGGATTAAGTTGTGGAATGTTAAGAACATAATGATAGCAGCTTATAAGGAGGCACCTCTGAAATAAGATTTAATATCCATTGTAGTAAGTTTTTTCTCTTTATAGTCCCAAGGCATCTCTGATGGCAAAGTCCATGTTTTCTTGAAATTCCTTGTATGTGCAGGTTATTGGAAGAGTTAACCTGTTACAGCTTTTGGTTCCAACAGGATAATCAGCATTCAAAAATTCAATTGATGGAGTAGGTTGAAATCCAACAGGTGGAATACAGCGGCAACCTGTTGCAAAAGCTAGGATATCTTCTAATGTTACTACAGATTCTCCACCTAAAACATTTTTAAAAATGACATAAAAGTTAAAATATTTACATATTAGTTTGGTAACCTTTAATAAGGTGTTAAAACAAAAATTTTTAAAAATAATTTCTATTAAAATTTTTCTTTAAAAAATAAAATTTGGCATCTTAATTAGAATGAAAAACAAAAGTGATCAATAAAAACAAAAAAGGTAAATTAGTAAACAATGGACAAATTAGTTTTCAAAATCAGAATTTTTGCCTGGATTCTAATAAAAATAGCTCATGCTGATACCAGATTTATTTATATTATTCATATCTACTGCCAAGTTGAAAAATTATTAAGATATACTATTGAGAAATGTAGGATACCTTTTAAGAAACTTTGAAATAATTTTGCTTAATAACAAAATAACAAGGATAAGAACACTGAAAAAGATCCTTTTTATTTCAAAAATATTTTGAGAGGCTTAAAACATTTTCTTCACCTTAAACTACTTACTTTGGACCATCTTATCTTCAGTGGATTTTATTCAGGAATTTTCTCACTAATAAGGCAGACAGCTACTTATCTTCATCTTTTCCTTTGGAATTCTTGTCAACTTCCTCCCATAAGTTCCTCCATATAAGGAGTCTTAAGTATTCAAGGTGGTCTTTAGGTTATTTTAACATTCCAGAGTATCAAATTCAAGCTGTTCAACTAAAATCCTTTGATCTTCCTATATAACTAAATCTGCCTTTCCCCAATTAAATATTTTCTGGATTCTACCTTGCCATTTTAAGTGCAAATGCATCTTTGACAATATGTATTGTCCTTTGGATAATCTGCAATTGTGAATTTTCAAAGATTTTGGTGTTTCATGATTTATAAACATATTATATTACCACAAAAAGACAGATTTTATTCCAGAGTGCAGCATGGGATGATGGGAAGTTCTGTACTATTTCTCAAATATAATATAGAAAAATCTATTCAATTCTAGGCCTGAATCATTATCCATCTGGAGAATGTTCTAAATTATGTGTACTGATAGTCTAACTCAATGGCCTACATATTCAGCTGCGTTGTCATAATCCAGACAATAGCTTTCTTTATTCATTTGGTTTTCCCTTTATGGATGGTTAGATTGACGACTTTTGAATGGTTATATATTTCATTAAGAACTTGTAGTAGTAGTAGTAGTGCAGGGAGGGCTTGATGCAAATCAGCATAATGTCATCCCCAAAACAGGAGAGAGTCTGGAGTCTTTAATCATTTATAGTGAATTGCTCATGAATTTGCATCATATGGAACAGTTTAAAGAATGAATATTAACATCTTGTTAAATTGTTTTTACATCTGTTGTAATAGTCTTTTATATGGATAGTAGACCTCTTTGGTAGAAAGGCTATAGGAAAAGAGACATACTAAAGCACTGTTGGTAGTGCAGTGAATTGGTCTAGCCTTTCTGACAAAGATATTTAGAATTACTTAAAGAAATTACCTAAAGTACAAATACCTGATAATTAAGCAAAGCCATTAATTTGCTTATACTTATAGTCCTGCTTAGACAATAGACTAAAAATAGGAAAGCATCTCTCTCTCTCTCACACACACACATATATAATAAAGATATTTATAGCAGCACTTCATAAAATAGCAAACAACTGGAAAGAAAGTAACTATCCGTTTTCCTATTTTTTTTCCAGAGGTAAAAAGACCCACTGACTGGGAAATAGCCTAACAACTTGTGGTATATGGATATAATAGAAGCAGTGGTCTAATAAAGAAAATAGCTTATGAAAACTTAGCTATAATATCTCATAATCTTAGGGTATTCTTGAGATATATATATATATATATATACATATACATATACATATGTATATACATATATACATATGTATATATGTATATATATATAAAAATCAATCTCAAGATTGTAGAGAAATTATAGAGAATTTAAATTAGAAACACAAATTGGTTGTTACTGATGTCCTATTAATCCCACTTCTTTAAATGAAATGAAAAAAATTATTCCTTGGTAGCAAGATACCCTCTCTCAGATATTTTGAGAATTTGTCTCTCAATGTTTTTCAAATTGGGGTGTTTCTAGTACTTTTTTTTTCTGTATGTACTTGGTCTAGTTCAGCTCCTCTTCCAATCTTTACTTTATTTGGGGTCATTCATATTTCCTCACAAAACACACTAGGATGTTAAAAGTACAAATATGATGATTTCACTAACATAAATGACAAAAATGCTTTATTACATAAATATTGGAAAAAGAAAGAAAGAAAAAAGTCTTAGTCACCATCTTGTTTTCATTATTACAGTATTAAACTTTTAACTCAAGACTCATCCTAAAGCAGCAAGAAAGCCATGGAAGTACTGAAGTTGACCACTATAAACTTCATGAGGGCAAAGATAATGGCTGTTGAGTGAATACTTGCTGATTGATTAAATGAGTGATAAGCTATCACTATAAATTTTCAAAGAATTTGCAGTTGTATATAAATTAGAAAAATGTCAAATTCTAATGTAAAATGTATACTACAGAAATGTCTTTGTATGCAATAGAAACTTAACTATCAAAATTTGTTTTTCCCAAAAAGATTTAAATTTTCTTTTGGAGAATTTGGTAGTTAATTTTACTACTTACCTTATATTATATTCTACTTTGCAATTTCAGATAACAGACTGAAATATTAACATTTTAGTGTAAGCTAAGGAAAAATAAGGAATTTATAAAATTGAGAGGCAAAACAAATAAGTAAAACAAAGCCTAGAGAAGTAGAAACCTAAACAAAATCAAAACACAGATATTTTGGAAATGATAAAATATTCACTTACTTTCAACATTCTGCAAGTAGTTCATCCAAAACCCCACAGCTCTGGTATCCTGTGCTTCAGACAACTTGTGAATTGTAAAAAGATCACTAAGGATTTTGGCTGTAAGTCTCTCAGGCTTGTGACACAGGATACTATAAAATGCTTCTGGATATTTCTGCATTGTTTCTAACACACCAAGAGTTCTCAACCCTTGCTGAAAACTATGAAAAGGGAGAGAAAAAAAAATTAATCTATTGAGGGGAAAAAAACCATTAGTTTTGTTTTGCAAATATTCAGGAAGAGGAAAACAATTATTTCTACTTGAACATTTTCTGACCAGATTTTCATGAATAATTTGTTAAAATTAGTTAACTTAGTTAACATCAAAAAAAGTTTATTGTACTTTAACATTTAATATTGCTAGTAGTAGAACTTCTTTAAAGGTAAAAAGAAAAAGTAAAGAGGAAATAAAACTGTCCTTATTTGCTGATATGATGGTACATTTGGAAAATCCTAGGGAATCAGCAAAGATACTAACTGAACAACAAGTAAAACTTCAGCAAAGTTGCTGGCTACAAAGTAAACCCTCAAAAGTCAACAGTATTTCTGTGTAATAATAACAAAATCCAAGAAGCAAAAATAGAAAACTCCCATCCAAAATAACTATAAAATGCAAAAAAAAAAAAAAAAAAAAAATCTGGAGAGGGACCTACCAAAGCACAAAAGAGTTATATAGATTCAATTGCAAAGTGTTCCTTAAAGAAAGGATAGTTTAAACAGCTGGTGGAATATGCAGTGCTCACGGTTAAGCTGTGCTAATATAACAAAAAAAGACAGTTATCAGAAAAATTAAATATTTAATGCTAAATCAGTCAAATTACCTAAGAGATACTTTGCAGAACTTGATAAAAATTCATTTGGAAAAACAAAACATCTAGGATATCAAAGGAAATAATGGAGGAAAAAAAAAGTAAAGGAATAGCACTTTAGACTTTATATACTTATAAAGCAAAAATTATCAAAACTA
The DNA here is from genome assembly GCF_048593235.1 of Sminthopsis crassicaudata. Taxonomy (NCBI): domain Eukaryota; kingdom Metazoa; phylum Chordata; class Mammalia; order Dasyuromorphia; family Dasyuridae; genus Sminthopsis; species Sminthopsis crassicaudata. The sequence goes on from NC_133618.1 coordinate 280,534,829, forward strand.
TCTGGTATTGGTTATATTGAGAGAGAGAGAGAGAACAAATTAGATAAAGGAGAATGAAGAATGATAGTACTGAATAAGCTGGTATTTAATAAAAATGGAAAATATTTACCTTAGAAAAACCTCCTAATAACTGCTGGAAAAACTAGAAAGCAGTCAAAGAAATTAGACTTAAACTAACACCTTATATCATATATATATATATATATGATATATGATATATATTATATTCATTTTAAGTGGATGACCTTAATATTAGAGGACATATTATTTAAAAATTGAAAGAGAATGGAGATCATATAATTCTCATGGAAATGGGTAAGAAATATATTCTTAACCAAACAAGAAATAGTGGCAATTACAAAAGATAAACTGATAGCTTTAATTATTTGAAACTCAAAAAGCTTCTGGACAGACAAAATTAATGCATCTAGGATAAGAAAGGAAATGGCTATAGTTTTGTTAAAATACTGTACCTTTGCCTAATCTAATTTCTGCATTTATTACGTTTTAGTGTATTTATAAATGGTGAATTAGTTTTCTGAAATTAAACATTTTATTTGCAATTTTTTTTAAAAATGAAGAAAATGGTCAAATAGGAAAAAAAACCTTCAATCAAATTTTTCTCATTACTGTCTTTATTGCTGAGTCTTTTCAATTATGTCCAACTCCTCATGATCTCATTTGGAGTTTTTTTGGGCAAAGATACTAGATTGATTTGACATTTCTTTCTTAAGCTCATTTTACAAAGATGAAGAACTGAGGCAAACAGGGTTAAGGAATTTGCCCACAATTGCACAATTAATAAGTGTCTGAAGCCAGATTTGAACTCACAAAGAGGAAATTTTCCTAACTCTAGGCCTGCCACTTTATTATCCACTGTGAAATCTACCTACCCTATTAGTGTCTCATATCCAAGATATATAAATATTTAATAAATAAATATAATTTAATAGCCATTCTGCAACAGATAGATGGTAAAATATGAACAAACATTTTTTAAAAGGAAAACTTCAAAGTATTCAGTCATATGAAAGAATGCTCCAAATCACTAATACTAAGGAAAATGCAAATCAAAATTTTCATCTCACACCCTGAAAACTGGCAAAGGTAATAAAAAACTACAGTAGTCAATATTTGAGGGGTAGTGGAAAGATAGGCATAATGATATCTTGTTGGTGGAGCTGTAAAATGGCATCACCATTTTAGAAAGCAATTGGAAAAATAAAGGGCAAACAATGTGATTAACATGTCTATACCCTCTGAACTAGAAATTATTACTATTCTTATACACAAATGAAGCCATTGATTAAAAAGAAAAATGAAGCCATAAATTAAAAAGAAAGTTTCCATATACAATAAATATTTATAGCAGCATTTTTTGTGATAGCAAAAACTGGAAACAAAGTAGAAGACTGGGAAATGGCTAAACAAATTGTGATAGATTAACATAATAAAATTATGTATATGATGAATAGTGAGAAGCTTGGAAAGATCTATGTTAATTAATGCCAAGAAATCAAAGTACAAAATAACTACAAAATAGTAAATGAAAAAACTACCACCTACCACAAAAAAAAAGTCAAAAGTAAATGTAACAAAATTATAAAGGATTTGAATAGATGTGAAAGAACATCTCTAAGCCACTTCTTCATGCAACTGGGAGATTCATAGATATCACACTTTATATATTTTTTCATATATCGAAACAGTTGTGCTCATTTATTTTCTCTTAAAAAAATTCTGTGTAAACAGCATGTTTCTCTGGGAGGGAAAACTAGGAATACTAAGAATAACTATGATGATAACCTAGGAAAGAAGGCATCAATAAAAATTTATGTTTAAAAAATTATATTTTTCATAGTGTCACTTTTTTCCTATTTATATCAAATCCCAACTACCTGAACACCTGGGTCCTATTATCTGTTATACGGTACTAACCTTTTTGTTTTGTTCACTATAATAAAAGCAATGCAAAATAAGTCTTAAAAATAATAGTGTTTTAAGGCTTGCAAAGCACTATACATGTTACTTCATTTAATCAAAGGTATCATTCATATGTAATGAAGAAGTAGGATATTAAATTCTTACATACAGTTGTTTTATATTTTATATACAATTTGTATATACAATGTTTTAAAAGAACATAAAGCTTAGAAAACTGTCTAGTTTCAAATAAGTATTTGGGAATTAAATTCCTGAATATTGTTATAGTAATAAAATAAAGGAGCTTATTATAAGGTATAATTAAAGCATTTTCAAATGATGTTATTCTATTTGTTAAAAGATGAAAAATGTGTCCTCAGAAGCCATGACTTCAAAAATGTTAGGCAACCATAGACAAAAAGAAATTAATAATACCTCTATAATATGCTTTAATTATTTTTAAAATTCACATTTCTGCCTTACAGAGGACATGATATGCTGAAATGATTGCTATTTTCTCCTACTACATACAAGAATTAAGGCAGCCTCAGAAACTTTCAGTCACTTAACCTTGTGGAGCCTATTTCCTTACCTGTAAAAAAGAGATCATAATAATGAAAATGCCTTCTTAATAGGACTATTATATTCATCAAAGTAGGTAATATGCTTTGGAAACCTTTAAGAACAAAACAAATGTAAGCTGTTATTGTATAGTAGAACCATTCCATAAGGTGAGGCTGATAGGCTTTATTCACTGGAGGAGCTGAAATCCATACAAAGAGCACACTAAATGAAACTTACTCCTAGGTTTGCTATGTCACGTAAGGGACACCAAATACAACTTCAATTACCAGTGAGAAGCTGGGCCATGTAAATTAAAACATAATTCTAGAATTCCACATGCAAACAAACCTACCTGTCCAAGGGTGCCTGCACTCTTTTAATTACATGATAGGTGAGTATGTCTTTTACTAACACATCCTTGTCACTTAGCATTGTTACAAGTCTTAGACATCCAATGTGAGAGAGGTATTCAAAGTAATCACGTATTGCTGACCTTAAGTGAGTCAAATTTTTTGAACTTTTAATCTGCACCAAGAAAAAATAAACATATATGTATATATTTACTAGAGATGTGTATGCCTTAAACAAATATTATCTACTGCTTTATCTCTACTTTGGATTTACACTTGGGAAATTAAGAATTTTTTCAAGTTACAAGTTTAACAAATACTTCAATGATGATAATAGTAATTTTCTTTTGCAATAAGCTACAGTCAAGAAGCATGCAAGTCTATTCCTTGTCTTAATCCTAAACTAATGGATTTTAAATTTGTCAAATAATATATGTTCTCAATTATATTTTCATGGACAGCATAAAGTTCTTACCGTGGTTATTATTTGCATTGTATTACTATCTTCCACATCTTCTAGAGTTGGCTCTACATTCTCTGGCCCAGAAATAAGGCAGTGAAATAATGTTTTAGAAAACAAAAAAGGCGGTGGACCACCATGCACCAAAGAAATGGCAATCATTCTACCAGCCTCATAGTAGAGATTGTCTTTAAGAGCTGTAAGTATAAATGAAAATTGAGGATTTTTTTATCATTTATTTTTTACTTAAGTAACTATCATTTTAATAATAATTAAATTAGGAAAAATATAATTCAAAATATGGAAAAGCAAAACATTCAAAATATAAGGGACTAAACAACATCTCTACTGATTCTGTGGAAAGAATTTTAAAATACTAGGATGTCTTCTTTACTACCCTAATACAGAGTCCATAACGTTTCTAAGGAGAACTTTGTGACTTATCAACACATAGCAGCAGGAACTTGACAAATCTTTACTGAATTAGTGTTACAAAAATGGGGAGTTAAGGGGAAACATGAGAAGAAAATTCTAAGGCATAATTAAAATTTTTGTACAACATCTACTTCTAGTAACAGAAGAGATTTATTGGGTATAGTTTCATGCATTCTCATCTTGAAAACCTAACATAAGCAATAATGCCAGAGAAAGGTTTAACAAATAGATATGTTGTCTAAGAATCAATATTGCTCAAATCATATTTAGAAGCTATGTCCACCATGATTCTTTCCAACAATGAGATGATTGAGAACAATTTCAATGATCTTATGATGAAGAAAGCCATCTATACCCAGAGAGAGAACTGTGGGAACTGAGTGGCTATCACAACATATCATTTTCAATCTTTTATATATATATATATATATATATATATATATATATATATATATATATATATATATATATATATATATATATATACATACACACATATATACATATATACATATATTGATTTAAACATATCTTTTAATATGTTTAACATCTATTGGATTACTTGCCATCTAGGGGAGGAAGTGGAGCAAAGGAGGGGAAAATTTGAACACAAGGTTTTGCAGGGGTCAATGCTGAAAAATTATCCATGCATATGTTTTGAAAATTAAGGAAAAAAAAAAAAGCTTCAAGTCAGAAGCTGGCACCTTAATCACTGAGGCTAAATTGTGTGGGATCAAAAACAAACAGAAAACATGACTTTTCCTGAAAGAAAACAACAACAACAAAAACAAGCTATGTTCACTATTTAATAGGTTTTATTTTTAGTTATGTGAAGTAATGAACATTTATTACCTGTGTGATTTGGGGCAAGTCACTTAACCTCTGCCTAGGAGGCAGCTAGGTGATTCAGCAGGCTTGGAATCAGTAAAGTTTAAAACTGGCCTTAGACACCTATATTAACTGTGTGATCCTGGGCAAGTCACTAAATTTCTTTTTGCCCTAATCCACTTGAGGGGGAAGTGACATGCCCCTTCAATATTTTTGCTAAGAAAACTTTATGGACAGTCTGGTCCAGGAGGAACCATGAAGAGTTAAACATGATTCAACAACAATAAAAGTTAAATAAAGCAGCATAAAGAAATCCCCTCAAAATTCAAATTGTAAACTGCATTTTGGCATAGAACCAGAGAGTCTTATAACTTAAAAGTAATCACTACAGACATCCTCAACAAAAGAAAATAATTCTTTCCCAAGATTTACTATACTTAACATATTTTCCTATTATACTCTTTCTTAGTAATGAATGAATGAAAAAATGCTTCCTAATTTCCAAGCACTGTGCTTAGCTCTGAAGATGCAAACAAAAAAAAGAGCAAAACAGTTCTTATTCTTTAGAGTATATAAAATGTATATTTAGCTATGAGATGGATGGAAAGGCCCAAAGTTCCAAGGCTGCAAAGGAGGCACAGATGGCAAAACCTAGAGGGAAATTCCATTTTAAAAGCACAGTTCTAATTTCTTTTTTTAACTTCTTGTTCATTTATTTCTTCATACTAGCTGTATATACTAAGCATACTTAATTATAAATAAAATGTTTACCTTCAGAATTAAGGGATATATTCTTTGACATGGACCCTTCAAATAATGATGAGCTCTCAAGATGTCCCATTAAAAGGCTTAAGAATTCATGCTTTGATCCATCAGCATCTCCATTTCCATTACAGAACTGTACCTCAATTGTGTCTGATGGATTAAAGTTTCGCCTTCTGAATCCCTTTATGGCACTATTCCAGATACTGTCTTTGTTGATATAGAGTTTTCGAGTTTTTTGTTTAATTTGGAATCCTAATTCTCTCAGTATGTTAGAAACGTCTCTTTTCAATGTGTTGATTTCCCTAAAAAATAGGAATTTAAAACATACATATTTTCTGTATATGCAATATAGTAGCTATAACTAGAACATAATAGGGAATCACAAGAAAATGTTCTTTATCTATAAACAATAACAGCTGCCATCCCACCCAACTAGTTACCATTTTAAAATCTAAGTTTGCCCTATATATGCCTTCCTAATCAGAATACTTATGTCAAATATAAGAATATTCATTTATGAGGGTCTTAACAAACTTTAAATCAAAAACTTGTCCCCATTCCTAGTGAATGCAGTCAGGCAGATAAGGGTTCAAAAGTTTTTTTTGTTGTTGTTGTTGTTGGCTACTCTTCACAATATAAAAGTATTTTTCAAAAAGTTTTCACATGAATTATCTCATCTCATCTTCACAAAATCCCTGAAAGGAATAAAAGGCTGATTTTATTATCTGTGTTTAAAATATAAGTGGTACCAAAAGGTTATGTGGAGCTGCCTGATTTACCATAATTGCTCCATCTGAAAAAGTTAATTTGTCTTTAGTAACTACCTAAACACTTGTTCTGATCTCATACTATGGGCTCCTAACAATGATCAAATAAACAGAATATGCATCTCTCCTTAAATTTCCTGAACCTAGAAAATGTATGTTCTTCCCCTAGTTCTTTGAAACCTTAAGCACTGGCTTTAAAGGATAGCACTTAATGCACTTTTGAAAAATAATAGAAATAGCTAATCAGGGCAAGCAAGGATAGTCAGTACCTGTAAAGTGGAAAAGGAGCTAATAAATAAGCTGGTTTGGTCTCTAGGATGTTATGGTAGAGTTTTTATTATTTTTCTTAACAATATTCTAAGTCAACATTAGTTACGGTAATGTAATTTTAAGCAACTGGATTTTCCAAACCCAAGCTCCCATATATGGCTGTCTTTCTGCAAATCTTGAAAATGGACTATTTTCATGTCATCTTTGTGTAATGTTCTGTTGTCTCCAGAAACTGCTGATCGCTCTCTGGGAGGAGAACTGCTGTCTCAACTGCTGCCAACTCTGACCTAGAGTAGACTTCTTTCCCTTGCTCAATGTCGCTTCTTTTATCTTCCCAGAGAATGGGCGTGGAATAACTCAGGGGCTTCTGGGAAAAAATACTTCAACCAATGAACTTGCTCCTCTTAAACATGCAAGCTCCTCCCCAGAAGTTCAAAGAGGTAAAATTTCCCTTAAAGGCTGGAACTAGAGAATTGTTAAGTACCAACTTAGCACTTAGTAAGAACCTAATATCTCATTATCTCATTAGCACTTAGTAAGAACCTACCATCTTTGTTCTTAAAAACAGATTATTTTCATGTCACCTTCTCCCATTTTCTGCATATGAGGTACTTACTACCTCAGAATTATTTTGATTTTCATTTATATTATTAGTAATTTAAGAGTACCTTTTCCTAATAGTTTGCAGTTCTTCTCTTGAGAATGCCCCATTGTCAAGATGTCCCATTAAAAGGTATATCTTGTTCCTATCTTTTAATCATTTAACCACTGGAAAATAGCTCTGAAGTCTTAAAATTTGGGTTAATACTCTCTATATCTTAGATATTAAATCTTCTTTTAAATCAGAAGTATGTGAGGCAAAGATTATTTTCCCCTATCAATAGCTTCCTTTCTTATGTCATATTGTTAACAGCATAGATTTATGCAAAAATTTTAAATATCAATCCCTAGCATTTGCAATGGTCTCTACATGCACTCAGTGACTCTTACTTTTTCATAGTACTTTCACTCTTTCAATTACTTTATTCAGAAAGTGCTGATGCACTGCCAGATACCCTTCCCCCACCATATTGTTCTAATACACCAAACTCCATCTTCACTCCTTTTATATCATAAATATCCACAGTGGCTCATTTTTGTATGTCATGTCAAATCATCACCAGATCAATAGGAGGCATTGGGGGGGGGGGAATAAAAAGAAGGATGGATCTGGAGTCATAATACTTAGGTTATAATTCTTGCTGTGTGATTTGTCCAGTCACTTAACTCCTCTGGGATTGCAGTTTATGATCTTGAAAATGAAATTGGATTAAATTGCCCCCCCCAAAATCTTTCTCTATTGTTAAATCTATTATTTCTTTATGTTTATGAAGAAGGGTAGTGGGAGATAAAGTTATAAACTTCCCACCTTCCCCCAAGATTATTAACTCTAGTAATGTCTTGTTCCTCTGGTTGGAATGAGAGGCTTATCTTAGACCTGTCATTACCTTAAATGGATTCCAAAAGATTAAGACACAAAAATATTCAAAATAATATACAATAGCCAAAAAAAAAAATTAAAATCAACTCCCCCCGCCCCCCAAAAAAACTTTGAAAACCTAATGAGTAGTAGAATGAATGTAATGGAATATTATTGCACCATAAGACACTATAAATATAAGGAAGTCACAGAAAGATGGGGAAAAAAAACTTAGTAAGATAAGCAGGACCTGGAGAATAATATGTACATATATTATCTATCATAATGGGAATGATGATAAAGTAAAAGGAATCCAAACTCTGAATAACTATAATGACCAGTCTTATTTTTAGAAAAGAAATGATAAGACATACCCTCCTCTTTTGGGTAGAGAGCTAGAAGACAATAAGTTTAAAACGTCAGACATCATCAGTGCCCATTCATTTAGCTTGTTTCTCAAGGGAAAGCTCAATGAGCCTTTGGCGAATGGGGAGATATGAAGAAAATGACTGTTGTGAAAACAAAAGCCTAAGCAAAACTCAATTTTTTAAATTAACAAAAGAATGACAGTCTTTATTATAAGGTAGATTGTAGATTACAAGGTAGTAAGAACACTGGCCTTGAAACTGATTTATTGTAATCTAGATTCTTCAATAATTCTTGGAGAGAGACAAGCAGTCCCTCTAATAGATGGGTAAAAGGTATGTGGTAATAGAATTAAATTTCTACCTGTCATGAAACCTAAGTTTAGCTGCAAGTTCATGTGACAACCAAGGTTCCCACTTGTGATAACCAACAATAAAGTTTCCTCAGGAAACTCTTAAGAAAAGTAGACATATTTGATTCTACAACATACATTAAACCATCCAAAATCAGTCGGAAGACTTGATTCCCATTATGGTATTGTATAGACATAATTGCCTTCCCATCATTCTGAAGCTGTGTATTCAATTATCTTTTTTTCTTTCATTTTCCTAGTGTTCTAAATTCATTATTCACATGTCTAATAATTATTTGATCCTCAATTTTATTTTTCATTTTCGTACTCATGGTCTATTTCATTTTTTAACTAAACATTCTAATCCTACTCTTCATGAATGAATTCCTATTTTTGCTCATCTCCAGATCTATTTTATTTAATCATCTCCTTTTTCTCATACCCTACCAATTAAAAAAAAAAGTTAACATCTAGATCAGGAACTCTTGACCTCTCCTATTATGGACCCTTTTGCTGGACTACTATGGAACTTTTCTCAATATGCTATTATAAAATGAATAAAATAAAATATATAAGATTACAAAAGAAATCAATTATAGTGAATTACAATTATAAAACTTCACTTTAAACAAGTTCACAGAGCTCAGCTTAAAAGCCTCAATTTAGATTCTAAATCTAAATGGGAGACTATTTAAGATTACAGAAAACTTTATAATCTCCTACCATTTCCAACCTTAACATAAGCTAGCAAATTAAAAAAAAGTGATAACTCTGCAATATACCTTTTAGTACAATTCTTTGTAGCAACATTAATAAGTGGTGATACTAACCTTAGTCTTCTAGAACATGGTGGTTTATCTAAGCAGGAATTAGGAGTCAAGCTTCCCTGATGTAATATTTTTGGTGACCTAGAAAGAAAAATGATTTCAAAAATGAAAATATTATTGTACTATCAAACAAAACAATCATTTGATATTAATAGATCCCTAAGTTTTAACTTATAATATACAGTATATTCTAGAACATGTTTAGAATTATTCAAAATTTCTTTTATCTCACTGAAGCACCTCAATATGCCAATAGTCAAACTTTCATAAAAAGATTTAATATGCTTCCTCTTCCTCAAGTCTAATAATTAAATCTCTACTTTTCCTTTCTCTTCTGAATCTCTTTACTAGCTTCTTAAACTGTGGTTCACAATCCCATATAGGTCTTAAAACTGAATGTGTGGGTTGTGAAATTATGATTTATTATCAGTAAATATTTGATTTGTATATCAATTTTATATACCAATATACTAGGGATCACATAAAAATTTCTCAGGTGAAAAGGGGTCACAGGTAGAAAAAGCTTAAGAAACTGGCATAGTAGATACATAATTGGCCTTGAAGTCAAGGAGACTTGAGTTCTACTTTCAGCTGTGTCACTGGCAATATGATCACTTCCAAGTCAGTTCTTTTCAGTGTCCCAGCAACTCTAAGATTATAAATTGTATAGATAAATCAGTCAGTATTGGTAGAGAAACTCTCTACAATGATAAAACAAGGAACAATAACAACCCCCCCACACACACTTATTATGTATTGTTTTCTTCTGTTTTTCTAGAAAGAATAATGCATTCATTTAGATTAATATGGTCATATACAGTATAAAAATAAGCATAGTATTCCTGGGTCACATGAGCTATAAGAGCTATAAGATGGAGAACAAGCCATTTTTTTCCTAACCTTCATGACTTCTAAGACTTCCTCATGACAAATTATGCACCAAAGTTAAATAATTTCAACTGTTTCCATGGTCTAAAATACCCAGAATCTAAAAGAGGGTTAAAAAACAATCAGAAACTGATGTACACTAACCCCGAGTTCACTTAGCACTCTCCTCTTACCTCCCATGGCTCTAGTAGCAAACTATACAAGTAGACCCAAGGACATGACACATAAATATCAAAACACTTTCTGACAACTTATTTCTTTCCCCCCCAATCCCTTTCTCTTCAATGTCATGGAGATCCTGGCTTTAGGCTAAGAAAGTTTCCTTGGCAGCAAGCTTGGCCACAGCTCTTAAGGAGCAAAGTTTCAACATTGTAAAGTTCTGAACTGCCAGTGCCGGACCAGAGAAATGACAAATAGACAAGTGGGATGAGTCATCAGGAGAGGACCTCCAGGCATGTGGAAGCATCTACCAAGTTTAAGGGAAAGAGCAGCCAGTTGAGGCCAGTTCGGACCAGCCAAAAGTCAGTTGGGGCAGAAATCTAGGTTGGTCAACCATGTGGGCAGAGGTTGAGATGTTTTGACACCTACTCAGCAAGCACTTATTCAGTGTCCACTTTGTGCTAAACATTTAGAATAGAAAAAGTCAAACAATGCATTCTCAAGGATCTTCTAGTAACTGTGAATGACAATGTATGTATCTTGTGTACATATGAATATGTGTGTAAAATAAACACAGGAAGGCACTAGTAGCTGGGAGCAGGGAAGGGAAAGTATCTGTAAAGCATATATACATATATATATATATATATATATATAGCAGTGCTTTAATTGAACCTTGAAGAAAAAAAAGTATTTCAAAAGATGAAGGTAAAGAAAAACCAGGTTAGAGGCACATCATTTAAAGATCAAATTCTGTTTTCATTTAAGTCACCAATTGTGAACGATTATGTCAAGACCAAAATTTTCTCAAACACGATTCCTCAACAGCCATTAACTAAATGAATAAAACATAATTATTGTTTTATTATCATGAAATAATTAATACATTGTATTTATTTAATATACAAAATAATTTTGATATTACTGTGTTTTTATAGAAAATGTAATTTATCAAGTGATCTGTAAATCTAAAGTATTCATAATTTTTAATAATGACACAGGCACATATCAACATTTACAGGATGAGAAGATAAAAAACAAATATCTAGCAGTTTCTGTAGTCAGTCACTTGCCTTCTTAAGGTCCTCCCTGTCCCAGGTCATTACACTATATATTAGTAAAGTTTTCTAGGTTCCTATGTTATCAATATTTTAACATTCCATATATACAGACTTCTTTTATGAACAATCTTTCCATCTTGGAGATGTTTTCTGTAAGGCCCACACTCTCTTAATGGGTGAGTTCTATCCTGGATCATCATTTTATGTATGGTGCAGGCATTAACTCCATTGCCATCACCACTATTCACTTTGTAGATTCCGTTCTTCAATTTTTACCTTTCTTGTGTCCCTGCTTTCCAGCTTTCCATTATATATTTTTTTTCTTCCCCCATTATAAAGTAACTTTCTTGAAGATAGGACCTTTATATCCTTAGAACTTAGTATAATGCCTGGCTCAGAGAAAGTACTTAAATGTTTTAACTCTCTACTTAGCATTTAACTTCTAAGAGGAATATTCTATCATTTCATACTGGAATTTGCTCCAATCAGTTTACTTACCTGAGTAAATCTTTCTTCTGAGTTCTAGGAGATTGTCTGGAGAATTTGGGAGAGGGTTGTTCCAATAAACAATTAGTAATCCCAATATTTTCTGAGTTAGGTAAAGAGCGTTTTTTTGGTCTTTTGAAATTACCTGCAAAATTAAATTCCAGGGTTAAGTGAGAATTTTTTGAAAAGTATTAAATAAATTTAATAATTTAATAAATTAAAAAGTAATAAAAGAATATTGGTTTAGAACAGGAAAATATTACCTGAATTATAGATAATGCTTTTACACTCAATGCATTCCCAGTTTTGTCTCCTTGTTCTTATTGAGGAACAGGCTAAATGTGTTCCCCTAGATCCACAATACTGGCAGCGTTTTATTTCCCATTTACTAAGGAAAAAAGGGAAAAGAGATAATTATGTTTGGGTATTAACATATGAATAAGACAGAATCTTACAGCATAGTGTTCTTAACTATTCTCTCTGCAATTGTTCACAAATACACAGGTCATCTGCTTTGGGAATATTTTAATTCTTCATTTTCTTGCCTTTATCATTCTCTAAATTTGCAAACCTCTTTCCTTGCTAATTATGAAATAAGTATGTACAAAATTTTAACATTAGCATATGTGTATGTACACAAACATAGACAATACCAAAGAGAAAAGGAGAACAAGTATTCCTTTGTATTTGAAGCTGTGGCCTGATGAAGATTGACATTTTTATAGTAGCTGAAAAAGAAAAAGTGAAAAATGAATGGCCAAAAAAAAAGAAAGAAAGAAAGAAAGAAAAAAACCCAAATAAGTTGATCTGGTACTGCTTTAATTAAGGATATATATTTTTTTATTACATGGTGCAATGAAAATTACGCTGGATTTAAAGTCAAAGAACATGAGTTCAATTCTGACTGCCATTTTTCCTGAATATATATATATGGGCAAGTAACTTAATTTCTCAAAGTTTCGATTTCCTCATCTGTAAAATAAAGATGTTAAGACTAAATAAAGAGGTTAAGACTAAATGTCCTAAGGACCCTTTAAACTTTAAATCTTAATTCTAAGACCTTTCTCATTGATGGTGAATGTATTTCTCAAAAAAGACACTTATAAGTGACAATGCTGGAGCATCATTGGAGCAACCAAAATCTCTTATTTTCTAACATGCTTAATATTTTTTAAGAAGACATGATAAAATTAACAAATTTTTGGCCTTACAAAAAGTAAATTAGAATATTACTAGACTTGTAAAACATGCCTGTATTACAAAAAGATACACAATGTAGCAAAATTATAAGTTTGAGTAACAAAACATTTGAAAATGATACATAATATATGAAGTACACCTGTTTTAATAAAATCCAATTATCAAATAATGTGGGAGAATTTTTTCCACATTCTAAATTATACTTTGTTAATTTGTTCAACAAATATTCAAGATTATTAAAGTATCCTAATTCTAGAGTATTTTAGATTTAGAGTCGGAAAAAAAGCTTAGGGGTCACCTTGTTTTGTTTTGGCAATTGGGATTAATTCCTTTATTTTATAGATGAGGAAATTGAATGGAGATTGAAGATCACACAGATATTAAATATCAGAGGGTGGATTTAGATTTGACTTTCATCCTGTGATCTGGGGAAAAAACCCAACATTGTTTTTCTTTTATGTACCAGAACTGTATCAGATTGAGAATATAAAGCTAAATCATAATTTGCTTAATCATAGGTCCCAATTATATTGTTATATCTACTCCAGTGTTCCTGTGTCAACATTGCAAGATGGCTGGCTGGGATAGAGCCATGAGTTAGTTGCTTCGTGTACCGTCAGCATCTGGCCTATGCCTTCACTACTTTCTATATATATCATTGCTGAGTATTCGTGTTTGGTACACAAGTTACTATGTTTTTGTTAGTAAGTTAGTAAAAAGAATATAGACAGCAATTTGAGGGAGACCAAAACTAACCCTAAATCATTATCACCAATTGTGGCCATACAATGAGGATAAAATGAGTAAAAGATACAGGACAAGAAGGAAGAAACCTGCTCTCATAGTTTTATATTCCAAGAAAGAAAAACTACAATGAAAAGATAATGGAAGAAGAAACAAAAAAGAATACAAAACAAAAAAGGCTAAAGATTAAGCAAAAATATAACTAGGAAAAAATTATAACAAGAAAAACTGTAAATAGTAAAAAGCTAAATAGAACTTATATTTTGAATATTTACTGTTAGATTATGCTACTATAACTTAAATATAATGATTAAATAGGTTTCTAACCTTATTCTTTCTTGCATGTTTGTGTGTGTGTGTGTGTGTGTGTGTATATGTATATATATATATATATATATATATATATATATATATATATATATAAATAGACTTAGAAGAAATTAATTATTCTTTGTGCATGAGTGGTACAGCTCAAAGTGATGTATTCAAATATATTCAATGATTGTCCTTTTAATTTAGATTCAAACTAATTAATAGGCAGCAGTTGCCCTAGTATCCGCAGAAACACAAAGGAATAGGAAAAAATGAAATATGTTGGGCATAGAACAAAAGTAACTGTGCAAAAAAAAAAATCTCTTGCTACTTATGCTCAATGACCTCTGTACCTTTTGGGGTTTAAGATCTCTAGTATATGCAATTTGATAGAATGAAAGAGAACAGGGGAGATGATTTAAGACAGAAGATATGATTCTTCTATTATCCATAATTTTCTTCAATATATCCTAAGGATATGTGTTAAGCTTCAGAGATTTGGGATAAATGTCAATTGGTAGAAAAATTTTACATACACACTCACGTGTGTGTTAACTAATTTAAGTTACTGAACTTCATTTCACTGTGTCTGAAAAATGAGTTGGGTGGGATGTTGGAAGAGGTTGATTAGATGAACTTTAAAGTTTTTCAGCTTTAAATTATAATTTTATGACCTTCCCAAGTCCCATCTCCAACTAAAAGAATGCTTATTACTACATATGGCACATATTTCTATAACAGTAAATTAGATTATATTTTCACAATACCTATTAGGTTCATTATATTCTCTCCCTTCTTTACAGCGACATCTTCTTACATCACAATGTTGGTAGTGCTGCAAAAGTTCTTGATATGCATTTTCTTCCAGTTCCCAAGATGCATCTCTACAAAGTATAGATACAATAAACCTCTTATATCATGGGATTCAGAATTTCATGATTCTAAAAATACTTTTCTAACATATAAATACAAATAGGCAAGAATACTTGCTTTTATGTATAAATAAATCATCCATTCTTTCAGGATTTAAATCCAATTGAAATTTTTATTTTAAAATTTGTTATCATTTTAGCAATAAGGTTATAAACAGAGAATTTAACATTTTAAAATATCATCTATCATTTCCCCCACATATTTCAACTCACAGAAACACAGAAAGTATCAAAATTAGGAAAGACTTTCGAGGCTAGTCCAACCTTAACCCTAAAACAAAATATCCTGCCATTTAAGACAAAGAATCATCCAAGTTTTGCTTAGAGACCCTCTAAGGTCTCTCTAAGGGGGGAGTTTATTCCTCTTTTGGGAAGACCTACTTTTTAGGAAATTTTTTCTTAAAGCATGTCTATATTTACCTTTTTAGAATACCCATTGATAGTTCCCATGACTACATTAAAAAAAATTTTTTTTTAAATTTTTTTCGATGACTGCATTTTAGAGTCAAGAAGTTTATTTCCTCTTCCAAATGAAAGCTTTTCAAATTATTAGAAATCCATGTTGTCTCCTGAGTACCTTCCCCTAAATATTTTTTTTCTAGAACTGAGTTCCTTCAGTTGATTATCATAAAGCAATAGATTCAAAGCATTTTGTTATGTTATTATGCATATTCTTCTATTTATTGATGTTCTTCATAAACCATGGTACCTAAAACTAAGCTGACAAGTATAGAGTGTATAAGGAAGGCTGTCACTATTTGATCTTGGACAAAATACATTTCTTAAAACAACATGAGATAATATAAACTTTTTTGATTACCATATTATTGATATACATTGAGCTTAATAATAAAACTTAGTTTTTAAAAATAAAAATATTTCACCAACTTTATATTTGTGAGTTGACATTTTTTATCTAAGTCTATGATTCTCTAATTCATAGATTCAGTCCAATATTCTCACCTATCAAAACTATTCTGAATCCTAATTGTCATCCAGGATATTAATTTTTGTTTCATTTGGAAATGTGATAAGCATGTCATCTATGCTACTATACAAGTCATTAGTAAAAATGTTTTACAGCACAAGGCCAACCACTAATCCTTTGGAAATTCCATTAGAAACCTTAACAAAATGACATTGAATCATTAATGGCTGCTTTTTAGATCTAGTCTTCATGTAGTTTGAGACACATTTCATTATCTTCTAACCTACATCTCTCCAACTTTCCCATGAGAATAACATGAGAGATTTTATAAATTATTTTGTTAAATTCTAAGCAAATTATATTAACAGACCTTCCCTTACTAATTTAATAACTATTTAAAAAAGGACATAAGATTATCCTGATATTACCTGTTTTTAATGAAACCACTTTAGCTCTTTGAAATCACCTTTTTAAGTGAAAGGAAATCATTCTTTTCTCCATGTTCACCAATTCCTTTTAATAACTACTTCTGGAATTTCCTAGTTATTGAAGTCAAGCTCACTGGCCTATAATTTGTTGATTCCATAACTTTTGAAAATCAGGAATACATTAGATTTCCATTCCTGTGGTACCTTTCCTATTTTCAGTGCTCTTTCAAAAAACAAAACAAAACAACAACCCCAAGTGATCACATCTATTAATACTTAAAAGGCAATTAATGTTCTTATAATATTACTTTATTTGTCTTTAGGTATCTACTCCCTTTTAACAATATTATTTGCCTCTTTCAGTCTAAAAATAATGCTCCTTGGAAAAGAAAACAATAGCAAAGTAAGAGTTCTTGAACACTTCAGTTCTCTCCATTATCCAATATCATCATCTTACCTTCACCAATATAGCTACAAAAGATCAAATTGGTCTTAAACTTTCCTCACCAGCTTTGTTCAGTATTTTTAAACTCTCTTAAACATTTTTGTCTAACCCAAGATTTCAGAGTTATGCTTTTAATTTTCACAATTTTATTTTGAAGTATATTGGACTTTTGGCATACATAAACCATATCAAATGGTTATGCAGTTACAATTATTTTGTATCGACTCAGAAAATACTGAAGATTAAATAGTAGAGTAAATTCTAAAAATGCATAGTACAGTTAAAAAAAATCCTCAACGAAACAAAGAAGATATAGTGTAGCATATAGACGATATAATAGTAGAAAAAAAAAACACAGAACTGGGATAACAATTCTAATACTGGATTTAAAAAAAAACACAAAACTTAAGATTCTATATGACCTTGGGGAAATCATAACCCACTGTCATTTCTCTTGACTGTAAATAAAGAGGTTGGATTAAATCATCCATAGAGCTTGTCTCAAAGCTCTCCAGCTCTCAAATCATGTCGTCCTTTGAGTGGCTTTCAAAAATATAGATAGATGAGGAACTCAGAAAAGTAGAGCAGAAGGAATATAAGTATTTGAATCATATTTCCTAGGGAGTCTTTTCTTTTCTCTAAATCGGAAGGTGCGGGGAAGCCTGCACTAAATAACTGCTAAATTTTCTTCCACATCTAATAGTATGTTCTAAGATTCTAGAACAAAGATTAAATTTATAAGTATACTAAGTATATTATATATGAAATACATGACTATATGGGATGAATGATAGGATGAGATGCTCATTTTATATTATGCCATTAGTTTAAATGTCATAACATATTAGTTACTTACATTTATTCAAAAACAAAATGAAGTAGTTAAGGAATTACTTTTGGTAGTCAAACATTTAGTGATTATTTTTACATGAGAAATAAATGATAAGCTTTGGCTTCAAAGGAAAAGTCATTAAAATGAATAATTATGGAAAAGAATAGAAATTTTGCTGCATATATAAGGGATTATAGAAAGAATATGCCCTAGATTATTTTAACAAAACAAAAAACTTGCAATGGTAGAAATATCAATTTATACACTCATATCTAGAAATAAATTTAAAGTTTTAATTTAGTAGAAATACAAAAATACCTACATCAAAAGTCTAAGAAAAACTTCCATTACACAGTCTCAAGATATATATCCATATACCACCTATTAAAAATGCTCTATAATAATTCTAATGTAAATATCACACCTGTGCTTCTCAACACATTTATTTTTCTCGCAGTAAGAGAAATTTTCAAATTCTAATTCACTGAAATCAGTCCTTTTTTGTTGTTAGTTAAAGAATAATTGTATTAATATTCCTAGACACATTGATTACAATGCATATATGTTTACTATATTATTATGAGTCAAAGCTATTTGAAAATTTTATAAAGAATGAACCTAAGATAAATTATTTTGTATTAACATTAAAAATATTAGTTTAAGATGATCTTTGATATTTTCATTAGTATCCAACATTTAAATACTACAAATTAAAAGCCCCAATAGTTCTTCAATGGTAAGGTTGTATGGATTGACATATTCTGTTGAGGAGGGAACAATTGAAAGGAAGATGGCATGACCAGAAGCAGCCACAGTTATCATCCATACTATACAGATAACTATAATAACTACCATATGATAATTGATTGGGTCAGGAAACCTTGAGATTCATATATATTTTCTTCATTATTAAATCCTACATTTAAAATGCTGTTTATTCACAAAAAGCTAAATGTGACTCACTTTTCAGGAATATGAATACCCATTCTCAACATTTCACTCTGAAATTTATCACTGTTATTGCATAATGGGCACTTGAAGAAAAATTTTCCAGCACTGAGTGCCTGAACCTATAATGGAAAATAGGAGAAAAAATATCCATTTACTTGATTTGTGAGTTAAATCTCTAAAAGAATAAATGTTATTTTTTACTTTAAATAATATAAAAATATGGATTTCATGCCAATCAAAATACAAAGGAACAAAAAATGTATTATGTTATTAAGAAGAATACATTGTTGTTGTTAAACTAATGGAGTTAAGGGGAAACAGTAGATGTCACAGTGGATAGAGCACTGGCCTTGAATTCAGGAGGACTTAAGTTCAAAGCTGACATCAAACACTTAACACTGCCTAACTGTGTGACCCCGAGCAAGTCACTTAATCCCAATTGCCTCAAAAAAAAAAAAAAAAAAACTAATGGAGTTCATGAAATATTAAAACTAACATATTAGACAAAAATTTTCACATAAAAATTTATAGGGAATGAGCAAACCCTTAAGATAATTGTTATTTTCAGGAACATTTTTATATATGGTGAATTTTTTTTATTAACAGGTAATCAAAATATCTATGAACTGTTCTGAAGTATCTTGTATGTAAATTACATAGGAATAAATTTTTAACATTTTTTTTCCCAAGGAAACATAATTAATACTATCATTTTCAATTCAATAAAAAGTTGATCATAAAAGTTAAATACAAAGAGTTTGAATGCCCACCCTATGTTCATAAAAGTAAGGTCCATATTCTGTTCTTTTTATTCCCCTCAAAGCTTAATACAAAGGCCCCACAAATAGAAACATTTAGTTCAATTCCATATTGCTATGTTAAGTGCCTACAGTGCACAAATCACTATGATAAATTTTGAGGATACAAAGATGATAAAAAATATAGCCCCTACTAGAGAGCTTACATGCAAAATGATAGGACTAAAGAAAGGGAAGCGTGCAGCACATATATACGTATCTATAAATTTATTAAAAAAAAAAAAACTAAGGCAAAATATGATTAGAACAAAGAAGGGAGCCAAAACAAAAAAAAAAGGAAAGAAAAAGACCACTCTTAGGTAAGAGGAATCAGAAACAGTTTCATGGTAGAAGTGGCACCTAAGCAATGGAATTTTGAAAGGCAGAGATGTAGGAGGACATGGGGGATATGGCTTTTCCAAATCCAAGGAGGCATAACTACAGATCAAAAGATTACCAGGTAACAACCAGTAGTACTGTTTGGCTGAAATAAGTACATGCAGATTGAATAGTATAAAAATATGAAGGTAAACTGGAATTAAAATATAGAAGTCTTAAATATGAGCCTAAAAGTTGGTATTTCATTCTTAAAGCAATGGGAAACCAAGTACAAGCTTTTGAGCACAGACCCAAGTATTTGGAAAGACTATTTGAATAGTTATCGGATGGACTGGATAGTATAAATACTGAAGGCATAGTTTTTAAAGAACTGGTGTAGGTGACACTGAATCACTATAACCAGATTATGATATTTGGAGAATGGTTAAAGTATGGCAGGACTGAAGGCCAAAGGTGGTCCAAATTTTTTGCAAAGGAGAAAAAAAAAAATGAGTCTGCAAATTACAGTATGATGTGGTTGGTTCCTAAGATAATTTTCAAATTAAATTATTAAAGGTAAGATTAGTTAGACAAGGAAGCAGTAATCACAAATAGCCAATATGACTTCATTAAGTGCAGGTTATGTAAGGTGAACTTTGTTTTCTTTTTTGACAGTTACTAAAATTGTAACTCTAGGGAATGCTAGAAGCATAGTTACGGTAGAATTTAGCAAAAAACTTCATTGTTTCCTATGTTATCTTCAGAGGAAAGATGAAGACTTTAAGAGCTAAAACAATAGTACATACTTAGTGTTCAAAATGAATAGAACAAATGACCCTATTAATGATTCAATATCAAATTGTAGAGATCTGCAAAAGAGGGGTCCAATGATATTCGTATGAACTTCTAAGCAGTTTAACTTTTTTATTAGTAACTTGAATGAAGGCATAATTAACATGCTTTCTAAATCTGTATGTAAGCCCAAACTGGGAAAAATAATTAAGACATTATGTCAGAGTAAGAACCAAAAAATTCTTCATCAGGAAGCAGATTTGGGCCTCTTATAACATAAAACTTAATAGTGATCAGTTAACTGTTGTATAGTCATTTACATTTGAAAAATAAGAGTTGTATTAAACTAACAGATTAATATCAGTCAAAAATGCTACAAAGTAGCCACTAGTGAATATTTAGGCTTCATGAAAAAAGAAATTTGGAGGAGGTGTCCCACCATTGTACTCTGGTCAGACTTCAATTAAAAAATAGCATTAAATTCTAGGTATCATATTCCAGAAAGTCACTGAAATAGAGAAAAGGGTAGACCTGGATAGTGAAGAGCCTTGTTATCAAGAAACTGAGAATACTAACCTGGAGAAGATTTAGGATTAAAATAACAGCAATATTTAAGTATCTTAAAGTGCCATTCTGGAAAAGAATACTAAAATTTGTTTTGTATGGGAGAATTAGGGACAATTGGTAAATGTTATAAAGGGGCAGATTTAATTTGACTTAAGAAAAAACAATTAGAACTATCTAAATAAGGAATGATAGGAATGAAGACCTCACCAGGTCTTCAAGATCAAGGCCTGAGGGCTGCATTTAAAATTCAGAGAAGACTTTCCTATTTCCCCCAACATCTTTAGAGGAAATGATTGTTTACAAGTATCCCTGGAATTCTATTCTACTGATTCATTGGGACAAAAAAGTAGGTGATCCTAAAAGGGCACATTCTGCTAGCAAATTCTATTAAGTTAGCCTGAATATGAATATGCAACTGGTCATGGACTGTATCTGTTGCCAGAGGTCCAGTGTAGAATAATTCAAAAGAAATTACAAGGGTTTACAAGGGATTCATTTTTAAATTAAAGTACCCGACCACCAACCATGCTCTAAAAAGAGTTAGAGCATACTCCATCACAAAGTGTATTCATAATAAAATTATATATCCTCAAAATATTAAACTAAATGTAAATATGAACCAAAATGAAAAAAACAATTCTGCTAAAATTTAAAGTCAAATTTATTAGCAAAAACTTTATGAATAAATTATAAAAAGCTCAAACATGTATTCTTACCTGTAGACAATCTCTGTGAAACCAAGCATTTTTACAACAAGGGCTTCCCAAAATACTGTATGTTGGAAGATGTTCAACATATTCCAAACAAATAGTGCATTGTGAAGAAACTGCACAATGACTAGATGGTGTATTTTGAACAGGCCGATGATCCCAACAGAATGACCTTTAAAGAAAAAAATATGTCCCCTTTGATTTATAATAATGTATTATGAAGAAAAAAAATAATGTATTATGAAATACAAAATATCACTGGGCTGGGCAATTATATATTATATAAATAAGACAACTAAGTCATTCAAAGTCTTTCTCATGATTAACCATCAATTAACACACAGGAATTTGTTTTAACACTGTTCTCAAGGATCTTATAGAATCATAAGCAATTTTGAGATTAAAAGGAATTTTTACTGAATATATACTGTCCTTACATTTAAGAAATCTGATGGTGAGTGGTTAAATTACAGAGTTAGTTGAGAGCAGGGCTGGGATTAACACTCAGGTCACGGAATCCCAGACCAGTGTTTTTCCCTCTATGTTATTAATAGAAGTTCATTAGAATTTTAACCCCAACACAGGAATCAAAGAAATTTGCCTTACATATAATTTTGAACTAAAGTAAAGTGTTATTTTCAGATTCCAGTGAATTAGTAAAAGCTTGAGGGCACATGTTTTTCATAAGCTAATTTATAATACTGAACATGTGCTCCAAAAAATTTTACAAGTTTAAAGACAAAATGCATTTATGCATAAAAATGAGATTCCAAATAAACAACTTCCTCTTCTTCACAACAGAAATAATTTTAAAAAACCCTTTATTTATCATTCAACAAATTTATTTTGACTTGAATTAAATAAAAAATAATAATTACACTAAGTAACTATTCCAGAGTGGAGGTGAACCTAGATTCTCAACTATTCCATCTGAGCATAAAGACTGGCAAGTTCTGTTTAGCTAGGAAAGTGTCAAATATGAGACTAGTGATAGCTGTTATCCAAAGACCAACCTAGCTAAATTCAAAGTTCATCAAATTGGTTTCAAGATGGGTTATTTTGGGGTTTGATGATTTTTTCTGGCCACAGTAATTCCTGAAAACCATTATGACATGCAGATTATGAAGAAATGCAGATCATGAAATTATAGATCTTTATGACATCTATTTTTTTGAAATATCAGTTTAAAAAAGGCTAGAATTGAAAAATATAGTGATTCAAATCAATTTAGTTCAATTCACTAAGCACATATTAAACACCTAATATGTGTGAAGTACTGTGCTGAAAACTAGGAATAAAAAAGACAAAAATTAAAAAGTCACTCTTTTGAAGGATCTGACATGTGAACAGATAATGCATGTAAGAATTTGAGAAGGTTGATAACATTAATAACTAGAGAGATCAGGAAAGACTTCCAATGGGAGGTAACAACTTATCTGAGGAAAGCTAGGAATTAGAATAAGAAATGAAGGGAGCATGAATGGAGATGATTTTTACCTTCTACAGGCAACTCTATGAAAAGTAAGGATGGGTAGTAAGGATGGGTATACTGAGTATCATACTTGCTGAATGATAAGTAAGTCAGTTTGACAGTAGCTAGCATTCAGTGAATGAATATAAATAAGTCTGGAAAGATATAGGATATGCAAAGGTAGAAACAGATAATTAGAGGTTTTATATGGCAGACTAGAAAGTTTAGATTTTATTCTACAGAAAACAAGGTGCCACGAGCAAGGTAATGACATGTTTAGTTCTGTATTTCTAGAAATATTCTTTTGGTAGCTTTGTGGAGAATGGATTGGAAAAAAAAGATCCTAAGAGCAAAAACCAATTAGGAAGCTATTCAACAGTCTAGCAACAGACAATGATCGCTTCATGGTAGAGGCACTATAAGGAAAGAAGATGCTGGGAAGGCAGAGCTGGCAAAACTTGGTAAATGATTATATGTAGAAGATAAAAGAGAGAAAAGAGTCTGAAGTGGCTAATCTTTGAGTTGAAATTAACGAAGAGTAAAACATGAGTAAAAGAAAGTTGAGAATAAAATATGCTCAGAAATTATCTCATAATACTAGAACTCATTTTTCAGAACGTCATGTCTATTTTAGTTTTCAATTTACTTGGTATGAATACTTAGCTCTCTAGAAAAAGTGCTATTTGTTACTATAATTGTAATTAATATAACCATGTATAAAATCTACAACTGCAATGAATTTGCACATTTCTCTAAGCACATGAAAAGGAATAATTACATATTATTTCCCAGTGGTGTGATTATGTGATGATGATGATAATGTATAATTATTAAGCTTTAAGTGAGCCATAGTCTCTCAACTATAAAGTTCTCTTCCTAAAACCAAAAAAAAGGAGTGTTTTTTGAAATAACATGTGCTTGGCACATAGAAAGCACTCAATTTATTTTTTATTGATTCATTCATAATTTCAGAAAGGGATTACAAAAAGAGGCTAAGGATATAACTTGGGGGCAAAGATAGGATGGGAGAAAGGTAGACAGAATACCAATTTGGGCACTAACAAAAAGTTTCTTATAGCAAAAATTAAACTATTGGTGACAAGAATTCTATGACATTGCATTGTTCTACCAAGGAATTTAAAATGTACTAAATCAAGATATCTTATTATATTCAACAATAAAGTAAAATAAAAACTTACTCAAAGTTTCCAGTAAACTGGAAAATACACTGTTTCTGAACTCCACAAGGAAAATGATAGCTTCGTTTACACTTGCTGGCTACACATCCAATTGAAGCACCATTTTTCTTGCAAATACAACATTTCTAAAACAAAACAAAAGAAAAACACGAATTACCTCAGATGAATCCAATTACAAAAGATATACATTAAAATACTGAGGCAAAGATATTCATTAAAAGAATAATTGCCTTTTAAGAACATTAAAATTGCTTTTCCCACATAACATTTTTGATAACCAAAAATTCAGGTATTCTATTCTGATTCGTTCTAGAGGTGATCTAGAATAAGAGCCTATTCTTCATGGTTTTAATAGGGATATGGACTATAACTGAAATTTCATTATCCTAGGGAACTTAGTTTAACTAAAGGAAACTCCTCTACCAAAACTAGTTGTTACTTTATTTGCAATTTAATAGTTAGAGAGCTGTCTTGAGCACTGAGAAATTAAGTGACTTATGTGATCGTAGTACAAGTAGTACATGCTACTAATACTACAAAAGCTTTTAAACTGTATTAAGATTTTTGAGACATTGTATATTCTTATATTGTTGATTCTAATCAGAAGAACCAGGCAGGGACAGCTGGTCTAACTTCAAGTATTATTTAAGAATCTATTCTAAATTAATCTCAAAAGGTTGCAATTTATCCATGGAAAACATTTGCTGGTATTTTGAGAACTTGAAAAGACTGGAAACTTGCATGTAGAAGTGCTCTAAAATTCATAGAATGCTGAACAGCAAGTAGCTGTTCTGACCTAAGAGCCTAGATCCAAGGCAGAGTTAACTTCCCATTTCTCTAGACTCAATGTGACACAAGTCCATATCAAAAGAAAAACTTGAGTTATCCTATTTTCCAGAATCACTGAACCCAGAGAATGCAGGAGGCCCTGAATATGTTAAGAAAGAATGCCCCCCACTATTCCTAATGACCTGAGCTAATGTAATGTGTTATTTGTATCCCAACCTGGACTCCCTGTGTGTTTTTGAGAGTAATGACAGACATCAATCAGTTTATACTAAGCTAAGAAACTGCTTGTGCAGCTGAGACCCTTGTAGAGAAGCTAACTATCCTATCTTCTAGTCTAGCAGTTTCTGAGAAAAAGAATGTGACTTTTGTTGTTGTTTTGCTCCTCCCCTTGGGGAGGGATTTTGTTCTTTTCCCACCTTTACTGCAACTTTCCCCCTCCCATGCAAAGCCCCTTTAGGTGGATATTTCTGGTATCCCTTCCTTTTTCCTACTATATACTGTGAACTCTTTGGGTTCCACCTGTATGTTCATTTTTCTTATAATCAACTAGTTTTCACATAAGTTTTAAGTTATGATTCCCTGCTAATAGGTTGCAATCTGTCATGATTTGCTGCACCAAATCTCTCAAAGGTGGTTAGTTTAGAATGTTCCTAGGGGCAAGGAGGGTTGCTAAATACTGACATTTAATTTATTTAGAATCACTTTTTCACTATTTAAAAAATAATTAATTATTTACTATATTTCCTGGTATTCAGCATGAAAACATGAACTTAATACCTTAGAAATTTTCATTATAAACAATGCTTAAAGAAAAAAATCCTATAAATTTAAAAAAAGTATTTAAAACAGCCTTCTTACCAGTTTAGAAGCTCTATTTACTTCTTTCTTGATGTCTTCTATTAAAAAACCATAAACACCATCTTTTTCTTCACCTCTCTGCCAAATTCCACTTGACATCAACTAAGAATATAGATTTCAGTTAGAAAATAAATCATGACAAACTACTTTTGAGCAAAATATCTGCCCTTTCAAAAACTTATAAATATTATGAAGCACATTGTTTACTATGATTACTTTCCATGCCAAAAAAGCAGCATAATATTTATGTCCTTTGACTTAAGTAACTTATTATGATAGGTTCACAAACATATTAGAATTACAGATTTAGTGACTTTAGTGATTACCTAAATCCAAATATTTCACAAATATTTTTCTGAGACTCAGAGAAGGTAAAATTGCCTAAGGTCAGAGAGGTAGTAAACATCAAAGGCAGGATTTGAACTCAGATTTTCAGACTTCATAGCCAATATCTTTCTTCTTTTTTTTTCCCCCCCTGAGGCTGGAGTTAAGTGACTTGCCCAGGGTCACATAGCTAGGAAGTGTTAAGTGTCTGAGACCAGATTTGAACTCCGTTCTTCCTGAATTCAAGGCTGCGCCACCTAGTTGCCTCCTGCCAATATCTTTCTGCAGAATCACTCTGCCTGACCAACCATGGATTGACAATATAATAAACAAGAATAATGAAGAGTGGTAAAGGAAAATATTTAAATTTTTTAAATTTAAGACTTCATTGATTCTTGGGTAGTCACCAGTACACAGACACTATGAACAACAGATTTTTTTTTAATGCCAGCATTAAACATTAAAAACCATGTGGATGTAATCCCTTTCCTGAATCATTTTTTAGTGACCTTTCTGCAATAGTTTTTTTAGAAGCCCAAAACAAGGATATCATCTAAAAGTAACTTCAGTATTAATGAAGTCTTAGGTCTTTTACAAAGAAAAGTTCCACCAACTGAAAAATTCTCTCCAAATATGTTTTCTAATACTGTATAGCACATTAATAAAGTTAGTGGAAGAAGTTAATACTACCACTAGAAATATAACAATGCTACAGTTAAAACACTATTATCAAAAGGAGATGAGATTGGGGGAACTTTTATTCAGGAAATAGTGCTGCTGCAAATAGGATAGATACAAAAGACAGCTATTTAAAATGTTAAGATCTTTAAAAGTCATATTTATAATTCCCTATTTTTAATCTGTTATGTTTCATTTTGAAAAATATAAATATTTCCTTAATATAGAGTTAACTTCTATTACAAAAAAAAAGAAGCCATCACAGGATATTACCTCCTTAAAATTGTATTTACACTTATATAACATATAAGGTAAATTGCAATGAGGCAGGATATGTTTCTAGAGTTTCTTTTAGACAAGTGAAAAAAACTTGTTTTCTTTTTTTTTGATTGTTGAATCAAAATCTGGAACTTCCTCATTTTTAGTTTTTTCCCATTTCAGTTGGGTAAATCATCTTTATTCTCTTCTTAACAAGTCACTTTTTTGTTTGTGAACATTACATTTTCCCTCAATTTAACCTGTATGCTATCTTTTTGGGATCAGATTTACCCTCTTCAGGGATCAGTTTTGCTGACCTCCTTTTAGGAAAAGAATATAACAGATATAACAACCATAGTGAAAGGAAGATATATACAAGTAAAGCAGCTTCTATCTTTTAATGCTTCCCTTCTTATCGCATGTGCTACAGACACCTAAGATGTAATTTAAAATTTTTAAATTCTTATTTTAGACAAAATAGCTAATTACTGACTTCTCAGCATGACTTTCATTACAAAACTATGAACTGTAAGGAAATTTTAAATTTACAGATAACAGAAAATAACAATCCAAGAATATGAAGAAATGTTTAATCAATGGACTAAAATCAGACATAGTTGAAAAACTGCATCTATGCCTATGAATTATTTGATGTTTTAAATTTTGTTTGATCTTTCTGTCCTTAGTACTGCTGACAGATTTTTCTTTTTGACAAGAACTACCGTAGTCAATATGGCCAGTGCCGGCTATGAATTTATAAGACAAAATCTATTATTTCACAATTACTTAGGAAGCATCAATATGACACTGTAAAATAAGACAGCTATTACTACTGGTACTGCTGCTATTACTACTACTACTACTACTACTACTACTACTACTACTACTACTACTACTACTACTACTGCTATTGCTACATTGTATTAATTAAAGTAAAAATATTCATTTTAATGTTCTAGTATACTATTAGATAGAGAAAATTATCCTATGCCATTTTGATCATAGTATGTAAAATTTTAAGCTGCCCTTTCTTCAATAACCCGAGCCCCTTTGGTGTGATACCTAGTCAGTCAAGTCCATTAAAATGCTATTGTAGTTAAGTAAATTTCATTGGCATTAAAATCTTCTACAACCTAGAAATTTTATAACAACCAAGATATGCAAATCAAACTGTTAAGAAATTACTTCATAAAGCTAGAAAAAATAATAAGGTCAAGAATTTCAGAATTAATGAAAAACAAAACAAAACAAACAAAAAAACAAACAAACAAACAAACAAAGGAAGCTGACCTAGCTGTACCGGATCTAAACTGTATTATAAATTGGGTCATCAAAACCACTTGGCACTGGCTAAGAAATAAAAGCAGTGGACCAGTGGAATAGGTTAGGTTCACAAGATAAGTAGTCAATGACTATAGTAAATCTAGTGTCTGATAAACCCAAAGGCTCAAGCTTCTGGGATAAAAACTCACTACTTAGCATAGTATGGCAGAGGCTAGGCATTGATGAACATCTAATACCCTATAAGGTCAAAATGGGTTCATGGATTAGACATAAAAGGTGATACTGTAAGCAAATTTGGAGAACAAGGGATAGTCTCAGATTTGTGGAAAAGGGGGAAATTTGTGGCCACAGAAGAATCAGAGAGCATTATGATATGCAAAATGAATAATTTTGATTACATTAAATTTAAAAAGTTTTGCACAAACAAAAACCAATGCAGCCAAGATTAGAAGAGAAGCAGAAAGTTGGGGAAAAGGTTTTACATCTAGTGTTTCTGATAAAGGCCTAATTTTTAAAATACAGAGAACTGACTTTCATATTTATAAGAATGTAAGTTATTCCCCAGTTGATAGATTGTCAAAAGATATGAACAGACACTTTTCAGATAAAGAAATTAAAGCCATTTATAATCATATGGAAAAAATGCTCTAAATCACTATTGATTAGGGAAATGCAAATTAGGACAATTCTGAGATACCACTTTACACTTCTAAATTGGTTAAGATGATAGGAAAAGATAATGATAAGTGTTGGAAGGGATATAGGAAAACTAGCACACTAATACACTGTTGGTAGAATTGTGAACTTATCCAGTTATTCTGGAGAACAATTTGGAACTATGCCCAAAGGGCTATAAAACTGTGCAAATCTTTTGATCCAGCAGTCTCTACTGGATCTGTAACCGAAAGAAATCATAAAAGAGGGAAAAGGACCTACATGTACAAAAATGTTTGTACCAGCCCTTTTTGTAGTTACAAGGAATTAGAAACTGAGTAGATAGCCATTACTTGAGAAATGGCTGAATTAATTGTATAAAATGTAATGGAATATTTTTGTTCTGTAAGAAATGATGAACAGGATGATTTCAGAAAAAACTGGAAAGATTTATATGAACTGATGCTGAGTGGAGAGAGCAGAACCAAGAGAATATTGTCCATGGTAACAACAAGATTATGTGATGATCAACTGTGACAGACTTGGCTCTTTTTAACAATGAGATGATTCAAGGCAATTCCAATAAACTTGGGATAGAGAGTGTCATCTACATCCAGAGAGAAAACTATGAAGACTGAATGTGGATCAAAGCATAGTATTTTCACTATTGTTGTTGTTTGTTTGCTTGGTTTGTTTTTCTTTTCTCATGGTTTGTTCCCTTTTGATCTGGTTTTTTTTTTGTTGTTGTTGTTTTTTTTACACAGCATGATGAATATGGAAATTGTTTAGAAGAATTACACATGTTTAAAACTCTGGAATACAAGATTTTGCAAAGGGGAATGTTGAATACTAACTTTGCATGTATTTGGAAAAATAAAACACTATTTTAAAAAAAGGAAAAAAATCATTAACAGAAAAAAAAATTAACCATGAAATTCTTTAGATAAAGAAGTATAAGTTGTCTTTATTTGTAAGCTCCATGAACTAAGAGTAGTATTTACATTTTTAAATAAAATTTTATTGTATTTAAAAATATAAAAAACCATTTCCTAGTTTATAGACTACGCAGCGGGTCTGATCTGACCCTTGGAGTATATAGTTTGCTAACCCTGATCTAAATCAATACTCACATTTTACAAAGGAATAAATTAAAGTCTACTTTCTCTAAATTTAAGGAGTAAGACAATTTGCCAGTGATCAAAAATGGCCTTACTTTTTCCAAAAATTAAAATTTCAAGTAATTTAAACTGATCACACTTACCAAACAATAGTAATGTATGGTGAGGTTGTGGTCTTGGTAAATTTTCTTTTCTCCATATTTTTCAGGATAGTCATCAGTTCTTCGACAGAGAACACAAGCTGAAAGATTTTTTTCCAAATATATTTTAGAGCAAAACTATGTATCAGATAGCAATATACAAAGCCAACATATAGTAAGTGATATAGGAGAGATAAAACATGCTTGGAGAAGAGAAATAGCATTTTTGGTTGAGGTAATTGAGGAAAGTTTCATAGAAAGAATGGCATTTACTAAGCTAGTTATAAAAGCAGTAATATGTGTGGACCAAATAAACAGTATATTTTATTTACTATTTTTAATTAAAGCTTTTTTATTTTCAAAATATATACATAGATAATTTTTGACATTCCCTGCTACAATATCTTTAAACAGTACATTAAACCAGAGGAAAAAACAGAAAGAAAAAAAAAAAAAAAGATATAAGGAAGGCTCTACTTAAGATTTCCTTCTTATATTTCTTTCTATCTCCCTGTAAGGCAATTAGGAAAAAAAAACCCAGTAAATGAAATGTCCCTACCCTAAGGTTTTATAAAGAATAAGTAAAAAAAAAATTTAGGTGCTCTAACCCTATTAAATCAAGTATAATGTAAATATAGATACAAAAGCACAAACAAGATCTTAAGATAGGTATCCAAAATAAGATTCTAATTCTAATTGAATTTCATATTACATCAAAATTGTTACAATAAAATTTTGTTATAATGTTACATTCCATGTTGAAATTTGCCTATTTAAAGAAAGTTTCAAATAGCAGGTTTTTCAATTCAATTAGGTCATTCGAAACTATTAGATATATCAAGATACTTAAAAAAAGAGAACACATTTTTAGATCTGAAGAGAACATCTAATCTAAACTTCTAGTTTTATAGTGAAGAAATTAAATTGCTGGTGAAATAAAAGTATAAACAAGAAAATTGGTTTAAAAACATTAATTTAATCTTTTGAAAATATTAATAACTCACATGTACTAAGAGCAAAGATAAAATATCATTAAATTATGTTTACTCACCAAAGTTCTCAATCTGACAAAGATTATTTTCATTCATAATGTGTGCTTTTGAAATCGAGTCCTAAGAAAAAATTTTAAAATAGAAACATTTAGGATGACTTAAAGACATACGATTTTAAAGCTGATGAAGAGTATCTATTTCAGCCTCATTTGATACATGGAAAAACAAGGGCCTTATTATTTAAATAACTTACCCAGGATCACAAAGGTAATTAATAGCAGTAGTTCTAATCTAAGTCTTTTACTGGACATTCCATATTCTTTTCCTAAATCATAATAAATTTCCTCTTGTCCCAAATCCACGCATTTTAGATTGCTAGATTGACTATAGTATAGAGTAAATAACAATCAAGTTTATGCTGGCTTTTGATAAATTGAAGTTTTGGATTGGCATAGCACATATTTCATTTTTGCTTAAACATTAATGAACTAAAGAGTCTAGAAATATGGCAGTTAGAGGTATTCTCAGTCCTACTGCTTTCTTTCCCACTATACAGATACAAGCCCTCATTCTAATTCATTTCCCCAGTTACAGCCAGTAAACTTACTTCAAATTTCAAATTTAGCATTTAAATATCCATCTTATAAATATCTGATTAATCAACAATTATTTTATTAAGCGTCTAAAAAGGCACTGAAGTACTAAGGCCTGACAAAATAAATTTAAAATGAAACAGTCCCTGTCCTCAAAGAGCTTAGACTCTATTGAAGAAAGACAATATATACAAATAAACACATACAGACACTCTCACTCACACACTTGTAATTCTTCTCCATGCAACACTATAGATTTGTGAATTTTCTCTACCATGCTTAGAAACTTCATCCTAGAAACTTATTCCAGTCCCAAAATTCACATGTATTCTCCAGTCTTTTTCCCTGATTAGATGATTCTTCTCAAAGTTTCCAAGGCCTTCAGGCCAACCATATCTCATTCCTCTTCAGCATATATTTCAGACTTTTTTTCTATCATATGTCTTCACAGCGTGATTTTACCTCTCTGCGGCCTGCCTACCTTTCTCATTGTCCCACATTTTTTTTTTTTTTAATCTTTAAACCAGCAGGTCATTGCAATAGACCTAGGGTAAGGTAAACAAAGTCTGCATCAGGATGGCTCACTGTAAGAAGAGAGAAGGGAAAATATACTAGAAATGCTACAGTAGTATAATCAATAAAGTTTGCTCATGGATTGGATATAGGAAGTAGGAGAGAGTAAGAAGTTAAGATGACAAAAAAAAATGAACTCAATCTTAAACGTGTGGATGTCTACAGGATATCTAGTTCAAGATATCTGGTTTTTGTCTTTTGAAGTTTAGCATAAAAAATCCATGGAAAAAAACAGTGAAAAGTTGAGGGTTAACATCAAGATTTTAAATACTGGAAACTAGAAGAATGATGATACCTTTAGAAGATTTGGAAAGTCAGGAAGAGGCGCATTTGAGAAAAAAAGACAATTAAGTTTTGTTCCAGAAAAATTGGAACAATAATTTATATCTGGAAGACAATTTAGCTCCCCTCTAACCCAACCCCTCATTTTCAGAAGAAGATACTAGAATCAACTTATGACTTTTCTAAGATAATAAAAGTAGTAAATGGAAAAATGATTTTGAACTCAGGAAAAATCTTTATTAATTGATGCAGTCAATTAAGGAGAACCAGAAGAACAATTTATGAAATGACAACTTTATAAAGAAAAACAACTCCAAAAGATTTTCAATTTCATATCAATGCAACACCAAACTATCCTTCTAAGGGAAAGAAATGCAGCACACTATCTACCAGAAAGGTAATGGTAGAAACAGAAGAATGAGATACACTCCAACAAGGCAATCTAATCTTTTTGTACCTTTCTAATTGATTCTCTTCCACTCACCAAAAAGACATTAATTCTAAACCTTTTCATTCTTCCTCGAGCCTCCTTGGATAAGAGAAAGGTGCCTTATAAAAGGCAGATCTTGAGCGGAATCTTAAAGCCAGGCAGGGAAACCAATAGAAGTGAAGGAGAATATTTCCAGAAAAGGGGAGCAATGAAAAGACACAGAACTATGAAATGAAGTGTCATTGGTATTGTAAAGTACACAGAAGAGTTTAAAGTACAAGAAAAAACTGGGAAAGTAGAAAATAAGCTTTAAAAGTCAAATGCAATGTTTTATATTTAATCCTGAAGGGAACATGGAGACATTGGAGTTATTGAATAGGGAAGCAACATAGTAAGATATGTATTTTAGGCACTTTGGTAGCTGAGTGAAGATAGATTCTGGAAGAAACAGACTTTGGGGAAATGAATCAGAAGGTTATCTCAATAGCCCACGTGTGAGGTGATAAAGGTCTGAATCAGAATAGTGGCTGTGGTGAAAGGAGAGAAGATCTATCTATCTATCTATCTATCTATCTATCTATCTATCTATCTTTTTTCTTTCTCTTTCTTTCTATCTATCTATTTATCTATCTATCTATCTATGAAAGATGTTGTTGTCATAGAAATAAGACTTGGCAACAGACAGAATATTTCAAATGACTACCAGCAAGGAAATAAAGATGACAATGAGATTAGGAGCCTGGTAACTGGGAAGATAGTGATTCCCTCTACAGTAAAAGGGAAATTTAGAAGAGGAGGAGGACAAGTCCTGTGATAGACTTGAGTTTGAGATTCTTATAGGAAATCCATTTTGAGATGTCCAAAAGATGTTCTTTTGGTGATAAAAGACTAGAGTTCAGGAGAGGTTAGGGCTGGATATAAAGACCTAAGAAACATCTGAATGGAGAAGATCATTGAACCTATGGGAGCATCTGATAGGCTCACCAGAGGAGACAAGGTCACAGGGCAGATGGAGTTTAGGGGATTAACCAAATTTAATGGGCATGACCTGGATTAAAATCTAGCAAAGAAGACCAAGAAGGAGCAAACAGGAGAAAGAGAGAACAATGTCAGAGTTGAAACAACATTAGATTTGTTAAATTAAGAGGTCAATAGCTATTTTAAGGAGATTAATTTCAATCCAAAGAAGAGAGCAAAAGCCATAAAGCCACCCTACACAAAGTTAAGAATTGAAGAGAGAAAAATAAGAGACTTCAGATGTAGACAGCTTTCTCAAAGAGGTTAATGGAGAAGGGGAGGAAAGAAAAAGGACAAATGCTCACAAACATTTGCTAGAGAGCAAGTGAGAGTTTTTAAGAAGGAAGGAGCCATAAGCCAGTTAGTTTGTAGACGGGGGAGTAAAATTGGGAAAAATACAGAGGAGAGAAGGGGAAATTTTCTGGAGAAGAGAGGAAAAGATGGGATCAAGGTTGTTTCTAAATAATTTTGCCTTAGCAAGAAAGGCCAGTCTTTCTTGGCAAAAGAGATGGCAAAGGAGGAGATGAGGAAGATATTTTAGTGACATGAGATATGGAGGGAAAAAAAGAAGCTCTTTTCAAATAGCCTCCATTTTTTTTTTCCTGTGAAATATGAAGTGAGATTCTCAAGATGGTTGGGGCGGGAAGAGGTAGTGTAATTTCCTATTCTGGTATATTGTTTTATATAAGAGATGAAAAGGCTTAAAACAAATGATTAGGAATACAAATACACAAAACCAAAATATAATCTGTGAGAAGCAAAAAAAGCAATAATATTAAAGGAAAATATGATCTTCCATACAATCATACATACTGATCCTGAAGACAACTTAAAGATCACTGGTCTCTTGGGTGAATGTGACAATTCAAAAAACACCATTGTGCAAAAAAATACAAGAAAAAAATCCCACAAAATTCTGAACATAAATAAGTACCAATTGAAAGAATCCCCCCAAATTGCCCCCAGGAGAAAAAAAAACAAACACACTACCACTAACACAAAAAACCTTATTCAGCAAACTTCAAGACATACAGAGATTAAATTTAAGAATTCCAATGATAAACAACAAACTCTGAAAGCAGAAGAAAGGCCTTTAAATAAAAGCAACTGAAAAGCATGAGACTATTCTTCATCCAACATAAACTGCAGAAGAGAATAAAATAATGTCCCAGAAAATATTCCACAGAATGGGACATTCAACAGAAGATTCAACACAATACTCTGTAAACATCAGCCTAATATACTAATGAAAAAAATACTTATTTCAACAAGAGGAGCATTTGAAGTGTTAGAAAAAAGGTTAGGAGCAAATCATTTGCTTTGTGGAACCCTATCCAAAAGAAACACAAAAAAGATAAACAAGGAATACGCAAGAAATAAATCACCTCAAGAAAAAAAATGGAACCCTTCCTCCATCCTAAACAATTAAGAAACAGGAAATTTTGTAAAAGGATAACAACAACATTAAATTTCTTTTTAAAAATCATCCATTAAAAGAAAACCAGAATTTAAACAAATATGATGAAAGAAAAATGGATGTGAAACACTGTAGATTATACTTCAAAACACTGGACAATATATAAAAGAACAATGTGTTGCAAGTAAAGGGTATTGTGTGAGATATATCCTAGTCAATGACAAGTGATAATCTTTCTAGCACTTGCAAGAATTGACACTTTTAAAAGTGAGGCAGAATAGAAGAAAATGGAGAGAATGCAAGACTTATAAAATAGTAACACACAGGTGCTGTTTATAAGAACTCAAAATAGGTAACTTAGATGATTTAATTCCATGTTGAACAGAGACTTTTTAGAATTAAGAATTATAAGAACTATGAATCAAAGAATAAAGGTCTAATACAGAAAAGGAAGAAAGTTAATCAAGAGAATGAGGGAGGATTATTAAAAGAAAGAAAAAAGAACTAAGTAAAACTACAAAACTATATAAAAGAGTGACAAAGTGGGAAGAGTGTCTGTGGAAAGAGCTGCCTTGAAATATTAAAAAATGTAAGTGGAAACAAAATATTTTCCTTATAGAAGAAGTATAACAACAAAAATTTAATTCAGCAAAATAAAAAAAAACAAATGGAAGAAAAAATGTAATTTGCATAACTATAAATTTGAATAGATTAAAGAATACAACAAAATGAAAATGATGAATTGGAAAGACAATAAAACCTCACATTGTTTCTAAGAAATATAGTCCAAAAGCAAGGTGACACACAAAATGAAAATGAGGGATTAGAATAAAATTGGCTGTATTGGGTAAATCCAAAAAAAAATTAGAGTTTCAATCATGGCATAATATTTTTGTAAAATTACAACATAAAGAGATAATCCAGGAATTTGTTATGCTGAAAGCAAACAGAAAATAAACCATTATCAATATTGAATTTATATGCTCAAAATGCTTTAGCATACAAATTTATAAAGGAAAAAATGCATTGCATGAAAGCATAGATGGGAGCATAATAACATAAAGAGACTTTAATGAATCTCTCCCAGTTTTGGACAGGTCTGGAAAAGGTAAACAATATAGAATTAGATTTATGATGTCTATTAAATAGGATTGTTAAAGAACATGCGTATTTTGTGGAAATTTTACAAAGATATACCATATCGGGACATAGAGATAAAGCAAGTAAATGTAAAAAGGTAGAAATAGTAAGCACATCCTCCACAAACCATTGCAAATAAGAATAGTAATCAGTTTACAGAGCACAAAGACATAACCCCAAATGGATCTAGCAATAAAATACAAAATAACGAGCAGAATAACAAATCATAGAAAGAATAATTATGTGAAAGAAAATGATATTGATAAAACAATATACCCGAATTTCTGGATGCTAAAATATTCCACAGATGAAAAATTTCCCAAAAAATATATAACAAAATTGAAAAAGAGAAGATTAGTGGACTGAACAGTTATTATTAAAAATTAGAAAGTCAACAAGGAAAATCAAAACAAGCACAAAAAAAGGAGTTGATAAGAAATAGAGAAATGATAAACAGAATTAAAAGCTGATTTTGCTAAACACACACATGTATAAGACAGAAGGATCTTTTTGAATAGCATAAAGAATATCTTAAAACAAAAGCAAGAATGCTATGCAATGGGGTTATATCAGAATCTTTCCCAATAAATATGTAAATGAAAAAAAAAAGTCCACTCTTCTTATTGTGTTGATTGATATTTCTTAAGGGGCAGCTAGGTGGCGCAGTGGATAGAGCACCAGCCCCGAAGACAGGAGGGAGGACCTAAGTTCAAATTTGTACTCAGACACTAAACACTTCCTAGATGAGTCTCTCTGAGCAAGTCACTTAACTCCAATTGCCTCAGCAAAAAAAAAGAATTTAAATGAGAATTGAAAACAAAATTGATATATCCATTGATTAAGGAATGGCTGAACCAATTGGAATGAATGTAATGGAAAATCATCATGCTATAAAAAATGAAAAATATCATGAATACAAAGAAACATGGAATGATACATACTATCTGATGGGAAATGAAATAAGCAACCAAAAATGTCATATAGAGATTATAAACTAAATGAAAACATTTAAAAAAAAAGAAAAGCCTGTTGCAAAGCTACATTGTAAGAATGAAACAATATAATAATTGTAATGCGCTTTTGCAAACCTTAAGGCACTAACTGCTAATTTTAAAAATTCTGAAAACCCAATGTTTTTTAACTTTAAAACCAAAAAAAATTATTCAACATGAAGCAATTTTTTTGAAAAATAAGTAATCAAATAAAGAAAAATCAAATTATCAGTATGAAAAAATTAAAAAAGTGAATTCACAAGAAATGAACACAAAAT
The DNA here is from genome assembly GCF_048593235.1 of Sminthopsis crassicaudata. Lineage (NCBI taxonomy): Eukaryota > Metazoa > Chordata > Mammalia > Dasyuromorphia > Dasyuridae > Sminthopsis > Sminthopsis crassicaudata. Next base: position 280,573,232 of record NC_133618.1, read on the forward strand.
TATGAAAATTACTAGAAATTAAATTATTTTATCTGATTTTAAGTCAATAAAACAGAATTTCTAAGTGAAATGTGTTTTTACCAAATTTGCCAAGAAAATATCCTTTTTAACACAAGTAATAGAGATCTTAACTGTTTCTGAGCAAAAGAAATGAAAACAAGTCATAAAATGGTCTCCCCAAGAAAAAAACTTCTGAATCAGATTACTTCATAAACAAATTCTCTCAAGCATTTAATTAGAGAAATTCCATTCCAAACAAATGTTGAGAGTATAAAATATTTGGGAATATATCTACCAAAGAAAAGTCAGGAATTATATGAGCAAAATTACGAAACACTTGCCACAAAAATAAAGTCAGATTTAAATAATTGGAAAGATATCCAGTGCTCATGGATAGGCCGAGCGAATATAATAAAGATGACAATAGTGCTATACCAATCAGACTCCCAAGAAACTATTTTAGTGATCTAGAAAAAAAACAACAATAAAGTTCATATGGAAGAATAAAAGGTCGAGAATTTCAAGGGAATTAATGAAAAAAAATTCAGATGAAGGTGGTCTAGGTGTACCTGATCTAAAGCTATATTATATAGTAGCAGTTACCAAAACCATTTAGTATTGGCTAAGAAATAGACCGGCCGATCAGTGGAACAGATTAGGTACAAAGGACAAAAAAGGGTACAACTATAGCAATCTAGTATTTGATAAACCCAAAGATACCAACATTAGGGATAAAAATTCATTATTTGAAAAAAACTGTTGGGAAAACTGAAAATTGGTACGTCAGAAATTAGATATGGATCCACACTTAACACCATATACCAAGATAAGATCAGAATGGGCCCATGATTTAGGCATAAAGAATGAGATAATAAATAGATTAGAGGAACAGAGGATAGTCTGCCTCTCAGACCTGTGGAGGAGGAAGGAATTTATAACTAGAGAAGAACTAGAGATCATTATTGATCACAAAATAGAAGATTTTGATTACATCGAACTAAAAAGTTTCTGTACAAACAATACTAATGCAAACAAGATTAGAAGGGAAGTAACAAATTGGGAAAATATTTTTACAGTTAAAGGTTCTGATAAAGGTCTCATTTCCAAAATATAAAGAGAATTGATCCTAATTTTTAAGAAATCAAACCATTCTCCAATTGATAAATGGTCAAAGGATATGAACAGACAATTCTCAGATAATGAAATTGAAACTATATCCACTCATATGAAAGTGTTCCAAATCACTACTGATCAGAGAAATGCAAATTAAGACAACTCTGAGATATCACTACACACCTGTTCAGATTGGCTAAGATGACAGGAACAAATAATGATGAATGTTGGAGGGGCTGTGGGAAAACTGGGACACTCATACATTGTTGGTGGAGTTGTGAAAGAATCCAGCCATTCTGGAGAGCAATCTGGAATTATGCCCAAAAAGTTATCAAACTGTGCATACCCTTTGATCCAGCATTGCTGCTATTAGGCTTATATCCCAAAGAAATACTAAAGAGGGGAAAGGGACCTGTATGAGCCAAAATGTTTGTGGCAGCTCTTTTTGTAGTGGCTAGAAACTGGAAAATGAATGGATGTCCATCAATTGGAGAATGGTTGGGTAAATTATAGTATATGAAGGCTATGGAATACTATTGCTCTGTAAGAAATGACCAGCAGGATGAAATCAAAAAGCTTGGAGAGAATTGCATGAACTGATGCTGAGTGAAATGAACAGAACCAGAAGATCACTATACACTTAAGCAACAATACTGTATGAAGATGTATTCTGATAGAAGTGGATATCTTCAACATAAAGAAAATACAACTCCCTTCCAGCTGATCAATGATGGACAGAAACAACTACACCCAGAGAAGGAACACTGAGAAGTGAATGTAAAATATTAGCACTACTGTCTATCTACCCAGGTTACTTATGCCTTCGGAATCCAATACTTAATGTGCAACAAGAAAATTGGATTTACACACATATATTATATCTAGTTATACTGTAACACATGTAAAATGTATGAGATTGCCCGTCATCTAGGGGAGGGAGTAGAGATAGGGAGGAGAAAATCTGGAAAAATGAATACAAGGGGATAATGTTACAAAAAAAATTACTCACGCATATATACTGTCAAAAAATATATAATTATAAAATTAATTTTTAAAAATCATTAAAGAAGTGATTCTAATATAATAAAAAACTGTTTTAAGCTATTTAAATTCCTTCTGTGACATTAATATGATCATAATACCTAAACCAGAAAAAGCCAAAATAGAGAAAACTATATACCATTTACATCCCTCATGAATATTAATGAGACTATAATAACATATCAAAAAGATTATACATTATGACCAGATTAGATTTATATTAGCAGCAAATATTAGGAATACTATCAATATAACTGACTATATTAATAATAAGAACAAAAACGTGATTATATCAACCTTTGCAGAAAAAGCTTGACAAAATATCATTTTGTCCATTCCTTTAAAAACAAACAAAAAAAACACCAGAAAGGATATGAATGAAATAATCTTAAATAGTTCTTAATACAATTAATATCTATTTAAAACAAATAAGATCAAGGATAAAGCAACAATGCCCATATCACCACTACTATTTAATACAGTGCTAAAAATGGTAGCTATAGCAACAAAAGAGGAGCAAATAAGGCAACAAGCACTGGCAAAGCACAGTTCCCTAAATATACAATCATTATTGCCTTTTGCATAAAATAGGATGGTATACTTAGAGAACTTTTGATAGTCAAAAAATTAATTAGATAACCATGAGCAAAACTGCAAGATTTAAATACACATGTTTCTATTACCAACAAAATTCAGCACGAAGAATGAGAAAAATTCTATTTAAAAAACTGTGTAATGTATAAATTATTGGGAGCCTACCTGCCAAGATACAAAATACTATATGAATACAAATGCACAACACTAAATGCACATATCTATTGATTACTCATGAGAAAGTTTAATATAATAAAAATGGGCATACTAATAAGTTCATTTATTTAGTGCTACACCAAACTACTTTTTTAGAGCTAGAAAAATTATTCTTTTGAAAAAAAAAAAACAAAACACAAGATTAAGAATCTCAAAGGGAAAGAAGGGAACCTAGCAACACTAGATTTCAAACTAGGCTACAAAGCAAAAAGTCTCTCCTGATTTTTAAGTGCTATGCTTTAAAAAGTTTATGAAAGATCTTAAAGTCAAGTTAATGTTATTTTATCATATATGAAATCAGGAGCCAGCAGAGCTTTTAATTGAAGAAGAAATGAGCAGATCAATAAATAGGAAGATTATTATTTTGTAAAAGTCTTTCTCGCACACTCCATTCTCCCCTTCCACCTTCTTGCTCTTAGTGGGACTTGGATTTCTCCATAATATATACCAGTTCTTTGGTCATTCTCTCCATCATGGTCTGTTACATTCATTCATTATAGCCTTTCTTCTTTTACCCTTCTGCCCCCAAACACATTAACCCTGGAAAGAGAGTTGAAATACTTTGTGTTCCACCTGTTAGATTGGCTGGAATGACAGGGAAAGATAATGCACAATATTGGAGGGAATGTGGGAAAACAGGGACACTGATACATTGTTGGTGGAATTGTGAATACATCCAGCCATTCTGGAAAGCAATTTGGAGCTATGCTCAAAAAGTTATCAAACTGTGCATACCCTTTGACCCAGCAGTGTTACTACTGGGCTTATATCCCAAAGAGATCTTAAAGAAGGGAAAGGGACCTGTATGTGCAAGAATGTTTGTGGCAGCCCTCTTTGAGTGGCCAGAAACTGGAAACTACGTGGATGCCCCTCAATTGGAGAATGGCTGAATAAATTGTGGTATATGAATATTATGGAATATTATTGTTCTGTAAGAAATGACCAACAGGATGATTTCAGAAAGGTCTGGAGAGACTTACATGAACTGATGCTGAGTGAAATGAGCAAGACAGGAGATCATTATATACTTCAACAACAATACTATATATGATGATCAACTCTGATGGACATGGCCCTCTTCAACAATAAGATGAATCATATCAGTTCCAATAGAACAGTAATGAACTGAACCAGTTACACCCGGCAAAAGAACTCTGGGAGATGACTATGAACCACTACATAGAATTCCCAATCCCTCTATTTTTGTCTGCCTGTATTTTTTATTTCCTTCACAGACTAATTGTATGCTATTTCAATGTCCAATTCTTTTTGTACAGCAAATCAACTGTTTGGACATATATACATATATTGTTATTTAATTTATACTTTAACATATATTGGTCAACCTGCCATCTGGGGGGAGGAGGAAGGAGGGGAAAAATTAGAACAAAAGGTTTGGCAATTGTCACAGCTGTAAAATTACCCATGCATATATCTGGTAAATAAAAACTATTAAAAAAATTAAATTAAAAAAAATTTTTTAAATCTTGTTCATTAAAAAAAAAGAAAAGGAATACTTTGTGTTCTCCAGTCTTACTTCTAGACTTATCCCTTTGCTTATCCTCTTTGAAGTTCATTCAAATAAAACTATCTACCCAATTTAAATCATAATGCCTTGTGTACACTGAATTCAGCACTTAGTTCACTATCTTCCTCTCTTTTCCAACTTCTGTCATTATATTAAGGAATTTTAATATCCTTGTTGAAATTCTATCAGTCTTCATAATATATCATCCCAAGCCTTTTTATCTCTTTAAATCCTTATTGCCAAACTCTTTCACTCCTCTTTAGCTACTATTATTTGGGACAGTGCCAATGAACATCAGCATTGCCCACTAGTGTTTTCTTAATAAAACTTTTTTAGTATTCCTGACTATAATTTTCAATCATTCAATCTTTCCCTAAGTCTCACCTTCCTAAACCCAGACCCATATCAAAACGTCTAATATCTCTACTCCTCAGTACTTTCTCAAGCCTTTAAGTCCTATTTTAACTTCACTTTCCATCCTTTCTCAATTTTAACTTTATTATTGACCAATTCACCTTTGTACTATTTATTCCCAAATTCCTTGTCAAATAATAACCCTGGCTTATTCCCACTGCCTCCTTCACTCTAGTTAATACTAATTATTAATGGAGCTGGAAGAAATCATAGAATTATGCTGGGTCTAATACTCTATAAATGATTATGGAATTTCACCTGTTTCCTCAATTTCCTATCTCTTGCATCTGAACCCTTTTCCTCTATTCATAGAACCACCACCTTAGTTTAGATACTCATCACTTTTTATCTGATAGTTTCTTCCCTTTCCAGTCCATCTTCTAAATGTAGGCTAACCATGTCTTTCTGCTACTCAATAAATTCCACTAGTTCCTCTAAAATCAAATGCTAGTTCTCATATCTTTTTTTATTTAAAAAAGTTTTTATTAGTATTTTATGTTTACATCACCATACTATCCCATATATTCCTCCCCATTACCCCTGAAAATCATCCTATATTTCTTAGGGGAAAAAAGTCAGTATAATCAAGACATTGAAAAGTCCAAAAGCATGCTTAGTATGTAACATGTCAACTTCCTACTTTCATGAAAGGGTAGGTTGGAGATGTCTTCTTATATGTCTTCATCTGAGTCTCACTTGATCTTTTAAATTTTGTTATATTTACTTTTGATATTTTTGGTGTGTCAATCTATTTACATTGTTGTAGTTATTGTATATTGTAATGTTCTCTCTAAAAATGTAACGTTCCCTGTTAAGGTTTTCTTTGGGTCTCTGGAGGCAGTCTTTGTTTCAGCTCTGTAATCACCACATGTGCAGCCAGGGGTTGAGTCCAAATCCTTTATTATCTCTTTCAAAGTCCTATCTACTTCACTTGGGGCTCAGCTAATTTTCTGGAGGCCTTCCAGAATCTTGGTTTCAGTGGAAAAGCGAAGGAGGAGAGCCTGCCACAAAGGTGGTATGAGATGGGATGAATCTGTCTGAGTCCAAGGGCTTGTGCTCCAGCCTTCAGCCTCCAGCCTTCTGTCCACTTGTTTCTGAATCTCTGAATCTCCCTGGCTGAGGCTTCTAGCTTATATGCTACACACTATATCACTATATCACTAGGAAACCACTATTTGTTGTAGGATTAAATCAGTGGTAAACTAGATTTAACCATTATCTCCTCAATTCCACTTAGTACCTTGTTTCAAGTTCTGGCCCATAACATCTCCTTGTAGGATTAAATCAATTATACTGAACCATGCTAAAGTAGGTAACTATTGTCTCTATCAATTCCACTGACTTAGTACCTTGTAAGAATCCTTTGTTTCAAGTTCGCATTTCTGGTCCATAACAGTATATATTGTTTCCTTGTCTCTACCTACTTCAAACTGAACGAGTTTGTACAGATCTTTCCAATTTTCTTTATATTTATCTCGCACATACCACATCTTACAATATAGTGATATTTCATTTCTTCATGTAATTTGCCTAATCATTCCCCAGTTGACAGGCATCTTCTTTGTTTCTAATGCCAAGCTAACACAAAAAGTGCTACTATAAATATTTTGGAATATATGGGGACTTTTTTCTTATCAATTACTTTCTTGGAGTATAAGCCCAATAATGGAGTCTCTGGTTCAAAGCATATATACATTTTAATCACTTTATCTGTCTAATTTCAACTTCCTTTCCTTGCACCATTTCAAAGTTCAACTAACAATATATTAGTGTACCTATCTTGCCACAATCCATATTGACTATTGTCATTTTTGGGTCATCTTTGCCAATTTATAGGGTATAAGGTGAAACTTCAAGAGTTATGTGCTTGTAAATATTTTGCAATTCTTTTAAGAATTGTTTGTTCATATCCTTTGACTACTTATTTATTGGTGAATGGCTAATTAGTATTAAATGTACTGATCAATTAGTTATACATTCTAAGTATCAAAAGCCTTTTCAGATGAATCTTATACAAAGATTTTTTCCCATTCAACTGATTCCTTTATCACCCTACATCTATTAACATTGTCATTGTTAAAGATTTTCAGCTTCAAATTCTCACTTGTGCAAAAACACAATATTTATGTTCCTTCGTATAACTTAGCTTTATGTGGCCTGTTCCTACTGTCTCTCTTCCCTTCATCCAAGACCCTTCTTTTCATGTAATACTTCTTTCCCTTTATAGTTTTATTTATTAGTTCCTTTTTCACTCCGTTTAAATGATTATATACTTCTCCCTTTTTTTTTGTTAGTCAGATTCTTCTTTCCTCCTTCTTCAGCTAGTTCTATTCCTAAGTTTTTAAATATCATTTCTTTGCAACACTTTCAAAAATGGATTTTTCTTTCTCTTTTCATTATTCATCTTCTCTTCCTCTTTATTCTAGAGCCTCATTCTCTGATTCATGACTCATATAATTTTCTGTTCTCTTTTTTCTATATTCTTCATGCAATCAAAGACTTCGAGAAAATATCTATTTAAGCTCCTCTCAATGCTTTTTGCCATGGCTTTATAGGGTTTGTTCCATGGATTCTCCTTTTTGATTGTGCCTCACTTCTAGAACAATGCCAATTATTTATTGCAGGTATCAGGGAAGATTAGATATTGGCCCAGGGTAAGGTTCCTTCCCAACTATGTCCCTCATTATGCAACCCATCAATGACCAATATCCTCTCTTGTTGACCTTTTCCCTCCCCATCCTACCCCCCCTCCTCCCCTCCCCAATCTACCTGAAAATCTCCACCCTGTGCCAATATTCTCCCACTGCTCCAGCTGCAACTTATCAGCAGGTTCCAAATCCTCTCTTTCCAGGACAAACAGACTTTTCAAGTATAAAATCCCTCAGGCTTCATCAAGTTCTCTTTTCCATTCCCTAATTCTCTTTGCCCATGGGATCGTTGATTAGTGAAACCCCCTACTACCTCCAGTGTAATGCCTTCTTTCTTCCCATCCCTTTTTGTCTTTCCTAACTCTTCCTTACCCATTCTCCCCATAGTTCTCTTTTTAAACCACAGATGTCACCTTCTTTTCATCGCTAGCCTGGATTTAACCCTGGTATATCATTCCTGTTTGCCTTCCCTGCTTTATTTAAGTTCGAATATTATAATGCTGTCCCACAAAAAAAGCACTGATTCAACTATAGGCAGGGTGGTACAGGTTCAGACATCTATGAATAAATACTACAATGATACAAAATAAAAAGGGAAATGACCTAATACTTCATGAGACAGAGGATCTTGTAGAATATGAGAATAATATCCAGTTTGCCTCTTCATTGTTACTTCTACCAGATTGCCTCCTTCACCATCCCCTTATATACATTTAGAAAGAAATCTCTTACTGGTCTCTGTTGTCATCCTCTTGTTGTCTTTGCCTGCTGTATTTATTCATTCTTCCTGCATTTTTATAGTGTGGGATGTTCAAGAGGCAAAAAAATCTCTTCATTTCTCATTTTCTTTCTAACTTTTCTTTATTGTTGAATGCCCACCTTTTGTCCTGTATGATTTAGTTCTGATTTGAAGGACAAGTCAACCTGAGCTGCATTCTGAGCACCACAGCTCTTTTCAACACATTATTCCATTTCCTCCTTTTTCAAATAGGTGTAAAACAATCTTGCATTATTAGAATGTTCTTTCCTTTGTATTTGAAGGTCTTTCTCCAGATGGCTTGAAGAACTTGTTTCTGAACTGAATTGTTAAAATTAACCACTATGTGTCTTAAGAGTTTCCAGCCTTCCTTTTCATTCTGGAGGGCAATCTATGAATTCATTTTTGTTCAGAAGTTCTGGGCAATTATCTTTTATCATATTTTCTTCTTTATGGTGTTATGGTTTTTGTCCTGAAATAATCTTCTAGGAAACAAACCTGTAACCCTCAGGTAGTCTCTGTGCAGCCTGTTGAGTTTGTTATGTTTTGCTTGCATATTTTCTTTTAATATAATTGGTCTTTGGTCTCTTCTTTTAGGTCCTTTATTTCTGTGTATTTGCATTCCCAATCATTGTTCTCCCTCTTGGTTTTTTTGGTGAGGCTTCCCATTGCAGAAACAAGCTTTTTTTTTCCTATTCTTGTTGGGGGTCTTGGCCCCAACTCCCAAGTGGAAGACCTTATGTGACCAGCACTGCCTGTCCACTTGAATAGCAAAGACTGAGTAATGAAGGGCAAAAGGCAGGGTGGTGTGAGACTCTTGATTTATTACAAAGATTGCAAGTCCTTTTATCTCCTCAGTACCTGCTTCTAGTTTCTATATCATACATAAGCACATCCTCCTATAGTAAATATACCATTCTCTACAGGAAGCTACATGTAACTGTAATGTGAACATTCCTTTCCTAATAGGGAAATGATCAAGCTACTCTCCTCCAAGGTCCGGCAAATCTCTCCTGGGAACTGCTATGTTGTTTGTTCTGGTGGGACTCCTTCCTTCTAATGCCATCTTGTTCACTCTTACAAGGCTGACCTCAGTTTACCTGAGCTGTGCCCTGTATAATTCCAAGGTGGGGTTGGCAAGTCTTCTTACATATTCTCTTCATTATTTTTTTACTATGTAAAACATAAATTCTGCTCACATAATTCTCATTTTTTAAAAAACAATTCAGGAATAACAATGTTATGGTTCCATGTTCTCATTCTCCAAGATCCTCTGTCTCATGAAGCGTTAGGTCATTTCCTTTTATATTTTGTTACTGTAGTATTTATTCATAGATGTCTTAACTAATTTACTAGAGCTTACATTTCCTTCTATTATTAATAGTTTTCCTGATAATTTGTCTGCTTATGTTCAAGGTCTGTGATTTTTCTTTTTCTTCAAATCTTTTAGTACAGCATTTTGGGAGGTTTTTCCCTCTTTATTTTCCTTACTTATCATTCACTTTCTGACTCCCTCCCTCTAAACTGTTTTCTTGAAGCCTGGATTTTAAAATCTCTCATCCTCCTTTCACACTGAGCAATTCACAGTTCACCAGCATAGGTCCCTGCTCCAAAATTGTCTTTTGAATTGTCAGAACTGTCCCCAGCTGGGTGCTCTTTCCCCTCAGGCTTGGTAGAGTAGTACATAGCACTGCAACTCTCCTCCTTGCCCCAACAGGCACACTGGAACACATACTCCTGATGGCCTGATTTCCTCTGTTCCTCACTTCTCTGACTTGTCATGAGCAATTTAGAATCCATTTTTCTTAGTATCTGTTCTTCACTGCTTTGCAGGGCTGGTACTTCTAGGTTACAGCCCCGGGCAAGCAGGTTTTTACCCTGGAAGGGAAGCTGGCTTAGTAAAGCCTGGAAGTCCCCATTCTTTAGGTTTTATATGTCTTTATAGTATGATCCCAATCTATCCAGATTAATTGTGCATTATATCCTACCCTACAGTTTAATATAGTTCAACTAGCTTTCTCTAGTCTTCCTTCAAAATATAGCTCCAGGATCACAAGCATTTTCTGCTGCTCCCAATTGCTAATGGCCTCTTCTTCTTAAAATCCTTCACAAAATTGAGAACTGAAGGGATATGTGGGATATAAAATGGGAACCAGAGTATGAAAATGTGATATATGACTCCCCAGTTAACATAAACTTTAATGTTAACAACAAAAGATGCTCTAACTATCCCATGGGAAAACATATAAGACCATGTAACACCCCTGATACTATGCTTTATTTGTTTTGTTTCTATATAACACCTAACCTGGTACAAGGGTGAAGTGGAAATATATCATCATCCTTCGGTTGCCCAGGACTGGTCTTTGTTGAGTAAGCTCCCTCCACTAAAATCTTTTTTTTTTTTTTTTCATATTAGTGGGGCTTCCCCTTTTTCTTCAGTATCTCAGTATTCTGTTAGAGGTAGGATCATCCCTCAGGATAGTCTGTCACCCTATAACTGGCATAACTAGGCCAAAACCTTGACTTAAAGGTGATGAAAACTGTGAATCTGAGTAACTAGAAGGGAGATAAAGAAATTCAAGCTCCTTTAAAGTAGGGATTGTTTTATTTATTTTTTGTATTTGTGTCTCCGATTCCTAAAACAAAGTTATATTTATTGATCATTAAGAATTGTGTTTTACTAGAAATTGAGTGCATGCTTATCAATTGGTAAATGATTGAATAAGTTATGATATATGAATGTAAAGGAATATTATTGTTCTATAAGAAATGAGGAGCCAAAGGGCAGCTACATGGCACAATGGATAGAACACTGGCCCTGAAATCAAGAAAACCCAAAGTTCAAATGGGTCTCAGACACTTAACACTTATTAGCTGTGTGACCCTGGGCAAATCATTTAACTTCAATTGGGAGGAAGGGAAAGAGGGAGGGAGGGAAGGAAGGAGGGAGAGAAGGAAGGAGGGAAGGAGGGAGGGAAGGAGGGAGGGAGGGAGGGAGGGAAGGAGGGAAGGAGGGAAGGAAGGAAGGAAGGAAGGAGGGAAGGAAGGAAGGAAGGAAGGGGAAAGAAGGAAGGGAGGAAGGAAGGAAGGAAGGAAGGAAGGGAGGAAGGAAGGAAGGAAGGAAGGAAGGGAGGAAGGAAGGAAGGAAGGAAGGAAGGAAGGAAGGAAGGAAGGAAGGAAGGAAGGAAGGAAGGGAGGGAGGAAGGGAGGAAGGGAGGGAGGGAGGGAGGGAGGGAGGGAGGAAGGGAGGGAGGGAGGGAGGGAGGGAGGGAGGGAGGAAGGGAGGGAGGGAGGAAGGAAGGAAGGAAGGAAAGGAAGATTCAAGGCATTTCCATTAGACTTGGGATGGAAAATGTTATCTACAACCAGAGGAGAACTATGGCAACTGAATATGACTTGAAACATAATATTTTTATTTTTTCTTTCTCGTGTTTTTTCCCTTTTGGAAAAGTTTACAAGAACTGAACATATTTAAATTATATCAAATTAATTGCTATTTGGGGGGGGATAAGAAAAATTTGGAATACAAGTCTTACAATCTTTCCATGTATTTGGAAAATAAAATACGATTGAAAAATTTTTAAAATGTTTTCTCTATGCATATCCTTTGATCCAGAAATACCACTTTTATACACCAGATGTTTTTTAAAGGAAAAAAAAACTTATACATACAAAAATATGTTAGCATTTTTGTTAGTGGCAAAGAATTGGAGTTTGAGGAAATGTTCATGAATGGAGAATGGCTAAAGAAGTTGTATATATGATTATGATGGAAAACTATTGTGTTATAAGAAATGATAAGCAGAATGGTTTCAGAAAAACCTGGAAAGACTTATATGAATCGATGCAAAGTGAAGTGAGAAGAATCAGAACAGTGTACACAATAACAGTAATGTTGTACAGTGATCAACTGTGAATGACTTAGCTATTCTCAATAATACAATGATGCAAGATAATGCAAAATGATTTATTATGAAAAAAGGCTATCCATCTCCAGAGAAAGAATTGATGGAGTCTGAATGAAGATTGGAGCATAGTTTTTAAACTCTTTATTCTTGTCCCCCCCATCTTGTTTTCTTTTGCACAATAGCTAAAAGAGAAATATGCTTTGCATCACTACATATGTATAATCTGTTGTTCACTTCCTCTTAACTAGAAATTAAGAGATAACAGCAATTCATTAATGAATATAAAGAAGATACAAAAACAGCATAGTATCTTCCTTCAAGAAGGTAAGATTCTATTAAAGGAAATACAACACTTACAAATATAATTAACATAGTATATACAAAGTGATTTCAGAAGGGGCAAAAACACTAATGACAATAGTGAGGGTTCAGCAAATACCTTGTATAGGAAGTTGCACCTGAGCAGGCCTTAAGGGACACTAGGACATCTAAGAAGCCAAGGGTTTTTGTTTTTGCTGAGACAATTGGAGTTAAGTGACTTGCCCAGGGTCACACAGCTGAGACCAGATTTTGAATTCAGGTCCTCCTGACTTCAGAGCTGGTGCTCTACCCACTGCACCACCTAGTTTAAAAGGAGTACATATGGATATAATCTATTCAAAGGCAAGAGAAATATAAAATGTCACATATAGAAAATTACTAGACAAATTTAGCTCAAATGTTTAATGAATTTTCTTAATTTGCTCTCCCTCTTGTCAACCCTTTAATATGAATATTCCCCAAATTTCCTAATCTTCACTCCCTCCCTAGATAATAACTTTGTTTACTCACAGCTTCAACTGCTACTTGTATGAAGATGATGACAATTTATTTCTTCCACTTAATAGCTCTTCTGAAAACCAGAACCACTCCACCAGTTGTCTACAACACAACTCCACTTGAATGTCTCAGTAGCATAAACTAAACATATCAGAACCCTAACTTTTTTGTTCCCTAAAAAAGCTTTTCATTTTGATATTGTTTCTCTTTGTGGCATCAGCTTCTGTCTCATGTTTGTAACCTTTAGTAACTTTTTATCCATTCTTCTCATTCGCTTCCCATATTTAATCAATAACCAAAGCTTGTCAATTCCATTTCACATCTCTTCCAACCACATTATCCAAGGGCAGCATTACACCTCACCAACTATCAAAATAAATTACTGCTATTTCCACTCTGCCCTCCTCATACTAAAGCACCATGGTGCTTCTAGAATCGGCTTTCTTATAGATTTGTTTTTGTTCAGTAATTTTAGCCTGACTCTTTGTAATCACAATTAAGAGTTTTCTTGGGGAAAATATTGGAGTGATTTGCCATTTCCTTCTTCAACTCATTTTACAGACGAGGAAATTAAGACAAATAGAGTTCTTTGTCTCAAGTCATATAGGGAGTGTCTGAGGCCAGATTTGAACTCAGGCCTTCCAGATCCAGGTTTGGCATCTATCTACTAGCCACCTAACTGCCTTGTATAAATCAGGTCATGTGGGATTTTTGCCAAAAACAAAACAAACAAAAAAACTCCAATGGTTTGCAATAAACTAGTAATTCTGCCTGCCATTGATTATCCTTCACAATTTGGTATCATTCTATGCTTTTCTAGCCATAGAATATTACTACCCTTTAAGCAACCTGTGTTCTAGACAAACTGAATTAAAAGACACAAAGTGGTGGAATAGAAAAAGGCACTGGTTCTGAAGTAAGAAAAACAAATCACACTCTCCCTGAGCCATTTTCCTCTTCCCTATGGTACAGCATAAGGATTGGTCTAGGTGGCCATCTCTTGAGATTCCTACTAGTTATAATTCTATAATCCTAATCTCTGGCATCTCTCATGCCATAAATTCTTCTTACACCTTGACTTTATGATATTTCTTATACTAAGAATTCACCCTCATCTACTGAATTCTGACCCAATTTTTAAAATTCCCAACCAAATGTTAAAAAATCCATCTACAATACTTTCTTTAATTTGAACACTCTCCCCATTGTCTTTTAAATCTAGCATAGCAATTTGTTTTTCAACTGCTTAATGAACTTCATAAGTAATAACATGTTTTCTGTTGTTAGGGTATTTCTATTTAACACTAAGTACTATGAGGACCAGAACAATATCTTAATTTTGTGGAAGTACAAAAATGTCTAGCTTAGCATACCTGCACAGAGAATGTAATAAGTGTTTAACTAAATGAAACAGTATGTTTTCTACATATAATATTGCCTATATTGATGAACAGATAAAAGTCAAACAGTAGAAGAAAAAGCACCAGACTGGAATCCAAAACACCCAAAGTGAAATCTCGATTTTCTCATTTACTAACTTTGTAACTCTTGTTAAATAAATTCATCTTTCTGAGCCTCAGTGATTCTATAAAAGGAGGCTGAAATAAATGATCTCCAGAAGTCCTTCCAGCTCCAAATCTCCATTTCCTTTCAATCAACCAATGCACTTTCATTAAGTGCCTGCAAAGTACCAGACACAAAAAATTGAGAGGATACAAATTCAACAACCTGAGTCTCAAGGAGTTTTCCTTCCAAGGAGGGAGACAATACATATACATTAGCAAGTATAAAATATATACAAAACAAATAGAAGGTAATTGATGAGGGATTAGAAATGATCATGAAAGGATTCTCTGTAAATTATGCTTAACTTTTGAAGTGAATCAGGGCTTTTCTGAGCAGAGGTGCCTTCTCAGCAAGGGAAAGAGGGTAACAACCAATGTTAAGGTCATTCCTATATATATAAAATTTTCTATTTCTAAGTCATTCATCCAAAGCATTACCATCTATTGTGAAATATTTTAGTGGTGGGCTTTGTCCAGGCAGAAATAGGTAAGTACTATTATGTTTTCTTATGAGGGGAATTATGATTTAATGGATAGAGGCTGGAAGTCAGTAAGACCCAAGTTTCAAGTCTAGTCTTTGGCCCTGGAAAATTATTAAAATTCTTAATGCCCAAAGCAGGTACTGACCAGCATTCATCCATGGAGTTTATTTCCTGAGTTTTTCTTTGCTTACAAAAATCTTTGGAAAACACCAAAATTAAGTGAACCCCAAACCTTCCATTTTAATATGTTCTTATTGCTAATGCTAAGGTTGGCATTACCCCTGAGAACCCAGTAAAACGATAGCGAAGCTACCTTTTTGTGCTAGATAATTAACATCATTGGTTGTCTGCAGTAATATGCAATGTCCACATTGTGCTAATCATTACATTGAACAAAATAAAAGCTACTTCATATTCACTCAGCAGTTTTCATTGCTGCAAGATGTACAATCTTTAGTTTAATTTATGGTTGAGCTAAAAGACACTTGTTTTGTAACAAGCTAGAGTTCTGAAAATTCAGGATTGTCAAACATGTTAAAAAAAATTTAATTCTAGACAATACTATGTGTGTGTGATTAAAATTCCAGATTTCAATAACAAGACAGAAGGTGAAAAGGCAGGGCTGCGGTTCTGTTTGTTTTGTTCCTTTATTATCGAACAACAAAGACCTCCGAAACTTGGGGCAGATCTCATTTCAGCCTAAAGGCACCCGCCTGGAATTTAAATAAAGCCTAGGAGTCGGATTTTTTGCGGTAAGGAAAAAATGTTAATGTGTGTCTTTTTTTTTTTTTTTAATGAAATTCTGCTAGACCAAAGGATACTCAAATTTCAGTCTAAATCCCCCAAAGATTTTATAGAATAGACACTCCCCCAGCATTCTATCCCCAGACCTGCAACTTAAAAGCTAGAAGTCATCATGATTTTTTTGTATAGGAATTTTTCACCCAGAAACTGTTCCAAACAACAGGAGAAGAATGAGGAAGAAGAAAGGATTGCAGAGGTAGTTCCACCCCTAATCTTCCATTCTGCATTTTCCTGAATTTTTCACTTTAAAAAAACAAAACAAATCGACATCAACTACAACAACAAAGCAAAACTAGCAGCGAGCTAGAAGAGCCTTACTTAAGGAATGGGATTTACATTCCCCCACATGGATTTCAACTAACCTCCCAGGAACACTAGCAAGTTTCTAGAAAGAAATGGATTGTTGTAAATTCAGACTGTAGGTGTTGAAATTGCATTCTACAAATTGCAAAGTCCCAGCCACGCGCACGCCGAGGTTTAAGACAAGAGGACAAAGAGCAGCCCACCGGTACCACCCATCCGATGCCCAGGAGCTTCCTCCCTCCAAACGCAGGGCTTGCATTTCCCGTATCCACAACTTGCTGTGAGGTACAGCTCTGTACAAGATCCTTCCAGCACCCCCCACCTCCAAAACCCATCTCACCCCCACTTTCCGCCCCCAAGCATCCTTGGAGCTGACCACAGTAAAGTAGAACAGTGACAATATCATTCGGCTAGCCCCGAAGTCCTAGAAGCCCAGGCAAAAAAAAAAAAAATGTCCGAAACTCGTTTCTCGAGACTCACCGAGGAAGCGATCGGGAGACCTCCACAGGGCTCGGCGGCGACAATTCCTATTTTTTCCATCCCTTTCCTTCTCCTCTTTCTCCTCAGGCAGCCGCGAGAACCCCGATCTGAACCCCGACCAACGGCCCCGAAGATTCAAATTTAACCGACTTCCGCCCGCATCCCGGAAGGGGACTGCGGCCCCCACCAATCAGTCTGGGCTAGGAGACGGCGGGGGTGGGGGAATGGGGGAATGGGGGATGGGACGGGAGGGGGGAGGGCGGAGTAGGGGAGGGAAGTGGCTATCCTCCCCCGCTCCTGTGGGCCCGCGCCCTTCCCTCTTCCCCCTTCCTATAACTCCCATTTAGAAATCCAGCCTGCTTTGGGAAAGGAGGCTTCCCACGGGACTGGCCAGTGTGGGAAAATGGGGAAAGAAGATAGGGCGACCTCCAGGCAAGGTCCGCGAAGTTTCCCTCTGCTTCCCCGCGAGCGAGGAGCTCTAATGTCCTGGATCCCTGGAACAGTCTTGAAAGCTATGGACCTCTTTCCAGATTAATGTTTTTAAATGCATGAAATTTAATGCAAGGATTACAAAGGCAATCTATTATATCGAAGTAGTTATAAAAATATATTTGTATTCATATATCTCTGCATCTTTTTCTTCTTAAGACCAGGCTCTCTGGTGAATTATAAAATATTCCCTGTTTTTAATGTCTGAAGAGGGGGAGGGTAGAGAAATAATGAGATATGGCATATATACATACATGTATGCATATATACCACGAGATGTATTGTGTTTGTGTCTGTATCAGAAATTCACAGTACTCTCTACAACGCATATATATATGTGTATATATATATATGTATGTATGTATGTATATATATATATATGTATGTATGTATGTATATATATATATATATTTACAAAGTTGACCTCACCTCTTGCTTTTGTGTGTTATAAGACAGGAAAGGTGGAAAGATCAAAACTATACCGTGCTTGAAAAAAGCTGAATCCTTGTAGGGAAAGTCAGTCCTTTTTAGAAGAAGTTTTAGATAAGGAAGCGCCATAGAACAGTCGGACTTGTAGTTAGTGAGAATTGGGAGATTCAAGCCCAGATTTTTCTAACCCCAATTCTGAATACTGTTTCCATTCTTTCTCTAGTCTTTGCTCTAGAATGTAAATGTAATACCTATCAAATAAAATGTTTTCCTTTGAACGTAACACACACACACACACACACACACATCATATGACCCCCTGCACAGTCCTAATTATATTCCCTTTTTCATCTATTTCTCAATTCAACTCTGATTAGGAAAAATACAAAAAAATCTCTTGATTCACTGCTACATAGGACGAACACATATGTGGCCAATCTCGGAACTTCAAAAGAGGTAACCAGGTTAGCAAGGACACGTTTACAAAGTGACAGTTCCTTAAAATAATTCTGCTCTTTTTGACCAGAGTAACTAAAGTTGGTCTCCCTTATCTCTCCATCCTTCCCCTCTTAATACAGACAATACTTTGTTGCGTTGGTTTCCTAGTACTCCAAGACTGCCCTCTCTACATAATGGATTTTTTAAGTGGCGACTTCCTTCCCTTTCAGTCTCAGAACTAGGTTTTGGACTAGGAAGTACCTTAGAAATATGGTCGAATTTATAGTTAGTGAGGACCTCAAAAGACTCAAGCTCAGATTTTTTCTAACTCCAAATCTGATCATTTTTCCTGCTATGCCATTCTTTCTCCCACATCTATGAAGCTGGCTCCTGTGTCCATCTTAGAATAAGAGAGTAACATCAAAAGATTCTAGAAATCCAAGTAGCACAAAGTCTTTGAAACTTATTTCCTTACAGAGTCCAATACATAACTAAATGGTATTTTTAAGAAAACAAATAAATCAGGGGCTTATACAAACAGTTCCTAAAGCTATGGAATAATCTTTAATCTTCCTCACTCTGCTTCTGATTCTTTTGATATTAATTTTTCTTAGAGACAAAAACAAAAATTCCTAGAATCCTTTCTTTTTTCCTCTAATTTTACACTCTTTTAACCAAATAAGTCTATTGAAGCTCTCCAAAAATGGTCTTTGTGTTTCCCTTTAATTCTTCTCTATTTCTTCAAGTATTCTTTAAAGTAGTTCTGAGAACATAACATCATGCTGCTTTCTCTCCCACATCTATAATTTGTTATGATCTAGGCTGAACTCTGAAATTCAGAAAATTTAAATTAGTGGTCTGTAGCTAAAAAATACAAAAACTATAGCTGTTACTCAGATATTACGTCTTTTTATTTTCATTTTTACAGTAGGAATTTGACAGTCACCAACAATATTTCCATGAGTGGATAACAAGGAAGGGTACTGTGTGGTACAGAAATAATGAGGGGTCACCATTTATAAAAAAAGCTGGAGAGATCTCTAGAAGGAAAGCAAAGTTTATTATACATTCTCAGGAGAAGGGGGTCCTACCCCTGGAGCAGACAAATGAAGGGAGGAAGCACCTTCTGGGGCAGGGTTAACACTTTTAATCCCTAATGCAAATGCCTCCTCCCACCACTGACCCTCATCTTTATAGGCTGAGAATCTTAACATTCTAAACTGGAGATCTACCCAAGAAATTGAACTTGACCAGTAAGTACATAGTTGCCCATATTTGACTGAAATAGGGAGAAAATGATGTCTTGAGAGGATAGCAGGAAGAAGACTTAAGTATGCCCTTGACTCAATCTTCAAAATCCTTCAGTTCTACTCAAACTCTGAAGTAGATGAAACTTTACTCAATTTTCACAACTGTCTTGAAAGATCTCACTTCATCTCATTCAGTACTATATATGAAACTATAAGTCTATTATAAATGATTTATTTTTTAAAGCATATAATAAGGTTAACATAATAGTATCAATATTATTCTGCATATCTGCATCCTCCCTGAACTTCCTTCTTTGTATTTTTAAAAGGTCCCTTTGATGCCTTTGTAAAGTGTCTTTGTGTATTTGTGTGTGTTGCCCAGTCTATCAACAATCAACAAGCAAAATAAATGCTACCACATAATAAAGATCATCTACTGTGACCTATGAATTGGGCTAAGCATTAAGTATACAAAGAAAAAATTTTAAAAGTCCCTGCTCTTAAGGAGCTCAGGCTAATAGAAAACATGCAAACTATGTACCAGCAAGATTTACACAAGATAAACTGAAGATAATAAAGAGAAGGCATTAGTATTAAGGGGGTTCAGGCATGAATTCTTGTAGAAGGCAGAATTTTATCTGGGACCTGATACAGGAAAGCCAGTAGGCAAATATGAGGAGGGAGAGAGTTCCAGGCAAGGGAGAGTGAGTTAAGTGATGTGTTCTGTTAAAAAAAAAAAAAAAACATAAGGAAACCAGTATCAGAATAAACAAGAGTGTGTAGGAGATAAGAAAAAACTCTGGAAAGGTAGGAGGGGACCAGGTTATGAAGGACTTTGAATATTTGAGGATTTTATATTCCTAGAAGTCATAAGGAATCACTGGAGTTTATTGAAAAATAAACAGTTTTTTATATGTGTCCAACAAGCAGGGGCTAAATACTGTAATTTCTTCTGCATACCCATCTTCTATAGGACTAGAACCAAAGGTTGGGACAGTGAACTTGCTGCTCTGCTTTCCTCAAAGAGATGATATCGGGTTAGAATTATATTTATCCAACCTCTTAAATATTGCTAGCTTAAAACAGTAGTGTTATCAATTTTATCTTTCCAATAGAAACAAGGCCCATGAATCCATACATAAGGATCCCTGAGGATCATTTATTGTACTGTTTTTAAAATTCAGTTCCATAAACATTTATTAAGTGTCTGCTATGGACCAGCTATGGGCAACTAGGTGACAACAGATAGAGCACTGGGCGTGGAGTCAGAAAGACTTGAGTTCAAATCCAGCCCTAAATGCTATTTGTCAATTTACCCAATAAAATGGAAAGAAAATGGCAAACCATTCCAGTATTTTTGCCAAGAAAACTGAAAACAAGGTCACAAGAGTCAGAACTGAAATGACTGAACAACAAGAATGTTCTAGACATTGTGAGAAGTGCTGGGGATACAATAAGGAAAAGAATATAGTCACTATCTTCAAGGAGTATACAATCTAAGGAAGATAACACGCAAAAGGAAGCTGGAAGAGTGGGAGAGAATCAGAAGGTACCTGGGACATTTTGTTTATTCTTTTTGTTTTTTAGATTTCTCATTCATTCATTTAATAATTTTCCCAGTTACCTTTAAAACAATTTTTATATTAAAAAAAATACTTTTGAGTTCCAGATTCTTTCCCTTATCTCCACCTCTAGCTCCCATTAAGAGACTATATGTGAAGTTATGCAAAAAAATTGTGCATGTTTTGAAAGAAAACTTACATTGACACCCCCCATTAAAAATACTCAAGAAAAATAAAGTTAAAGAGAGATAGAGAGATAGTATGATTCAATTTGTTTTCAGATACAATTAGTTTTTTCTTTGAGTATGGATAAGATTTTTCATCATAATTCCTTTAGTATAGTTGTGGATCATTGTACTGTTGAGAATAGCAAAATCACTTATAATTGGTTATTCCAGAGCATTGCTATTACTTTGTATACAGTACATTTCACTTTCTTTGAGTTCATGGAAGACTTTCCAGGTTTTTTTGCCCAGAGCATTCCCACTCATCACTTCCTGTAGAATAACAATATTCCATGACAATCATATTACCACAATTTATTCATCCATTCCCCAATTGATGGGCATCTTCTCAATTTTCAGTTCTTTGCCTTGAGAAGAGAACTGTTAGAAAAAGCATTTTATAAAATCCAACACCCATTCCTATTAAAAACACTAGAGAGTATAGGAATAAATGGACTTTTCCTTAAAATAGTCAGTAGCATTTATTTAAAACCATCAGTAAGGATAATATGTAATGGGGATAAACTGAACCCATTCCCAATAAGATCAGGAGTGAAACAAGGTTGCCCACTATCACCAATACTATTCAATATTGTATTAGAAATGCTAGCTTTGACAATAAGGAATAAAAAAGAGGTTAAAGGAATTAGAGTAGGTAATGAGGAAACCAAATTATCACACTTTGCAGATGATATGATGGTATACTTAGAGAACCCCAGAGAATCTACTAAAAAGCTATTAGAAATAATCTACAACTTTAACAAAGTTGCAGGATACAAAATAAATCCACATAAATCATCAGCATTTTCATATATCACTTACAAAATCCAACAGCAAGAGATACAAAGAGAAATTCCATTTAAAAGAACTGTCAAAAATATAAAATATTTGGGAATCTATCTGTAAGGAAAAGTCAGGAACTATATGAGCAAAACTATAAAATACTTTCCACACAAATAAACTCAGATCTAAACAACTGGAAAAATATTAAGTGCTCTTGGATAGGTCAAGTGAATATAATAAAGATGACAATACTACCTCAACTAATCTATTTATTTAGTGCTACACAATCAAACTCCCAAGAAACTATCTTAAAATACCTAGAAAAAATAACAAAATTCATCTGGAAAAACAAAGATCAAGAATTTCAATGGAATTAATAAAAAAAAATCAAATGAAGGTGGCCTAGCTGTACCAGATCTAAAACTATATTAATAAAGCAGTGGTCATCAAAATCATTTGGTACTGGCTAAGAAATAGACTAATTGATCATTGCAATAGGTTAGGTTTAGGTTTACAAGACAATAACTATAGCAATCTAGTGTTTGACAAAGACCCCAGCTTTTGGGATAAAAATTCACTATTTTACAAATAGTGCAATAGTGCACAAAAACTGGTGGGATAATTGGAAACTAGTACGGCAGAAACTAGGCATTAACCCACACTTAGCACTGTATGCCAAGATAAGGTTAAAATGGGTTCATGATCTAGGTATAAAGAATGAGATTATAAGTAAATTATAAGAACATAGGATAGTTTACCTCTCAGACCTATGGAGGAGGAAGGAATTTGTGATCAAAGAAGAACTAGAGATCATTATTGACCACAAAATAGAAAATTTTGATTATGTTAAGTTAAAAAGTTTTTGTACAAACAAGATTAGAAGGGAAGCAATAAACTGGGAAAACATTTTTACATTCAAAGGTTCTGATAAAGGCCTCATTTCCATAATATATAGAGAATTGACTCAAATTTATAAGAAATCAAGCCATTCTCCAACTGATAAATGGTCAAAGGATATGAACAGACAATTTTCAGATGAAGAAATTGAAAAGGTGCTGCAAATCATTATTGATCAGAGAAATGCAAAAACATTTTTTGAGATAACTCTGACTTACCACTTCATACCTCTCAGATTGGCTAAGATGACAGGAAAAGATAATGATGAATGTTGAAGAGGATGTGGGAAAAGTAGGACACTGATGCATTGTTGGTGGAATTGTGAATAAATCCAACCATTTTGGAAAGGAATTTGGAACTATGCTCAAAAAATTATCAAACTGTGCATACCCTTTGATCGAGCAGTGTCACTATTGGGCCTATATCCCAAAGAGATCTTAAAGAAGGAAAAGGATCTCACATGTGCAAAATGTTTATGGCAGCCCTTTTTGTAGTGGCTAGAAACTGGAAATTGAATAGATACCCATCAATTGGAGAATGGCTGAATAAATTGTGGTATATGAATGTTATGGAATATTATTGTTCTGTAAGAAATGACCAGTAGGATGATTTCAGGGAGGCCTGGAGAGACTTACATGAATTATGCTAAGTGAAATAAGCAGAACTGGGAGAATAGTATACATGGCAACAAGATTATACAATGATCAACTCTGGTGGATGTGGCTCTCTTCAACAATGAGATGATTCAAATCAGTTCCAGTTGTTCAGTAAAGAAGGGAATCAGCTACACCCAGAGAGAGAACTATGGGAAATGAGTGTGGACATAGCATTTCCACTCTTTCTGTTATTATTATTATTTTTTTTTTTTTGTTTTCCTTCTCAGGTTTTTCTCTTTCTTTCTAGATCTAACTTTCCTTATGCAGCAAGATAACTGTATAAATATATATGTGTGTGTGTGTGTGTGTGTGTGTATGTGTATATATATATATACATATAAAGATATATATTTTATATATATATATATATATATATATATTGGATTTAACATATACTTTAACATATTTAATGTGTATTGGACTACCTGCTATTTAGGGGAGTAGGTGATGGGGAGAAGGAGGGGAAAAGTTGGAACAGAAGGTTTTGCAAGAGTCAATATTGAAAAATTATCCATGCATATGTTTTGTAAATAAAAAGCTATAATAATAATAAAAAATAAAAAAGATAAGAGAGCTGTTACAAACATTTTTGTACATATAGGTTCTTTTCCTCTCCCTCCCTCCCCCCATTCCTTTTAAAAATCTTTTTTGGTACTCAGTGGTATTGTTAAGTCAAAAGATGTGGATGGTTTTATAATCCTTTGGATGAAGATCACATCTTTTGATTGCTTATCAATTTGGAGCATAGCTCTTTTTCCAATTTTTTGGACAATTTTTAATGATAGCTTTTATTTTCAAAATACATGCAAAGATAGTTTTCAACATTCACCCTTACAAAACTTTGTTTCAAAATTTTCTCCCTTCCTTTTCCTCACCCTCCCTCCCCTAGATAGCAAACAATCCAATATAGGTTAAACATGTGCAATTCTTCTAAACATATTTCCACATTAATCATGCTGTACAAGAAAAATCAGATAAAAAACGAATGAGAAAGAAAAAAGCATGCAAACAACAAAATGGTAAAAATACTAGGTTGTTATCCACATTCTGCTCCCATAGTCCTCTTTCCAGATGCAGATGGCTCTTTCCATCACAAGTCTATTGGAATTGGCCTGAATCACCTCATTACTGAAAATAATGACTTATTTTTTAAAAATAAATTTGACTCATTTTCCTCAGTGTTTAAGAAATGAGGCCCTAGGGAAACTTGCTTCAAAATTCTTTTTACAATTACTACTGCTAAAATAACTGTATGGACATGTATACATATTTTGTATTTAACATATACTTTAACTTATATAACATGTATTGATCAACCTGCCATCTGGGGGAGGGGGTGGGGGGAAGGAGAGGAAAAATTGTAACAAAAGGTTTTGCAACTGTCAATGCTGAAAAATTACCCATACATATATCTTGTAAATAAAAAACTATAATAAAAAACCCCAAATTATTATTGCTTCACCCCCAATTTATTCTATTCTCTCTCTCCTTTCACCTTGCTTATCCTCAAAATTCTATTGACCACCCCCTTCCCCAATATATCCTCTCGTTTATCACCTTGCTCCCTTCCCATGTCCCATTTTCCACCTATTATCTTGCCGGGTAAGATAAATTTCTATACTCATATTGAGTGTATATGCAATTTCTTGTTGTGTGGGATATCTCATTTAAAGGAGTAAAAATCAAGTGCAATTTTGGATGGAAAGTTAAGTGAATAGGAAATCCAAATCCTTTCTATATTCTATAAAGGAAAGCTTTGGGAGGAGTTCAGTATTGTATCCTTCCAATCCTTTAATCAGAGGGTAGAGGAGATTGAGAAAAGGTGGGAAGGTATTGGCTATTTAAGACTGAGTTAGCCAAAATGTTATATTATTTATGTTTTATTGTATTTTTATTTATTTTGTTGACTATTTCCCATTACATTCTTATATCATATCTGATTTGGGTTACAATTGAGAGTGTTGCTGGCCATGTGTCTAGGGGAAATAATTTGGATTCAAACTATATGTCCAGCTTGTTTTGTTTTTAATGTGGAAAAATAGTGCCCCAAGTAACATATCTGGAGGCTTGATTCTCTTCTAAACCAAGTGCCAGCTACACATAACTACCACACAGAGTGAATAGCAAACAGAAACAATTAGATAGGAAATTGAAATTAAAGAAGTTATATCAATTAAAATACACCATACAATAAGTAGACTGAATTATCTCTTAAGGGAAGCTGTTACTTTTTACATTGCACATTTGATCTTCTATTAGCTCATGGAAGTCTTTCTAAGTTTTTCTGAGAGCATTCTGTTTATCATTTCTTATATCACAATAGTATTCCATCATAGTCACAGACCGCTAACTTCAGGGCCAATGTTCTATCCACTGCACCAACAATAGCACATATACATTTGTTTGTTTGGCAAGGCAACTGAAGTTAAGTGAGTTGCAGAGGCCCACATAGTTAAAAAGTATTAATTGTCTAAGTCAATTTTGAACTCAGGTCCTCCTGATTGCCCGGGTCAGGCTCTATCCACTGCTGGACTGTGAAATTTTCTTGGAAGTTCCACTGAAGGTTATAGCCAGACTTTCTTTTAAAGTTTGTAATTCATACTGCTAAGTAAATGTTGAGCCAATCATTTTTAATAAAGAGTTGTGGGTTTTTCTTTCTTCTAAACTTTCTGTTTTAATATATATCTGGCAGGGAAAGGAGGGGACAGACAGGACAAATTCATTTTCAAATTACTCAATGATGAGGTATAAGAACTTACTAATTTCAAAGTCATAGGACCTAGCTTTTTCTTTCAACATAAAAGCTTTATACAAATAGCACCTAATTTTACCTATTCCCACAGTATTGTTGGAGGTTCCAAATTCTTTTTTCTTAATAGTAATAGTATTTTTTCAGTTATATATAAAGACAATTTTTAACATTCATTTTTAAAAATTTTGAGTTCCAATTTTTCTTCCTCTATTCCTTTCTAAAACAATAAGAAATTTTACATAGGTTATAGATGTTCAATCATGTAAAACGTATTTCCACATTGCTCATGTTGTGAAAGAAGAAAAAGACCAAAAAGAAAAAAAAACCATGAAAAAAATAAAGAAAAGTGAAAATAATATATTTTGATCTGTACTCAGAATCCCTCAATTCTTTCTCTTAATGCAGATTGCATTTTTCATCATGAGTTCTTTGGAATCGTCTTAGATTATTGTATTTATGAGAAAAACTAATTTGTTCATAGTTGATCATCAAATAATGTTGTTACCATGTGCAAGGTCTTCTGATTCTGCTCATTTTACTTTACATCAATTCATGTTAAGTCTTTTCATATTTGTCAAAAGTTATACAATCTAAGTAACTACTAATGAATTATTAATATAATTCTATTTATATAATTTTCAAAATAATTTTTATTATTAGGATTCTGTACTTAAGTTCCTTTTCCTATATAGTCTTGGTCCCTTAGAACCAACCAGTGCATCTTAACATACCTTTTGTCCCCCTGGGACATCTTGAATAGTGGATAATTTTCCCATATGTTGCTGTTTATTGCCTTTGAAGGGATGTTCTGCAGTATTCATGGGCTTACTCAGGATACAAAGATAGCAATTTCTCTTGGCCTAATATTTGTTTTAGGATTTATGGATGGATTTATCAATATGACCTCCTCCAGCAACAACACTAACCACAGTTTTACAGAAATCACTTTTTTAAAGCCTGAAGGTACCTTCATTGATGTTTTCTTGGTTTCAGGAATTGGGCAAGTAGCATAGTTTCCAGATGCATGGGCAAGCTTAGTCTGCCTCCAGGCATTTTTCTTTCAAGACAGCACAAAATGGTCCCTTCAGACATAGTACCAACTGTGAGGACATTGCCAATGTTGAGTTAAGCTTTCTTACCATGATACATAAACTCCCCAGTATGAATGTCTGACACCAATGAAAAACTCTTTCCTCTTTTTGAATCAGTAAGGATCCCAGAAAGCTGCTTTTGCAAGAGGAGCATCTAGCCTAGACCATGGATCATGTCCTTGATGTAGCCATGTCTTTTGGCAAGGTTGTCAGCCCAGAGTTTGGTGGCTCCTTTCTTGGGCTTCATGTGAGTAAGCCAGAAAGACCAAGTCTGTACCTTTCTTCTTCACAGATCATTCAACCCATGTAGCTTTTGAGATTTTGAAAAACTTCTGTTTGCAATAGAAAAGTCACAATTGTATAGCAGGGTATGCTTTTTTGTTAGCCTGGCTTTCTGCATTATAACCCAATTGGGGCCTCATTTCAGGGCCAAAGATAAATGAGTCAGATGATATTAAAGAATTTAATGCTAATTAATAACTAGGGAAAAGGGAGAGCTTAGGGGAACTACAATGCCAACCTTTCCCTATTTCTTGTTCAGATGATCTTGAGTATCCAAGTTGGGTTGTAGGCTATATTAGTGATTCTGCCCTTGGAGTTGAAAAGAAAATCAGAAAAATCTTCTCCCCTTTGCTTTTAAAAATATGCAGAAGAGAATCAGGCTTATTGTGTCTGAACTGCTATCAACTCAGTTTTTTTGCTAAGTATTCCAGTAGAGATTAAGAATCAGAGCACAAGGGGTGAAATGAAAACAATTTTGATTGCCAGCAATTGTATCCAAAAAATTTTAAGACTCAATTCAGACACTGTTTATTACTTGACTTCATCTAGATGGTACTATTAGTTTGTATACCCATATTCAGAGTTGCTTATAACTGTAATGAGGCACTGATTTCTCTGAAAAAGCTTAGGGCCAAAAGCCAGACAAAAAGCAATTTAGTTATCCATCTCTCTCAAAAACCAAGGAATGAAGGGAAACAATGTTGCATCAGCATAAATAAATGTCATCCCCTTGACCCATATTAGAATACTATAAACTGAAATGACTACCAGCAAAATTTCCCCCCTCTTTGCTAAAACCACATGGTCACACAGCAGGAGTAATAACATTCCCAAGTGTTGTTGTTCATATACCTACTTATTATTCAAGCAACCTTGTAACAAGAGACCTGAAATTGCTGTTTGGGGTGGAAATTCCTGCTGCCAAGAGGTGGTACATTTGACTTTAAAAGACACCCCAGCACAGTGGGAGAAAGATTTAGATCAAAATAGTCAATGAAGATATGAGTCATTTGTGAAGAATGCATTATCTTTGTGACAAACAACATCTTAGTCTTACTAAAATGATTAAAGTTTATAACTATGATTCATGTGGATTTCAATGGATTAGCCATGTGAACTGATAAAATGTTTAGGGCATCATTAGCCAAATAAGGAAAGTATATATAAATACATGGATTTATTTTGTTGCTGTTGTCATAGTTGTGTTGTTTGTTTGCTTTTTCCCTTGAGCTGGTAGTATCTATTCCTATCATTTCATTGATGTAAGGGACTCCTGCTGCAGAACTCTGCTCCAGCAGATACAGTAATTGTTGTGAGTTACTGTCTTAGAAATTTGTTTAGGGTGCTTAGAGATTAAGGATCTTACTCAGGGTTACACAGCCAGCATATGTTAAGCAACGCTCAACAATTCTTTGTGATTCCAAGACTGGCTTTCTCTCTCATTTGAGAACATATATTTTTTTAATTTCATCAGTGCCTAGCATGGGGTGGATCATATAGTAAGTATTTAAAAACTATTTAGTTGATCATAGAACTAGTGTGGAAAGGAGCTTTGAGTTCATGCCATTAGTTAATTAATTGGTTATTTTATTTATTCATTCATTCATCCATTTATTTATTTGCTTGTTTGTTTGTTTATTTTTTTGTGAGGCATCTAGGGGTAAGTGTCTGAATTCAGGAAGATGCACCTTAACTCCAGGCCTGACACTCTGTGCACTATGGTGCCATATGTGCACGTAGGTACCTTCTTGCCTTTTCTACTTGTTAGGTAAATTGAGGGAGGTAGTGATCAGGAAAATCCTTACTACTTTGTGGAGGTCTCCCAAAAAATTTGATGAAGTAACAAGACCTGAATCTATATCTGGAGTAAAGAGGGCACTTCCCCAGAGTGTGGGCCTATACCCACTGCTGCCTTTTTGAGAAAGCATGGTCAATCACAGATTGATTTCTGATAACCAGGTCTTCTTTCAATATGATTGGCTAGCTGAGGCTCAGGCCTTATCAGGCCCCACTGCAGGAGCCTATGAAAGAGATTCACTGATCTCAGTCTTTTTTGCTTTTTCACCTTAATCCTTTTTGTGTATTTTCTTCTGTGACTTTCTTCTGGAATGCCTTAGTATTGGGGGAAGGGTGAAAGGACTTTTCTTCCCCATTCCCCAGGAGTAGTTTGGTAAAACACAAAGTAAAAATGTGTTTATCCATGTAGTGAGAGAATGCCTATAAATTGATTTACCCAGACCCAAAGAAGGAAGCAGTGAAGGAACAGCTTTCTCTCAAAAGTGCATGAAAGAAACAAACATGCTTACCTGTATAGTTATATAGCTATTGTATAGTTGCTCATAGACAAAGTTCCTGAACCTGACTCGCAGTGTAGAAGAGGAGGAAATTTCTCTCTCCTAAGTGGTATGATCCCAGATTCTAGTCCCCTAGCCAGAAAGGAAAACTCTCTTGGGCACTATCAGTCTTTGGGATTATCTTTTGGGTAACAATAGCTTTGAGATTTTGAGAATCTGAACTAGAGAAAAAAGATTTTTTGACTGGCATTGCCTCTAAGAAAAATAGGAGAATTACCCATGTAGGTCTTGAAGATAGAAAGCAAAGGGATGACAAAAGTGATATGCAATATTTCTGTACCTTATCCGTACTTTCTATTACAGTGAATGATTCAACTAGTGATGATCTAATGGGAATAAATGCTGTTTGTTCAGGTACCCCAAATTAAGATTGGTTGGGGTGGAAATGGAGGAAGGACCAATAGGTTTTGAGAATGATTTATATTTTCTACATCTGCTTATGAACTCCAATGATTACTTTAAGTGCCATGTATTTTCTATTTTAGTTTATGTGTTCTTAGGAGTCCTTTGTACCTTTCATATTTTCTGTGAAATGAAATAAGGTTATTTCATACCTAGTTTGCATTGTTATTTGCATGTTTTTATGGAAGTTGGGGGCTCTGCATATAGTTATATCTAAGATTTTTCTGGGACAAACTCTGGGTGAGGACATAAGCCAAAGAGAAAAAAGTGGTCTTTTGGAAGTCAGTATCCATGATCAGATTTAGGCTACAGTCTTCAACTGCCCTAGACTAAAACTTCTTACATTGTAGATGGCAACCGATGGGGTCTTATATTTGAATGTGGAATGTATGAAATTATGATTTATTATCAGTAAATGTTCAATTTGCATACCTATTTTATATACCTGCAAAGCAGGGTCATGGAAAAATTTCTCGGGTGAAAATGGATTGGGAGTAGAAAAAGTTTAAGAAACTCTGTTCTAAGCCATTGTTTATATATAAGATGGGGGGGGGTTGGGTTGTTACTTCAAAGGTATCTTTTACCTTGAAATCTTATGAAATTTTAAAATTCCAAAGTACTGGCAATCAGATTTTGTAAATAATGTTACTACTAATGTTACTATTACCAGTGGAAAAAATAAATCCTTTGATGACAGGAACTACTTGCTTTTGTTTTTGTATCTCTAGTTAGTTAGCATTGTAAACAAGCAAAAAAATAGGGCCATCTCTAGCCATCTTGATCTATACTTTATCACTAGATTCAGATGACTCTGGAGGAGAAAGTGAGGTAAGTGACCTTATTTACACAGCCCTCCCTTTCTTAAACCCAATTTATTTGCAAATCATGGCATCACTTTATAGATGTCATGATTCTCTTCAAGAATGAAGGACAAACAATAGCAATAACCAAATAGTAAAGCATTTGTTGAATGGAATGTGATTGAAGTGAAAAGAATATGAGCCTGTGTGAAAGATGGTACAAGCAGACAAAAAATATCTTACACAGAAACAGAAGATCTGGGTCCAAGTTTTGATTCCTTTGGAGGGAATAACTAGCTGTCCAAGTTAAAATTTGCAGTGAGTTATAGAAATGTGTGTCTAAAAATGATCTGTATTTCCAGTCTTTTCTATCTTTTATTATAATTTTCTCTCTCTTGAATGTTCTTTCCCCAACCTCATTTTCTAATTCTTATCCTTCCTTCAAATACTACCTTCTCAATGAAGCTTCCTTTGTTTTTCTTCACTATTCTCCTTATTTTGAGCATCTGGCATGTGTCTGGTTTTTGGATATATTCTCATTCTACCTTGCTTGAGAGCTCTGGTTACATTTTAATACATTTTTCTTATTTTTAATCTTTCATAGCACTTACTTTCATAGCATTTTTAAACTTTCATAGCATTGATTGAATGAAAGAAGGAATGAAATAGTGGTCAATTGTAAAAGTAGTTGGGCTAGTTAGTTGAACTTTAACATCCTAGAGCAGGTAATTAGGATAAGAAGGTAACTGGAGAAAAGGGGAATTGAGTTGATTCTATAATCTCCCTTCAATCTTACTTTTCTTGTGAGGGAGAGGAATTATGGAAATTTTCCACAGAGTGGGAAAATACCCAGTCTCTTACTGGCATTAAGCTTCTAAAGATATTTTTTAGTTTCAAGCTAGCTTTTGATATCCCACATTTTTCCACATGGGAAATTCCAGAGCTGCTTTATTGATATTTGTTGCTATTACCTTTCTTCCAACTTGTGTTCCTTTTATCCAGATCTTATATAAAGTAGTACAGGTTCCCCATCTTGTTGTTTTTTGAAATGTATGTTTATACATTAGTTTTTTTTAGTTTTTTTTTTTTTAATGGATTTTTGTGGATGCTGACTTAAGATAAAACATACAAGGATTTAAGATAACCAAATAAGAAAAATAATTATAAGTATTTTTTTTATTTTTTATTTTGTAGGAGTAGAGAGCTGGGATCTTCAATGAAAATATAACTGAAACTAAACCTTAATGCTGCTTAGCTCTCCATTTTCAGATGCAATGAATTTAATTTGGAAAGATTTTAATGTCTCTCAATCATTTCATTTTAATGTAACACATATTCATAATAACCCAGTCTTCTCTTAACCACTGCTCATACTTACAGTCTAGGTCTTGGAAGAAGAGTTGTTACATCTCCCTTCATGATTGTAGGGGCATTGCTGAGGAGTTGAGGATGGTGTGAGTCTTTATAATCTAGAACATATGAGTTCCTACTAATTATGTTTCCTTCTGTGTGTTTATTAATTGAATATCAACCATTCAGCCAGAATGAATAGGTTTCTAAAAGGGGTATTTTACTATTTCAGCATAGTTGGCACTAACTTTCTCCCAAAAAAACCTGTGACATACTCATACAAGTATATATTACGTATGAGTGAAAATGTTCTCAGATTTATAGTACATTTGGCAAAAGGAAACTCAGAGCTCTTTGAAATTTTTTTTTGCTTTAGTCCTTAAGATATTCCCCTTAGATTTGGTATATTTTTTCCACTTGGATCTTTGTAGAGTTCTGAATCTGCATCCAATATGTTCTTGACAATTAATGCAAACACTACCAGCAGTTGTTCCTTGGTCACCAACAGGATGCATGGGAAGATAGGAAATCCAAAACCCACTGGACTCTTTCAAGTTTTCAAAGTTCTCCATCAGACAAAGGGAATGAGACTGATTCCAAATCAAAAAATGAAGCAAAGGCTCTCTCCTTTAGTTATTCCTTCTCAAACATTGTGTTTGAAGCTGGCCTTCAAAACTCTTCATTCCAGCTATGCCCCTGAAGGAGTGACCAAATCCCTTAGCCACTCTAAATGGACTTCCTATCATAAGTAGGGAAGTATTCATGTTTTGTTCACATCTAATAGACAATCAGGCAGCTAGGTGGCACAATAAGTAGAGTGTTAGACTTGGAGTCAGAATGACCCAAGTAAAACATTTACAGTCTGCGTGATCTGAGGCAAGACAATTAATCTCTCTTTGTCTTAATACAGTAGAAGGAGGAGGGGGGAGGGCAGCTAGATGGCGCAGTGGATAGAGCATCAGTCCTGGATTCAGGAGGACCTAAGTTCAAAATCTGGGCTCAGACACTTACTACTTCCTAGCTGTGTGATCCTGGGCAAGTCACTTAACCCTAATTGCCTCAGGGGAAAAAGAATTCAGTAGAAGGAAATGGCAAACCATTCCCGTATCTTTGTCAAGAATATCCTACAGACCAGTCATGCCCTGGTCACAAAGTGTTGGGCTGCACTGAACAACAAGTTAACCATCAAGAAGAATTTTCATCTGATATCAGGACTAAAGGAGATAAGTTGATTTTGGTCCTACATTTATATTTATAACCTAATTTTCTAATCTTATCTCTAGGGTTGGAGGCTTTGCTTGAAGAAGCCACTTATCTCTTTAGTTTCCAAAGATTCCTCCCTCAAGCTTTATTCAGCCCTCCCTCCAATTGTTCTGTCATTCAGCACATTAGATATCCCTCCCTACTTCATGTCACTTGAAAATTTGACAAGCAGACTATCAATCATTGCTTTTGTCCAAGTTATTGATCAAAATGTTGGACATCGTGGCCTAACTACACATCCCTGGAATACTCCATTATACATCTCTTGCCATTTTGACACTGAAGAATTAAGAAATATAAATCCATCTGATTGCATTATCATCTAACTCATAGTTCTGCATTTTATCTATAAGAAGAATGTGAAATATTTTTATCAAAGGTTTGCTAAAGTTTAGTTATGCTCTAATGTATAACATTTCTCAAATCTATTACTTTTAGTAGTCCTGCAAAAATGGTAATTAGGTTAGTCTGGCAAAATCATTCATTAGTGAAATGTGTTGGCTTTGTGTAATTCCTATTTCTTTCTCTAGATATTTATCAGCTTTCTCTTGAATGAACCTTTTTAGAATTTTCATAGGAATTGAAATCAAGTTTACTGCCCAATAATTTGAAGACTTTGTTTTCTTATTTTTTTAAAAATTAGAATGATGTTTGTCTTTTACTAATCTTGAAGGACCTTTCCCATTTTCCATAATCTTTAAAATATCACTGACAGTGGTTTAACAATCATACCTGCTAGTTTTTCCAGGATCTAAGGACGTAGTTCATCTGGACCAAATGACTTGAATTCATCAAGGATAGGTAAAGTTCCCTCTTTTGTGGTTATTGCTGGTCAATAGTGTGAAGAACTCTTCATGACCCTATTTGGGATTTTCTTATCAAAAATGCTATAATAATTTTCCATATCCTTTCTAGCTCATTTGGCAGATAAGGAAACTGAGTTAAACAAAATTAAGTGTTTTACCCAAGGTCACATAAGTAGTAAGTACATGAGGACAGATTTGAACTGATGAAGATCAATCTTCCTGGCTCCAGGTCCAGCATTCTATCCATCTTCTGTGCCATCTCACTGCCACAAGTGCTCTCTGGATATCAGCTCCCTTTTCATTATTTTTGTGTTGTAATTTTCAATGTAAAGGTCATTTTGCTTTTTAGAGAAAACAGCACAAAATAGCAATTGAGCTTCTCTCTGGTGTCAGTTATCATTGTCCCATACATCTCAAGCAAAAGTTCTTGTTCTGATTTTTTTCCTTCAACATTGTCCATACTTTCCTCATCAGCCTCAGCTCATTATGAGATTTAACATTTTGAACACTTCAGAAAAAATGGCACTATATCCCACTCTTGTATCCTTACTTCCATTTTCTATACATCTCTTTTTAAAAAATCTTAGTTGATGAGTTTGCTGTGCATCCATATCAGTCTCTTCAGACAGATTACACTTTTTTTCCTCATCAGATTTTTTTCTTTTTTTTCTTTTGAGACTCTCCCATCCCTCCTGGGCTGACTTCCTCTAAATCATTTTGGTTCATGAAATCCTACCTATTTTTTCTCTAAACCGACTAAAATTTATTTCTCCAAAATCTAGGGTACATGGCAAAATCTAGATTGTATGTCAGACTGCTAGTGTCATTTGTATCATGTGAATCATTACAAGGAGTTAATCTTTTTTTCTAGGGTTAAGGTTTGATTTTTATAGCTTTTCAGGACCATTTAGAGAACACAGCCAATTGGTAGTATTCTGTGATTAGTACCTAAAACTTAACCAATCAATGAGATGTTAGATTCCTATATTTGGAAGAATAATTACACCACCTCCTAGATCTGGAGATTATTTCAGAGACTAAAAGTTACAGATATGGTGATCATAAAGATGTATCAGAATGGAAATTCACAAGTTGTTTAACTAGTATTGAGGTGGCTAAGGGTCTTGTTATGATATAATTATCAAAATGGAAATTATTCCTTATGTAAAACATTTCTAAAATGCTTTTTTTCTCTCATCAGAGGAGCTTTAGGATTTTTGATATGTGGCTGGTAGGAAATGATGGGCAAGGGAATGGCACTCATCTGGAGCTATTCTCAGTGCCTGTTCTTATTAAATATCCTTCTGCTTATATGGCTAGGAAAGTTTCCTTTGATTACCCATTAAATGACATTTGAGTACCTTATTTTGCCAAACCTTAAGTAGTAGGAGATTGGTCTGTTAGGCTAAGTCAAGAAAGATAGGTTTACTTTTGTAAGACTGGAACGCAGTGATCTTGTTTAAGTGGGCAGTGGGCAAATAGGTTTCCAGGGGCCTTAATGCTTTTAGTGGTGCTTTTAGTGATACCTCCAGAGACTGGTTGTTCCTGTGAAGTTCTTTTCACTCCTGGGAGTTTAGGAAGTAAGCTGCCTGAGGCCATTAAGTGATAAGAGAGCAATGTGAATATGTCTCTGCCCTTAAAGATTGTATCTAAAAGATAATTGTATACAGCATCTTAGATCCTCTAATTTTGTTGGTCCTTCAGCCTGATAATTTAAACTGCCTTCAAGTTGTACTAAGTGATCTTTTGGGAACTTGATTCACCTTCAAAGCAGCCTAGAAAGACTGACTTGGGAGATCAAGAAATTTTCCTTTCATTTGAAAAAGTCTAATTGAAAAGAAGTAATTTTTACTGAACATCATTACCCAATTGCGCAAAGGGAGGCCTCCTGAAAAAAAAAAAAAAAAAAGCTGGGAGTCATGTTGTAAATTGTTTTGTTTTGAATGGCTTTTTTAGAAATTATAATATTGCTGAATCATCGATATTCAATCATAATTAATTTTATGTTGATTGTGCCAGCCATCCAAGGATGGCTAAAAACTGTGTTTTGTTTTGGCTTTTTTTTTTTTTTTTTTAATTTAAATTTGGAACTTAATAAACGAGTCAACATTTTGTCAAGGTGGCTGCTGTTGTGATTCTTTAATGCAAGTCATTTGGAGAGATACTTGATTAACAATACCAAATTCTCCTCAGGAACTTAGACACACTTTTGGAATTTGAGATGCTCCAGTTATTCTTCTTTAATTAACTGAGGACATACAGGAGTGATGCATCACTTAAAAAATTTTCACTCTCTGAAATGAGCAGGACCAGGAGATCATTATATACTTCAACAACAATACTATATGATGATCAATTCTGATGGACGTGGCCTTCTTCAACAATGAGATGAACCAAATCAGTTCCAGGAGAACAGTAATGAATAGAATCAGCTACACCCAGCTAAAGAACTCAGGGAAATGAGTGTGAACCACTACATAGAATTCCCAATCCCTCTATTTCTGTCCACCTGCATTTTTGATTTCCCTCACAGGCTAATTGTACACTATTTCAAAGTCTGATTCTTCTTGTGCAGCAAAATAACTGTATGGACATGTATACATATATTGTATTTAACATATACT
Organism: Sminthopsis crassicaudata; assembly: GCF_048593235.1. Classification (NCBI taxonomy): domain Eukaryota; kingdom Metazoa; phylum Chordata; class Mammalia; order Dasyuromorphia; family Dasyuridae; genus Sminthopsis; species Sminthopsis crassicaudata. The sequence goes on from NC_133618.1 coordinate 280,610,359, forward strand.
TTAACATATTTAACATGTATTGGTCTACCTGCCATCTGGGGGAGGGGGGAGAGGGAAGAAGGGGAAAAATTGGAACAAAAGGTTTTGCAATTGTCAATGCTGAAAAATTACCCATGCATATGTCTTGTAAATAAAAAGCTATGATAAAAAAAATAATAAAATAAATATTTAAAAAAATTTTTTTTCACTTTCTCCCACAAGTTATGAACTGTGAACCATAATTCTCTCTCTGGAGCTTCCTGTGAATGGCCCTTGAAAAGCACAGATATCAGTCATCAGGAACAATTTCCTAATCCTTAGCAGAATTGTGTGTGAGGGAAATAGAGTCCTTGTACTAGCCAAGAAGATTCTCTGGCTTTTTTTATGTTGCTTTGTATCTTTTCATCAGGACAAGAAGCAGCATTACCCACAGCATTCCTGATGAGCATAGGAAGGCAGTGGCAATGCAGGCCTCTAATCAAATTCTGCATAAGGTAGTAGAATCTGTCTGCTGAAGCAGGCTCTGAGAGCTTAGGTCTACAGGTACACTCTGTCCTAATATTGGCTAGAAGCTCTCAGGCAGATCTAAGTAGTGGCAGTTGTCCCATCCTGGCAGAAGGGTGGCACAGAGATAAAGGCTTCAGAGACAGTGGATAGCAGTCAACAGAGACATATTTGGGCCTGAGTCTTTGGCTTTTGCCAGTTTTAATTTTTTCTCATGTCTTTCCCATAGGGTAGGTAGATGATCTTAGGGATCAGTAAATTATACCCACTAGGATCTAAATTGGTTGATAAATTTGGATAGAGTAAACCTCAGAGTAGGAGAGATTATTGACTCAAGGAAGTAGAAGGAAAGTCTGGATGTAGTATTGGTGAACAAGGAATATTTTGACTTACAATCTCAGACCAGACAGTACTTCTTTCAACCAAAATGGAACCGGAGTTATATGGCTCCAATGCTGCTTAAAGTTTCAAAGAAATCTCTTTTATATAGGAATAGACTACAATATCTGAAATGAACACTAGATGTCACTCTAGCCATCAGTCCAGTCTTCCATATCAGTTTCTCAGGCCTGAGCTGAGACAGCCTTTCTAAAAAACTTTGGTTTCTAACTGGTCTTTCTTAGTAAATACCTAGGCTGCTCTACCCCACCTCACCCCACCCCATCCCTGAAAGCAAATGATCTTTGTTAGTGCAATTCAAAATTAATTATACTAATTAATTAATTAATTTAGGGAAAAAATTGCTCAAAATATTAAAGTGTAAAATTAATTACTTGTACCAAATTCAGAAACCATTACTTTAGCTAGGCTCTCTCAGTTCTTTACCAGTCTATTCACAAATTCAGTTATGCAAAGCTGTGATCTCATATTTTATTGTACATTGAGGAAATGTCAAGAAACTAGATTAAATAATCTTGTCTGAAGATATCTTCTACACCTCTTCCCAATTGCTTTCCTGAATCTTTGGGAATGTCCTGAGGGAAAATCCTATCCAGAGGCATACTAATAAATATTTAATAACCAGTTCTTAAGAAAAAACCCTATATAGACATATTGTAAAGTTTAATTTTTATTAGTAGCATTTTCTTAACTTTCCTATGTCTAGACACTCATATGTTATGTTAATAATGAATCAAGCCCTGATTTATAGTGGGTATCAATTCTGAAGTGTAAATGCTCACTGAAAGTTTAACAATCTGCTCTAGCAGAGGTGACTCTATCCAGTATATTCCTGCCCATACCACATTTCAAAAAATTTTGGCCCTGTTCTACTTTGAAGAAATCTTTGTTTTTCTATTACCTTGCATTGATAAGAGAGATGGAAAAAGCTCCTTCAACATCACTGCGTTTCTATTCAAAACAGAGATGATATATCACTGTCAATCAGTTAACTAGTTAACTAATTGTCAGTCATTATGCTATATATTTCTTTCCCAAGTAAGCTTCCCTTCATAGAAGCATAGAATTATTAGAAAGGGAGAAAGCATTTCAAAACCTCCTTTGGTTATCGAAGCCCCCCTCTCTCAAGGATCTTTGCTCTCTTATGAGGAACTGTTTCACTTAAAAGCATGTGCTTTGTAGAGGCTTTACCTGCAAAAAACCAAGCTGACTTTTATAAGACTTTTCCTTACTTGCTTTTCACAGGAAGAAACTATGTGTATGTGTGTGTGTCTACATATATATAGATATGTATGTATACAAATATGTATACACATAAAGATATAGATATGGATAGATATATAAATATATACATACATTTTGTTATTGTTGCTGTGGGCAGCTAGGTAGTACAATGGATAGAGGACCAGATCTGGAGTCAGGAAGACTCCTCTTTAGGAGTTCAAATGTGACCTCCAACATTGATTAGCTGTGTGACGTTGGGCAAGTCATTTAACCTTGTTTATCTCAATTTCCCCATCTGTAAAATGAGCTGGAGAAGGAAATGGCAAACCACTCCAGTATCTTTGTCAAGAAAACCCTAAATGAGATCACAAAAGTCAGACAGGACTAAAAAGCGATTGAACAATAAACTTATGTGATACATATGCATGTATATATGCATATGTATGTATATGTATACATACGTATATATAAAAACACATACTCATTTGCACATGCATCTGTACACATGTACTTTCTTTAAAACTGACCTCTAATTTTAGTGGTAGAAGCAACTCTCATTGAAGACACTCACTCTGTCATTGGTATTTTATATGCAAATTAGAATTTTAGACACTTGCCTGGGGACCCTGACAGGCTAAAGAACTTGTCCAGGATCATGTAACTAAAATTTATCAGAGGAAGCAGTTGAACCAAAATCTTCTGGACTTTAAGACCAGCTCTTATCCCACTATTCCCTGTTGATTCTTCATAATATGGACCCATATATATGTATGTATATATATATATATATATATATGCATATTATAAGAAAAAAAATCAAACCTTTCAGTGAAAGTTAATGATTCTTTCTCTCATTCCTGGTCAATGACTTGTTCAAGAGATTTTTTCCTCTCCTTTTCTTGTTAATATCTCTCATGCTGAAGTAGTATTTTTTGCATGGGGGAAGCAATAAAAGCTCTACCAAAACCCACTTAATATACAATTGCTAAAGTAGATAATAAAATTCTGCAAAGATATTGCAAAGTAAACGTCTATATTTCTCTCATGTGAAATAACGTTAAATAGAATTAGCAAATGCTTGTGTCTGATGACTTAAATACCTCATTTCTTCTGAAAGCTCCAAAAGTTTCTGTTCCCTCTGCCTTCAGATTCCTTAAATCAAAATTTGGCTATAATCACTGAGTTTCATAAAGTATAGATTTTGGAAGCAGACTGTTAAGATGCAGTAACTTATGTCAAAATTGGGAATTTTTCCAGTATAAAACAAGGAAATTAGGAAACTATTTTGTTGCTATCATCCAAGAAACTTGGGGCCATACATTCTTCTCGCTCACATTTGTTGGGTTACCAATATGTAAAGGATTTGGAAACAACCTTAACTAAATAGGGACATTATTATTGTTAATATTATTATTAGGATATGACACATTCTTATATTTTGAGAAATAATGAATGTGAGGATTTAAAGAAATATGGGAATAATTGTAAAAACCAATATAGAATTTAGTAAACCAAACCAGAAAAATAGAATACAATGACTTTTTTAGTATATACTTTCAATCTCAACTTGTGCTGGCAGACTAGGTCTCAAGAGATTAATTACATTTCTTTGGAGATAACTCTACATGGAGCCCTGAAGAATTAGGTGTGTTTTACTGTACTATAATTCATGAACCCTTACCACAATTTACTTTCTAACATTATTTATTACTTGGCCAGCCATGCTTACTTAGTTTTTAGAAAAGTGGTTGAGTACCAGAATCATGAGGACCTGAATTCAACTTTGGCCTCACACATCTAATAGCTGTGTGACCATGGGCAAGTCAATTAATCCTGATTGCTTCAAAAGAAAGAAAGAAAGGAGAGAGAGAGAGAGAGAGAGAGAGAGAGAGAGAGAGAGAGAGAGAGAGAGAGAGAGAGAGAGAGAGAGAGAGAGAGAGAGAGAGGGAGGGAGGAAGAATTGACATAAAACATGCAGAGGCCCTGCCACAAGACTAATGAAAAAGGCCAAATTTACTACAAAACTCATTAAATCCTTCGCTGCTAAAGGTGGTAGTGGAGAAGGCTGACCCTTTCTTTCCTTCCCCTCCTCCAATTAATTTCTTCTCTGGGGTTTTGTTAGCTTCCACCACTAAGCTGATAGATGTTCATAAACCAAATTCTGCACTAGCTTCCTAGTTTTACAGAAGTCTCATAGACCTAACCACCTCCTTTAACCAATCCCAATACACTTCCCATTTTTATTGAAATGCCTTTGAATGTCTTGTTACTATGGGAGAATCCAGACCTAGTTCATACCCCTGTTTTATTGATTCGGTAGAGATTTTCTCACTTGTTCCAGGTAACTGGAGCTATTATCTGCTTAGTTGATTTAAATGGAATAAGATGGCTTGATGGATTGATTCAGTTGACCCCACCTTTCCATTACAATAATGTAAAATAAAACATCACTGAAATCAAACTCAGAGTAATTGAAATGACTATGTTAAATCTTATCAAATGCACCTCATTTTGGTAGAGAGACGGGAGAATATAAGTGAAAGAATATTACATAAGGTATCAGAAATGAGCAAAAGATAAGTTTTGTTCAATTGTTTCTTACAAAGGAGAGGTCAGTGTTGGAGAAAGTATGTGGAAATGACTATGATATAAAAACAGAAAGCACAATACAATTCACTTTAAAAATTGCTTCTCACATAAAAAGAATAAAGTGCCCAAAGGACTGTAAAACTGTGTAGACTCACTACTGGATCTATTTCCCAAAGAAAAGGAAATGGACTCATATATGCAAAAATGTTCATGGTTGCCATTTTTTGTAGTGGCAAGGAACTGGAAATTGAGTGGATGCCCATCACTTGGGAAATGGCTGAATAAGATAGTAGATGAATGTAATGTAATATTATTGTCCTATAAGAAATGATGAGCAGGCTAATTTCAGAAAAGCCTGGAGAGACTTACTTAAACTAATGCTGAGTGAAATAAGCAGAACCAAGAGAATATTGTACACAGTAACAACAAGATTATGTGACTATCAGCTGTGATAGACTTGGCTCTTCTCAGCAATGTGGTGATTCAAGGCAATGCCAATAGACTTGGAATGGAAAATGCCAATTGCATCCAGAGAGAACTATGGAGAATAAATATGGATCAAAACATAGTATTTTCACCTTTTTGGGTTTTTTTCTTCCTTTCTCTTGTAGACTACATAATAGCTTTAAAAAAAAACTACTTAAATTTCTGTGGAAGATTGAAGACCTTAAAGATAGTGCATTAGCTGGCAAAGAATTGGAAAGTGAGGAGATGCCCATCAACTTGGGAATGGATCAACAAGTTGTGGTATAGGATTGTGATGGAATGCTATTGTGCTATAAGAAATGATAGACAGGATTGTTTCAGAAAAAACTTGGTAAATCTTATATGAAGTCAAGCAAAGTAAAGTGAACATAACCAGAACACTACACAGTAATAGTAATATTGTAAGAATATTCAATTTATAAATATAATATAAAATTCAATATAAAATGTGAAAGATTTAATTATTCTGATCAAAACAATTATACAATTCCAAAAGACCCATGATGAAAAATGCTATCTATCCATCTCCAGCAAGAGAGCTATTTACCTCTGAGAACAGTCTGAAGCATACTATTTTTATTTTCTTTAGTTTTGGTGTATTCTCTTTTGCAATATAATTTTTTTCTTTTGCAATATAATTAAAATGGAAAAGTGTTCTGTATGACTTAACATGTATAATTGATATCATATTTTTTGCTTTCTCAAGTTGTGGAGAGGTGTGGGAGGGAATGAATTTGGAGCTCCAATTAAAAAAAAAGAATGTTGAAATTTTTAAAAATGCAATTGGAAGTTATTTAATGAAAAATGCTTATTTTTATTATTAGAAAATTAGTATTAGCAAAGTTGGCTCTCACTAAGCCTTAGTCTTGGGGAAAGAAGCTAGCTAGACATAGAGTACCAGTGGCATGGCATGATTGATAGAATGTAACATGATTCTTTAATTTGGAGAATAGATGGAGAAAATAAAAAAGAAGCCCCAGGAGAAACCTACCAGAGACTGATAAATGTAACTTTACCTGGAGAAAACATTCACTATAGAACTGTTCTGATGCCAATGAGATAATTCATTTTTAGTTCATTTGTCTAGATTGAAAACTAGAGTCCTTAAATATTGTATGATATTAGAAGCTCAAGGGGAGAACTTAAAATTTGTTTGGAAGGTTGTCTATATATTCAAGACTAAATGGTAGAAACATTTTATGATAGAAACAATATCCTAATTCCCTCTTTCCCAAGCATGTTAGGCTAATTTTCCCCTAAACACTTGGTTGGCTCTGGTACTAAAGTCTCAGAACTATTGATGACATTTATTGTCTGAGTGGAAAGTACTCACAAATAGCTCCAAGGGCACTCTGAAGTTGCCTGGTGGATCATAATGGGTAGCATTGGTAATGAAATTTTGCTCAGCAAAATTAAGTTGAGGTATCCTTAATACCTACCCTTATTGAATATCCTTTTCCTGCTATGACTAAGTAAGTTTGTTTTTGTTAATTGTTGAAAGGCCTGGGAATATCTTATTTTGTTCCAATATTGAATCTAAACTACCAGAGAATTGGCCTGAATCAGGCCCAGCAGAGAACAAGTGTTACATGAATACTTAGCTGTTGATTTCCTGAGGTTCACTGCCATTTTAGGCCTTTATTATGTGCTACCTAAAATAACTCTTTATTCTATTAACTATGTGTCTCACTTATGTAAAATTATACATAAAAATCCTTTATGTGGTCACCTACTGGCAGGCTGTTGGCAGGTTCTGAGGCCAAAAGATAGTCAAGGGGACATTCAGAACCTTAATAGAGAATTGCATAGTTAAGAATCAACAGGAGCTCTGTTGCCACTTTTCCAGATTCTTCCTAATGGAAAAAAAGTGACTCTAAGAACTGAATCATATAGAAGTTAGTTATTTCCAAATGATCCATGCAACCAGAACTCTTTCTCTCTCTTTATTTTTGTTGTATTGCGTATTAAGTGAGAAAGGAATTGTAATTGTAAGAATGCCCAAACTTGCTGATTTAATTAGTTTAATCTGCCAACCAGTGGGTTGAAAGGAATGTATTGGAGAATGTATTGGAGAAGTAAATTGAACAAAAAAAGTTGAACTAGTTCTTGTTTTAAGTACAACTATAGAGAGAGTTGACTTAAAAATGTTTTGTTGATATTCTTTCTTTTTTTTAAAGAACACTAATTTTTCATTAACTTCTTGATCTTCCTTTCTCCTAATTCCATAGAATGCCAAGTGCTTTGTAATAATATGGTCAAAAAAATAAAAAACAAATATTGACTCTCTTGACTAGATGTAGAAGGCAAACATTATATTTCTGAAGTAATGATTTGATAATGTTCTGAACTCTTTATTGTTATTTCCTTTTCATAATTATGGTCAATAGATAAATTGTTCTCCTAGTGTTGCTTATGTTGCTCATTTTTACTTATTTTTCCATCAATTCATACAAATCTTTGAAAGTTACTCTGAATTCTTTATATTCATCATTTCTTGCAGTGGAATACTAATTTATTATATTTATTTGTAATAATTTATTCAGCCATTTCCATCATTGGGTGCCTACTTTAATTCTTTTCTAATACAAAAAAATGCTGAAATATATACATAAATATACATATGTGTACACACACATATGTATATGAACTTTTCCTCTATTTATGACCTCCTTGGCTTGAGCCTAATAGTACTATCACTGGGTCAAAAGCAGGGATATGTTAAAGTCAGCTGTAGCCAAGGAGGCCATTTTGTTGTTGTTGTTGTTTTTAGCTTTTTATTTTTAAAATACATGCATAGATAATTTTCAACATTCACCCTTGCAAAACTTTGTTTTCCTAATTTTTTTTCTTCCTCCTTTTTCCCTACTCATCCCTTAGACAGCAAGTAATCCAATATAGGTTAAACATGTACAATTCTTCTAAATATTTTTCCACAATTATGCTGCACAAGAAAAATCAGATCAAAAAGGAAAAAAAAATGAGAAAGAAAACAAAAAGTAAGCAAACAACAAGAAGAAGGTGAAAATACTATGTTATGACCCACACTCAGTCTCCATAGTCCTCTTTCTGGATGCAGATGGCTGTCTCCATTACAAGTCCATTGGAAGTGGCCTAATCACTGTTGGAAAAAGTTACACCCATCAGAATTGATCATTGCTTAATCTTATTGTTGCTGTGTACAATGTTCTCTTGGTTCTACTTCTTTTACTAAGGATCAGTTCATGTAAGACTCTCCAGATATTTCTGAAATGATCCTCTTGATTGTTTCTTATAGAATAATAATATGCCATAACATTCATGTACCATAACTAATTCAGCCATTCTCCAACTGATGAGTATCCACTCAGTTTCCAGTTTCTTGTCACTATAAAGAGAGTTTCTACAAACATTTTGCACATGGGGTCCTTTTCCCTTTTTTATGCTCTCTTTGGCATACAGGCCCAGTAGAGACACTACTGGATGAAAGGGTATGCACTATTTAATAGCCCCTTTGGTATAGTTCCATATTGCTCTCCAGAATGGTTGGATCAGTTCACAACTCAAAGATTATTGTTAAATTTTCAGTGTGAGCATTTTACACTTCAGAAATCAGTAATAACTATAAATTAGGACTTGATTTATTGTTTTCTTGAGTGTCTAGAGTCTAAATTTAATAAAGGGTTAATAATGCAACTTAAACTTAAAAGGATATTTTCCACTGGCTGGATTGTTAAACATTTACCAGCATACCCTTTTACAACTCTATAAACATTTCTAGAGCTCAGAAATACAATAGAAAACTCAGGAAAGGAAGTTTTCATCAGATAGGAGGTCTGATGATGTAGGCTAATAATAATAATAGTAACTTGCATTTATATGGCACTTTAAATTTACAAAGTGTTTTGAAGAGTCCAAGTGGGAGTGTGTGTGTGTGTGTGTGTGTGTGTGTGTGTGTGTGTGTGTGCATGTGTGTAACAAGGCATCTTTGATGTGATGGTCACAGGATGACCTCTACATTGCAGTAGGATAATAAAAATAAAACAAGACAAAACAAAAAATTTTTGCTTTGTATCAATGTGGCAAAAATTCATGAACTAGTCTTATCTGTAATATATTTTTTATTTGTCTTGCTGATCTGAATTTGTTTATTGTTCCATAGTTTCTTAAGTGCTGTTCTCTCTATGACCATAATTCAGGAGACTTGAACCTTTATTGTTACAATAACACTTAACTTTTCAGTGAATCAGTTTCCTCATCCTTAAAAATGGGGTTAAACTACAATTGCTAAAATTCCTTACAGAAATAACATTATGTGATATCATTGTTTTATTATTCTTATGTAGCTCCCTAAGCCTAGTCTAGTTTTAATGTTGGGGAAAAGTACATTTTTTTGGAAACAGGAGATTTGAGGAAAGGGGTTGGGAGGGTAGAGAGTGACCGAGGTTACAACATTAATAGTATGAGGAAGAAATGCTACTATAAAATTTTAGATCATGCTTGGGAACATTTATAGAAAGTTAGGTATCAGAAGCAGAAGGAGCTGTAGTTAGCATAGTGCCTGGCACAGAGTAGGTGTATAATAAATGTTGGTTAACTTGATTAAACAATGTGTGTCTGTTTTCTGTAGAACAGAAAGATATACACTTTTCCTATACTGAAACTTAAAAAATGAGAATAAAGGGATTTATGCTTACATATTTGACATATTTGACATATTCTTTCAAGAAAGTCCAATTTCCTTATTTATGTAAGTAAGGACATTCTTAGGAAGAATAATGTGGTGCCCCCATAATTTGGAAAATCCATGTAAATTTTTTTGGGCCTTCCTTCTTACCAGAAAAGAATTTTGAATTTTTTTTTTCTTTTATGGGATGATTACATCTTATTATAAAAGTTGGGTTGATATTATACAATACTAATTTCTTATGCTAACCCTGCCATATATCAAAACTGTGATGGGGGAAGTTGCTATATGGAAGGGATAACTGTATTGTTTCTCCTAGAGGATTTATGGTGCTCTTCATAAAGGAATATATGTTGATCCTGATGTGTCAATTCATATGATTCTGCCTTTTACTACTGGTCATACTTTCTTCAAGACTTAGTAGGTTATTTTAATTAACCATTCATCCTCTTCCTCCCAGGACATGGTTGAGAAAATGGTTTAATTCAAAAACACAGAAACTAAAACCAGTACATGTATGTTTCACAAAGTGTCATATTCTATTATTCTATTCCTTTCTAGTCCCAATCCTCAAGAGAAAAAACATCCCTTTCAGGTTAAAGTTTAGTTCTCCCCTCTTCATTTTTCTAGCCTTAGAATAGGGAAGAGTAGAGAAGCAGTTTGGAATTCGGTGTGTGGTACTAGATCTCTTGGGAATGAGCAACAAGCAGTAACTTATAGTATATAAAAATAAGCATTTATCAAGTGCTTACCATGCGCTAGGTTTCTGTATATAATGTCGGAGATATAAGGAAAAAAGCAAAAACAGATCCTGCCTTCAAGAAGAAAATATTCTAATATGAGAGAAAAGATATCTATAAATAGGTGCATATAAAGTATATACAGAGTAAATGAAGGTAACTTTGAAAGAGAAGCATTAATAGCTGGTGGACTTGGAAAGGCTTTTTGCCTAAGTTAGTGTTTGAACTGAATTTTGAAAGAAGTCAGGGATTTCAGATAGTAAAAGGGAAAGGCCCTGAAACAGGAGATTGATAGTCTTGTTTAAGGAATAAAAACTAGGCCAGCATAGCTATAATGTAGAGTGGAGGAGTGAGTAAGAATACTTAAAGGAAGAGTCCAAGTTGTGAAGAGCTTTAAATACCAAACTGAGAGGTTTACATTTTTTTTTTTTTTGCAAGACAATTGGAGTTATCTGACTTGCCCAGGGTCACCCAGCTAGCAAGTATTAAATGTCTAAAGCCAGATTTAAATTTAGGTCCTCCTGATAAAGCTGATGCTCTATCCATTGTGCTATCTAGTTGTCCCCCACATTTGATCTTAGAGGAAATGAGGAATCACTAAAATTTATTATGTGTGACAAATTCACTTTCATAAAATCACTTTGGCAGCTATTGTGGAAGATGACTTGGAGTAGGGAGAGATATGGGGGCAAGGAGCACAAGTGGGAGACTATTAAAGTAGTCCAGATGAAAGGTGAAGAATTATGCTGGTGTCAGTACAGCAACCTTTTCTAGGTGCTATGTATTCCATAGGGCAAAATGAAGCTTATGTATGGGTAGATAGGAAGTTTGTGGAAAGGAAAAAAAAAAGATCTATTTTTCTCTTTCTCACCTTCTGTTTAGCCTATTCTATGTGTTTTCTACTTCCTCCCCATTCCCCATCCCTACTATCCTCATATTGTATCTGATGTTTGATTATATGCACAAATCAGTAAGAATTTTCAAGAGGGCAACAATATGGAAAAGGACACAATGGACACAGCAGATTTTCAAATTAGATAAAAAAGTTGTTGACAGTTGATGGTGATGAAGAAAAATTGCTAGTAGATGCATCATGATGACCCAATTGATCTAATTCAGTGGTCCTCACACTTTTTAAATAGGGGGCAGCTCACTGTCCCTCAGACTGTTGAAGGTCCGGACTATAGTAAAAACAAAAACACACTCTGTCTCTGCTCTTCAGGCCATTTGTCATAACCTGGCAGGCCGCATAAACATCCTCAGCAGGCTGCAGTTTGAGAACCCCTTATTCTAATTCCTCCATCGTCATAAGAGAGCCAGGAAATAGCACCATTGGCATAGAAATGTTGCGGTATGGGTTTTGTTGTTGTTGTTATTGTTCTTTTTTTTTTTATGAGATAATGGTAGTATCAATAGTACATTTTCTGAATTTTGGTTTTTCAAAGGTCAAGGTCTAAACCTGACAATTCAGCCTATCAGATATTTGTCAAGTTTCTTGAAAGCTAACAAAATAAATGGGACCATCTCTAAAATATTAACCAAGTTGAACCATTAGCCAAAAAATTAGCACATTTAAAAAAACCCAACTGGATAATATCATCATTAGCATTCATGACCCCAAATATGCGTTTGACTTTTGAATTATGTCATTAATGTTTTGATTTCAGCTGAAAGTCAGTCTCAAATGGATGGCCCAGTGATTGGGATTTGGTCCTATATTGTTTAATTTGTATCAGTGACTTGGATAAAGGTATTAATAAAAGGATAAAGGTAAGCATATTAAATTTGAAGATGACTAAAGAAGGGATAGATAGCTAACACAGTAGATTATATAATGAAGATATTTTTAAAATTGTGACAGGTTAGAATATTGAAAAGAATCTAATAAAGTTAAATATAATAGAAAGAAGTCTAAAGCCTTTTACTTAGGTTCAAAATTCAACCAGTATAGGGGAAAAAGTTAGTCTTCCTGAAAAAGATTTGGAAATTTTAGTGGACCTCAAATTCAAGTTAATGTATTGATAGAAGATATGGCAAAAAAAAAAAAAAATAGTGAATGCAGTCTCAGGCTACTGGAAAATAAACAACTTCTAGTTGTTTGTTTTGTTGACAGTGATACTATTCATTTATTAGTTAACATGTTAGCTTATATTTCTCTAAAGCAATATAAGCCAATAAATTAGCAAACATTTATTAAGTGTTTATTGTGTGTGAGGCACTATGCACTAGGACAACAATTAAAATGTTTCTGCCTTCAAAGGGCTTTTGACAGAAACAATGTGTAAACATAAAAATATATGTGGGAGGGTGTGGCTTGGGTGTTTTTGTTTTACCCATGTAGGTTACATGTGCCCACATGGGTTCTCTCTAGAGATGGCTTGCAGGGAGGCAAGAACAAACGTTTTTAGCATCTCTCTGGCTTCCTCCTCCTCCTCCAAGGGAGACATTGATTCCTTCCAGGAGGATAAGCAAGAGGTTGGGACCAGAGGTTGGCCACTCTGCTTTCCTGAGAGAGAGAGAGAGAGAGAGAAAGAGAGAGAGAGAGAGAGAGAGAGAGAGAGAGAGAGAGAGAGAGAGAGAGAGAGAGAGAGAGAGAGGAAGAGACAGAGAGAGAGAGAGAGAGAAGAGAGAGAGAGAGAGAGAGAGAGAGAGAGAGAGAGAGAGAGAGAAGAAGAAGAAGAAGAAGAAGAAGAAGAAGAAGAAGAAGAAGAAGAAGAAAGAAAGAAAGAAAGAAAGAAAAGAAAGAGAGAAATAAATAAATAAATAAATAAAGAAAGAAAGAAAGAAAGAAAGAAAGAAAGAAAGAAAGAAAGAAAGAAAGAAAGAAAGAAAGAAAGAAAGAGAAAGAAGGAAGGAAGGAAGGAAGGAAGGAAGGAAGGAAGGAAGGAAGGAAGGAAGGAAGGAAGGAAGGAAGGAAGGAAGGAGGAAGGAAGGAAGGAAGGAAGGAAGGAAGGAAGGAAGGAAGGAAAGAAAGAAAGAAAGAAAGAAAGAAAGAAAGAAAGAAAGAAAGAAAGAAAGAAAGAAAGAAAGAAGGAAAAAAGGAAAGAAAGAAAGAAAGAAAGAGGAGAAGGAGGAGGAGAAAAGAATTAGATCTATTTACTCCATTAAATGTTTCTTGTCTAGGATATGGAATTTTTTAGGTACAAACTATGCTTCTCATCACTATCACTTAATAGGGAAGCAATGCTCCAGACTAATCACAAATAGATTACAAATAACAAATATACCCATTTATCCAATTGATAGCAAATAAAAAAATCAGAGATAGTATACCAGGGGAATATATACCAGACAAGCCATAGAATAAATATGTACTTTTTGAGGGATGAAATAACTCAGCTCAATCAAGAGAAAGAGTATTTCAGATCTTACTCAAGAGAAAATTCCACCACAGTCTCTTTTACAGTAAACTGGGGAAAAGGGAGATGATTGAAGAATCAGTTCCTCTGTCTACATAACTTTTCACTATCTTCCTCTCTTTAGGGACCTCAAAAGAAGTTAGAAGAGTGCATCTTTTCCCTTCAAGCTGATAGCTAGAAAACCAGGATCTCCCTTTTCTCCAGTTCTCAGCAGCATCACCCCTTGGGCAGACGTGGGGCATTGAGAAATCTTTATCAAGAAGCATTTCATACATTTGGCTCTTTGAACCAATGGTCACCACATAAAATATATAACAAAAAGGCAATGCTATTGGGGAAAGAGAGAAGACAGTGGTCCCTGAGGATCAGTAGTAACTTCATGTGGAAAGTGGCCTTTGAATGCAGCTTTTTAGGATACTACAGATTCTAACAGAGGCAGCTAGATGAGTCAGTGGTAAAGCCCTGGGCTTGGAGTCAAGAACAGCTGAGTTCAAATTCAGCCTTAGACAGTTACTAGCTGTGTGACCTTGGACAAATCACTTAATCTTCTTTCCCTTAACTGGAGAAGGAAATGACAAACCAGTTCAGTATCTTTGCCAAGTCTCATGGACAGTATGATCCATAGGGTCACAAGGAATTGGACAGGAATTGACTGAATGACTGAATAACAACAAGAAGAAAGAGATTTTAAGAGGCAGAGATGAGATACTTCTGTAAAGGCCACGTGATAATGTTATGTCTAAGCAATAGCAGGAAGGTCCATTTGATTTGATCATAGAGTACAGGAAGGGGAATCACATATAACAAAAATGTAAAGGTAAGTTGGGACCTGGTTTTGAATGGCTTTAAATGCCAAACAGAGGAATGTTTGATTCTACCACTGAGGCATAGAATTTATTGAGCAAAGGGGTGTCAGACTTGCTTTAAAGACATCATTTTGTAGCTGTGTGCTTAATAGATTGAAAAGGAAAAGATTTGAGGCAGGCATTATAGAGTCATATGAGGATAGATTTAGAGCTAGAGAAAATATGTTTAGGAGGCTGTTGCAATAATTTAGGTAAGAGATGAGGGGCTAAGCTAGAGAAATGGTCATATGAAAAGAGAAGAGGACTAATGCAAGACATGTTGTGAAGGCAGACTTAGCAATTCAAGCATAAGGACTGTGTCTGGTTGGCATTCAGTTAATATTTATTAATGATGTGTTGCATACCTGCTTTAGGCAATAACAGAATAATATACAATATTAACAGAATGTGACTCATTTCCCACATGATTATTTGTTGTCCCTTGGGGCATTTTAATATTTTTTGGATTAAAATGAGGGTCTTGTGATTTAACAGAAAGGAAGCTATATGTAGAATTACAAGATTGGTTCAGATCCTAATTTGCTACTTACTACCTTGGGCAAGAACTCAGTGTTGCTGGGCCTTCATGTTCAAATTTAGTACACTGAAAATTGTGACTGATTTTGAATCAGAGGAACTATATATTGGTTCTTTCATTTAAAACTTTGGGGGAAAGACACTATATTTCTCTGTGCCTTGGAATCCTTTTAAATCGAATATAAAGGTTGTACTAGACAGTATCTAAGGTCCTTTCTAGCAAATTTATAATCCTATAAAATATATTGTAAAATGTAGGATTAAGTACAACCAGTTACCACTAGATGGAGTGAGTGATTTTCCAAGTCTCTTCGAATCCTTTTCATTTACAGAATCATACATGATTATGGCCATTGCTTAGGCCTCAGATGATTTAGGTAGGCAAGGGGTGTCAGATTACTGATATCTTTGGGGATTTATTGAGAGCTTGTTCATAATTTTGCAAAGAATACCTCCTGTCCACTTTGTCACCCACTAGATAAAACAGAAGTAAAGAAAACAAGAAGGATTTGTACAGAATGAAATAAATTAAAGTGATTAAAAACAGTCCTGTGGATGAAGGGTGAAATTTCATACATATTCAATTATAAATTAGCATAACAAACATCCCTTTTAATAAGAACATAGTTAGCTTTTCTAGTTTTTCCGATGGTGAGGCACCCAAAGGTCATTTTTTCTGGGACACATGCGGACAGTAGTAGCATCTAGTTTGACTGTTTTTACTACTGTTGTTTAAATCTTTAAATTTCACTGGCATTTTAAATATCAAACATGACAACTTTTTCTTTAACTCACTTTTGTTTTGAAAGGCCCTATATTTTACTTCCAGTGTGTAAACTGGCAGTTTGGTTTAGAGTGAAAAGAATTTAAAATAATTTAACTGAGAAAATCACTTTTTACTTAGGGCAAAATTGGCATCATTGCACCAGTCAGAAAGTGAAACCCTTCACCTTGTTTTTGGCAAACGTTGTCACTTCCATAGCTCCGGCAGAAATGTTAGAATTATTATAAATCAGCTCTGGAGCATGCTGTTATTTCATCTTCTGTAAAAAATTTCAATCATATTCTTAATGTTTCTGTTTCCAAGCCAACTGTTTAATGCTTAAGTCTTTCTTTGAGACTGCAGCTCAGACTATTCATTTATGCTAACAGTGGAGCTTGAACAATACTGTAAATTAAAGAAAATGTAATTTGGAGATTTGTCTTATAATTTACCATTTTCAAAAAGCACTCTCTGGAGAAATTAATAGCTTAAATATTACTGGAATAATGAGGATCAAGTTTGAGGAAAATATAGCTTGAAAGTCTATTACTGAAAATGATGGAAATAGGCATTTTTGCATTGCTATCTGAGCAAATATAATACCATACCATTTATCTCTAATTATCCCCAAGAAAAAGAACCAGAAACCCTGGGAAAAAAAAAAAAAACAAAGAGTAAAGATTTAAATGGATCTGTTATTCTATTGCTTTCCCTCGCCTATTATTTCTGTTATTATAAATATTAACAAAAATCAGCAAATAGGAACTGAAAAGAAAAACAGAAGGCTGATATTCTTTGGGTCAAAAAGAGCCTACACTCAGTTCATATGAAATCTTGGGCCTATTATTCCACTAAAACATCTTCACAGAATCCAAATGTTCATTTTCAAATCTATTCTTACCCAATGAAGTGTGTGATTTTTCTATTCATGTTAAAGAAAGCCAGACTGAGAATTTATCTAAATTCATCTAATTACATTTGGTCAAGCATTGTCCTTGGCACAATTATTTGTTAGTCTTAAAAATTTTTGTACTCTTATTCAGCTATGGCTTCAGGGGCCATTGGTTGTAAAATACTCATTTTAATACCTCAGGTTACAAGACTACAGCTAAGACCCTTATTTTGTGTATTGTCCCTTCGCAGTCTAAATAAATGGATGGATTTGTGCAATAGTTCTATCTTATGGAGGTAAAACATGAACAAACAACTTGGAACATTTCAAAGAGATTAACTTGTATTTTAGTTTAGCACTGGAAAGTTTATAGTTGTTGTTTTTTCCTCTCCTGAACCACAGGTCGGTTCTGATAGTCAGCTGCATTGTATTCCTAATGGAACAGTCATCATTTGAGTTGGGTAAGTTTTTACCACTACCACCCAATTAATTTTTAAATTATACCACAAGGAATTGACACATTCTCTCTATGCATTTGTTTCTGTGATCTGGAGCTTTGCTGCCTCCCTAACCCCGTACTTGTAAGAAACAGCTCTCTCCTTTGTAAAACCAGGAGGATGAGAGAGAATAGAAACAGGCAGATTTTTTTACACCTCCTCTTGTCAGTCTTGATGATTCACTAAGCCTGGTAGGCCGCATGCCCTGTATCAATACAATCACATAATCATTACCTGTAAGTTAAATCACTCCCTACACCCACTGGTAAAAATATGACAATAAAGCTATTCTTATGATTTTTTTTTGCCTTTGAAGTAATTACATATAGTTGAGAAACTAAAGTACCTTCAAGCATTACCTTTCTACTAGTGAAACTTTTTTTTTTGTCAGTCCTCATCTCCTCCCAATCTCCACTATTGAAAGTAAAAAAAAAAAAAAAAAGTCATGGTACAGGAGATAAGAATTTCTGGTATATTCAGCAGACATGTTCAGCTAAATGGAGTAAGGAAAGTATAAGACCATGGAAAATGGCAAGGATTTCATCATCCTTGGCATGGTATCTTAAAGATAATAGAAACTCAAATCAGTGTAGGATGAATTCATTTCTTTTTGAAAGACATGAAAAATCACATTCTTCCATAAATAAAACTTTGCTGGGGAGGGGCAGGGGCAGACTAATCTTTTAGTAATAAATTCAAGCATTCTTGAGAATGAAGGAAAATGCAGATTGATTTTAGAATTTTCCAATTTATAGAGCACCTATCTTTAATTAATTTAAAAAAAAATCAATTTTGTTTACCTTAGTTTTGGATATTAGAATTGAGAATAGATGAAGAAGCCATATAACCTCTTAGGGCATGGATTTGAATCCAACACAGGTTGTCACATAAAGTTGTTACCATCTGACAACTGTCTTGTGAAATGAGCTGGTTTTTGTCCAGTGGACAGATGTCCATATCACAAAATGCTCTAATTGGCAGTCTTAGCAGAGCAGCCAAGAATCAAATGGACCCAGAATATGAACCCTCTTCTCACTCTCTAGAGGGGCAAACAGAGGTACACTTATCAGGAAAGCTTGGAATTGTTAGTAGCCAGACTATATGTGTGTCTTTATGGATAAACAGAGGACTTTGTGTTTCAAAGCTGTCAGTTGAGTTCCTTTCAATATATTGAACTTGCTTAAAAAACCAAAACAACCCAAAAAAAACCAATCCAACAACCTTCCAAGCTGAAGCAAACAAGAATATATTCTTTCTGGTGGCAAATGCTACTGCACAAACACATACTTTTTCTCCGCATCATATTTTAAATATGCCTCATGTTCAGGGATGTGAGTTTTCATAACTGTTCCTTATTCTTTTAAAAACTAACACATGTTGCAAAAATTGGCATGTGTAAAATTAAAGAAATATTTGAATTGAGAGTATTTTGCTCATAGCTAGAAAATATGGTTGTCCAATCTGCTGCCACTTGTCTGTTTGGCCACACTAAACTAAGGACTCAGAAAGACCTGTCATGCTCCTTGAGAGATTGTTTTAATAAATGTTGGAAATTATACAGTACTTCCATTGCATGTCAGCCATGTATAGACAGGCATAGCTGGAGCCAGATTTTATTCAGACTAGATGATTACCTATGAAGTAGGTGACAGTCTCAGTAATGTGATTTTGGAGGCATAGAAGAGACCTACTGACCTAAATATTTCTTTGATTTATCTATTGGCTAATTCCTAAAATTCCAATGTTAGAGCTCTTTCTATTTTTTTTTTTCTTACTGTTTTGATCTCTATTAAACTGTACTTACCATGGGGACAGTAATAATTTAAATGCTCATCAGATTCATTCATCTTAATGTCAATGAGTTTTCTTGAAAACAAGTTTTGCCTGAGGGAAAACAGAAAAGGAGAAGAATGGGGAGTGAGGTAAGGAGTGAGGTTCTGAAGATGAATTTTGCCTTCCTCACAGTTTTGTGCTAGGTATAGCCTTTGTCAATGTTAAAATTCCATAAATATATGGAATTTAATTTCTATAAATATATTGAATTATAATTCCATAACATTGAAAATAGCATGTGGTAAAGAAGATCCAACTCACTTCCAGTTGATCAATGATGGACAGAAATAACTATACCCAGAGAAGGAACACTGGGAAGTGAATGTACATTGTTAGCACTACTGTCTATCTACCCAGGTTACTTATACCTTCGGAATCTAATACTTAATGTGCAACAAGAAAATGGTATTTGCACACATATATTGTATCTAGGTTTTATTGTAACACATGTAAAATGTATGGGATTGCCTGTCATGGGGGGGAGGGAATGGAGGGAGGGAGGGATAATCTGGAAAAATGAATACAAGGGATAATATTATTAAAAAAATTACTCATGCATATATACTGTGAAAAAAATTCTAAATAAAATTTTAAAAAAGCATGTGGTTTGACTTTTTTTAAGGATCAGTTTTAAATTCTGAAAACATGTGTTGATTATTCATTTATTTTTATACTTATGCCTTTATTCTGTTTCTATTGGTTTGGAATAAAAATTGATTTATTCTCATAGACAGAAACAATGTTATAATATATGCCAGACCATATAGTATGTTTTATAATAGTAAAAAATTAGAACCAAATTGGGTGCCCATCAATTGGGAGATAGTTAAGAATACTGTAAGATATGAATATGTGAAACATTTTGCAGAAAGAAATGAAAATGAGGAATTTAGAAATATCAGAAGACTTGGATGAACTGATTCAGAGTGAAATGAGCAGAAGCAAAAGAACATTATATACAATGTGTTTCCCAATGAAACTGAAAAAAAAGTCATTAAAAAGAAAGTCAGTTTTGTAGTAACTGAAAAACCAGTGCTGGTTCTAGAGAATAGATAATGAAGCATACTTAATTTTTTAAAGCTTGTAGATAAGGGACACAAGAGTAAGTGTTATATATGTTTTCACACATAGTCATGCTATCCATTTTGATTTAATTGTTTTTCTTAGTTTTAAGAGAGAGTTCCATGAAGAAGGAAAAGAGATTTCTTCCCTCCTCCCAAAATTACTGATATATCAGAAGATATTGTGCTTTCAAAAACCTTCCCCCTCCCCTCAGGCAATTGAAGGTAAGTGACTTGTCTAGGGTCACACAGTTAGTGCTAATTACCTGAGGCTGGATTTGAATTCAGGTCCTGCTGACTTCAGGGCCAGTACTATATCCACTGCACCATCTAGTTGCCACTTGAAAATCTTTTTTAAAATGTATTTTTAAAAATGGACCCAATTGCAATTGTAGGCATCAGCTACCTTTGCTCTTGATCTCATTGACATGATGTTATGTCTATAATTAGAATTTCAGAACAGAAATGTTCTTTGGTCATAATCTAGTTCTATCCTCTTTTTCCTAAGGTCATATTATTAGCATTAAGATTAGAATTCTAAATACAGCCATCAGGAAAAGGGGAAAAAATGGTTGAAACTAAAAGTTATTCTGTGCCCAAAGGTATATAAAACTGTGCAAAATCCTCAATACCCTTTGACCTAGCATTATCACTACTAGGATTATATTACAAAGTGAGCAACGGAAAAGGACTTATATTTACAAAAAATATTTATAATAGTTCTTTATAGTAGTGGTGGCAAAGAATTAGAGATTGAGGAGTTCCCCATAAATTGACAAAATGAAGTGAGCTGAAACAGGAAAACATTGTATACAGCAATATTGTTATGATGATCAATTATGAAAGACTTAGCTACTTTGAACAATACAGTGATCCAAAAAAATTTCAAAGAACCCATGAAGAAAAATGCTACCCATATCCAAAAAGATAGAGAAAGAACTGGTGACATCTAAGTGCATATTGAAAAAAGTTTTTTTCCACTTTATTTTTCTTGCATTTTTTTGCAACATGGTTAGTATGGAATTGATATCATATTGCTTGACTTCTCAATGGATGGGAGAGGGCTGTAGGGAGGGAGAGAATTAGGAGTTCAAACTTTTAAAAAATCAATGTAAAAGTATAATTGTCAAACAAAGCAAAAAGGGATTAAAAGAAATCTTTATTGGTATTGGTCAGTTTGAATTGAAATGGGAAACTTTCCCCTCTTATCCATTCAATTTTTTAAAAGGCACACAGCAAAATATTTATAGCAGCACATTTATGGTATCCAAGAATTAGAAACAAAATGATGTTCATTGATGAGGGAATGGCTAAACAAATTGAGGTACATGAATGTACCAGAATATTACTATGCTTTAAAAGCTAAGAATAGGATTCTCACAGAGAATCATGAAAAAATATGAATTACTACAAAATGAACTAAGAAAACAATGTACACAATAACTACAATAATATAAATGAGAAAAAGAGATCCAAAACAAAACAAAATGAAACATGCAAAATCATAAAGAATAGGAGGATGGAAAGATATCTTGCCCTTACTTTTTATAGAGGTTAGGGTCCACAGATATGAAACATTATACATATATATGTGTAGTCAGTTTTTTGATTTATTCATTGGTTTTTCTTTCCTCCTCATTTTCTTTTAAAAATTCTTTGTTTTATGTAGAATATCTTTTGGGGAGAAAGAAGGAAGGAGAGAGAGAAAGAAGGAAAAGAAAGAAGGAAATAATAATAATGTTTTAACAAAAAGAGATCAGTAAAACTTATTTTAAAAATTAACTTTTTAAAAATTATTAAGACCCACTGACCCAGTGGGAAAATAAAGTGGTGGTGGAAGTATAGAAGTTCATACATAAATAAAAACAATTCAACTGGGGTTTAATGGATGGGTTTTGAATTATTTGAGAGAGAAATAAAATTTTTTAAACTCACTTGATTTTAATATTGCAAATGGTAAGTATATAATTTAAATTCAATCAAATCAAATTAACAAGCATTTATTAAATACTTATTATATTCCAGATACTGTGCTAGGCTCTGGACTCACAAAGAAAGACAACAAACAGTATCAATAAAGAACTCATAGTCAAATCAGGAAGACAATATGTCAACAGCTTTGTACAAAGATATATACAGCATAAATTGAAGACAATCAACAAAGGGAAGACACTAGCTTTAGAAAGAATCAGTAAAGGCTTCCTGTAAAAGATGTGATTGAAGATTTAGATTTTGAAGGAAGCCAGGAGCCAGAGATGAAGTGAACAAGAATTCCAGGGAAGGAGACAACCTTTGAAAATGCTTGGACTTGGAAAAGGTCATGGTTTGAAGAGTATGAGGAGGGGAGTAAGTGTAAAAATAAAATCAGTGTCCAGGGAAGGGAATAGAAGAGAGAGAAAAATTAAAAAGGAGTAAAAAAGTGGGAAGTTGAAGGGGAGAGAAAACAGAGCCAAGGAGACAGAGAGGTATAGTAAGTGAATACCAGATAGAACACAAATGTATTAGAGAGATGGATACAAAACATTAAGGAAGTGGAGAGAAAGAAATATACAAAAAGGGAAATGCATACACATGAGGAAGAGAGAGAGAGAGAGAGAGAGAGAGAGAGAGAGAGAGAGAGAGAGAGAGAGAGAGAGAGAAAGAGAGAGACAGAGACAGAGAGACAGAGAGAGGCTAAGATTCTAAAGGAAGCATTAGGTCAGATAAGTTATTTTTGTCAGACCTTATTCACTTGGTCTATAGACTATACTTGTATTATTTTCCTTTGAAAGGCTTGATGATGTAACCATTGTTCTCCACACTTCAAAGCCTCTTTATCCTGCATAATTTCCTTTTAAAATGCTTATTAGATGATTTAACCACTGTTCACAGCACTTCAAGTACTCTTTATCTTAAATTTTCAGAGGCTCTGTTTCAACTATATAGAAAACTATCTAGGGATGAGGATAAAGGAAATGATTTTCTGAGCTATAGTCACAATGATGACTACAACATTACTCCAAAGACCAGATGAAATTAAGCTAAGGACTTGAAATAACTTTGGACCAGATATTCTCTATTTCTGATTTAGACATGCTGTCAATGTATTTTGTTAATAAATTGGTTCCTTGTGAAAGTTGCCTCATTATTAAAAATCAAGTATGGTCTAGGATATATCTAAAGATTTATGGGGATGTGATGGGACAAATCCTTCAAAATATTTAACTAAGATAAAGATAGAGAGAATATAAAAGAATGAAGAAGAGGAATAAAGGAAGGAAAAAAGATTGAAATATGATATAGAGAAGAAAAAATAGAAGAGTGAGGAGAGATAAAGGAAAGTAGAGAAACAGAAGGAGAAAATAGATAAAACTATTTTTAATAATGAGGCAACTTTCACAAGCAAATACAAGAATAAAGAAATGTTTCCTGTTTTCAAGAAATCAAAATATGGTGGTTAAATCTGGAGTATGAGGGATAGAGATCTTCCCCCAAGTGAATGTTCTAATAGAACTAATTGTAAGAAATCTAGAGAATTATATTTCCATATAAGGACAAAGACTTAGAAAAAGTTCCTGTCAGCTGATTGAGTTAATTGTGCAAAACAAGATGTTGAGCTGCCAAACTGATAAACTAATTTTAAAAATCATCCCAAAGCAAGAAGTGGGTGGAAGATAACTACATGCTTAATGAATTAATATTAACTTTTCTCCAAAGGAGTTTTCTACCATGTTTGAATATGGGTTGTATGGACAATCTCAGATGATGAAATTGAAACTATTTCCACTCATATGAAAAAGTGTTCCAAATCACTACTGATCAGAGAAATGCAAATTAAGACAACTCTGAGATACCACTACACACCTGTCAGATTGGCTAAAATGACAGGAACAAATAATGATGAATGTTGGAGGGGATGTGGGAAAACTGGGACACTGATACATTGTTGGTGGAGTTGTGAAAGAATCCAGCCATTCTGGAGAGCAATTTGGAACTATGCCCAAAAAGTTGTCAAACTGTGCATACCTTTTGACCCAGCATTGCTGTTATTGGGATTATATCCCAAAGAAATACTAAAGAGCGGAAAGGGACCTGTATGTGCCAAAATGTTTGTGGCAGCTCTTTTTGTTGTAGCTAGAAACTGGAAGTTGAATGGATGTCCATCAATTGGAGAATGGTTGGGTAAATTGTGGTATATGAAGGTTATGGAATATTATTGCTCTGTAAGAAATGACCAGCAGGAGGAATACAGAGAGGCTTGGAGAGACTTAAATCAACTGTTGCTGAGTGAAATGAGCAGAACCAGAAGATCACTATACACTTCAACAACAATACTGTATGAGGATGTATTCTGATGGAAGTGGAAATCTTCAACATAAAGAAGATCCAACTCACTTCCAGTTGATCAATGATGGACAGAAATAACTATACCCAGAGAAGGAACACTGGGAAGTGAATGTAAATTGTTAGCACTACTGTCTATCTACCCAGGTTACTTATACGTTAGGAATCTAATACTTAATGTGCAACAAGAAAAAGGTATTTACACACATATATTGTATCTAGGTTATATTGTAACACATGTAAAATCCATCGGGGGGAGGGAGTGGAGGGAGGGAGGGGATAATTTGGAAAAATGAATAAAAAAAAAGAATATGGGTTGTATGATGAGGGAGGGGGAACATATCAAGGAGGAATGTGCAATGGGAGTCTGTTAACTTCATCATCCCTAGCCAATTGAGGTGATAAGGTAGGGACCCTGTGCTTCAGGATAGGAAATAAAAGGCTCATTCCCATGTCTTTAAGTGCAAATTAGTTCATGGATTGCCCCTGTTTCTTGCAAGAACCATAATTAATCAAACTTCATATACTCCTGAAGCCCTTTAATCTTTGTAGCATATTTCTAACACTTACCTTTGAGAGAAGGGGCTTTAAGGAGCAGAGTGAGGAGATAGCTGAGGTATAGTGTAACATATAACAAGATATGTGATGTTTTGGCAGTCCTATAATGTAAACAAGGGAGAGCAATGCATTTCCTCAACTCTTCTCTGGATACATTTGGTCATTAAAATTTCATAGCTGCACATCTTCTAACTTAAAAAAAATACAAAGCACTCTAGAGAAATATGTATGAATTTAATTCTTTTTTAAAAGGGAAAAGTTAAAACTTCTTAAGAAACTATAATACTAGATATTCTCGTTTTCATTAAATTTCAAAAAGAATTCTGCCGGTTACTTCTTAGTCTTCCTTCAATGGTCCATGTCTATAGTTTCTTTTCTGGAGTGAGGATTCAAGAAAAGGGGAAAAATCAAAACTATAGGAAAAGAAGATCTTTAGTTAATATGAATTTTTTATGCTAAAAAAGGTAGTCAAACCATAGATTGCCTTAACTAGAATAGCTTACTAAATACATTGTCATGTTTACATTTTTTTTTAAATCTGAACCTGTCAGGATTGGATTCTTTGGCCCAGACTTTTAAGACTTCTAATATGAGATAAGCGGGGTGGAAATCAGTGCTAAGTGTAGTACGATTTTTCAGTCCTTCATATTAATTGCTTTCTGACCTTATTTCTTGATGTGGACTTCTGAATCATATTAGAAAACTACAGAATAAAAAAAAAATGAAGGTACTTAGAGGACATATAGGGCAACCTAGATCTGAATAGTATTTATCTTTATCAGATTCTTGAAAAGTAGTAATTCTGTTTTTCCTTGAAGACATCCATTGAAAGGAAACCAACTATCTTCTGAGATCGTTGATTCTATCACCTCTACTTAACAGCTTTAATTTTTAGGAAATCTTTTCTTTACAATAAATGTAGATCAGTTAGTGCAGCACATAGTCTGGCATTATCCTAGGTCTTGGGGATGAAAAGACAATTAAGCTAGGGAGTGACATGGTCAGGCCAGTAGCTTAGGAGTATCCCTTTGACTATGTAGAGGATGGTTTGGAGAGAGAGAGAACTGAGTCAATCCAGTAAGGAGACTATCGCAGATAGAGCAGGTTAGAGGTGATGAGGGTCAGTACTAGGATGGAAGTTGTAAGAAAGGAAAAAAAGAAGTGGATGTGAGAGATGTGGAGGAGTAATCAATAAGACTTGGCAACCTATTTAAATTGGGGGTGAGAGAGAACAAACGATACATTAAGGATTTGAGATTGGCCATTTACAGTAATAGAAAAATTTTAAAAATCAGGAAGAGGGGTGGGTTTTGAGCAAAAGATAATGTGTTTTGTTTATGATGAATCTGAAGTATTTAAAGGACATTCAATTTGAAATATCTAACATAAAGTATTATATATTTGTACATATATATGTGTATCTGGGAGATAAAAGCTTAAAGCTGATTACTGAACCCCCATGGAATATAGTTATCCCTTTTACATCATGACTTTCCCCATTGCAGTTTTGACATAAGAGTTGGCATAGGAAATTAAATGGAAATTTTGGGGGGGAGTTGTATGGAAACTGTAAACAACATGTAAAGACCAAATATGAGACTATGACCAAATATTTAACCCAAATTTTACAGTAAGGCAATCTAAAAATCCCATAAAAGAAAAAGAAAAAAATCAGATTTATACTTCAGGATAGCAAATTAGACTCATTCCCATGTCTAAAAGTGCAGATCATCCTGGAGACTGCCCCTAGATGAATTGCCTGTTAAGGGAATAAAGGGAAGATTGAAAAATTTTACCAGTGGCACTGTGGCCCTAATCCTCATAATGTGAAAGGGCCACTATATAATGAAGTTATTAGGAGAGGGAGTTTAGGGAGAGAAGAAAAGAGACTCTAGGAGATAGCCTTGGGGGTATATCTACAGTTAGGTAACATGACATGAGTGATGACACAGTAAAAGTGATTAATCAATGCTCAGACAGGCAAGAGAAAAGCTAAGAGAAAGTAGTGACGGAATTGTTTCAACAGTATCAAATGCTACAGGCTTTGCAAGAAAGATGAAACTTGAGAAAAGATCTCTGAATTTGTCAAGTAAGAGACCACTGGTAACTAGAGCAGTTTCAGTTGATTGGTGATGCTGGAAGTCAGATTATAAAAGGCTGAGAAATAACTGAGAGGAGAGTAAATGGAGATAGCTCTTTCTAGGAGTTTGGTGATAAAAGGAAGAGAGATATGGGATGATAGCTCCAGGAAATGGCAAATTAGAGTGAAGACTTTTTAAAGATGAAGGAGATGTTGGAATGTTTGTAGGTATTAGAAAGGACTCAGTAAATAGGGATTGAAGCTAGGGAGAGAAAGGGAGAGGGAGAAAGAGGGAGAGGGGGAAAGAGAGAGAGACAGACAGACAGACAGACAGACACAGACAGATAGACAGAGACAGATACAGAGAGAGAGAGAGAGAGAGAGAGAGAGTGAAGAAGGGAGGGAGGGGAAAGAGTTGGAGGAAGTAGTATGAATGGGATCTAGAATACCAATGAGGGATGTGATTGACTTGGTGAAAAAAGGACCACATCTTATAACCAGATACTAGGGTAAAGGTGGAGAGAATGATGGATAATAAAAGGACTTTTGAGAAGTAGAGTAGGTAACAAAATAGCTTCTATTTTCACTGTAAAATATGAGTTCAGGTATTTGCTGAAAAAAAAAAGTGGGGTATAGAGTAACTGGGAAGCTTGAGGAGAAAAGAAATGAAGGTTTTGAAAATTTGCTGGGAGAATACAATAGAGCGTCATTTAGGGAAGTCAAATGATTGCCTTTTGAAGAAAGGGTTCAGTTGAAATTAGCTAACAAATATGTAGTAGGATGAGTCAGGGCAGTTGTGTGACTTTCTTCAGCATTATTTAGTGGCATTTGTGTATAAGGAAAGGAAGAAAGTGGTAGATAGTTTGGGTATGATGAGTTATGAATGACAATAGAACAAGGGGAAAAAGAATTCAAGAGTGGAGAGGACTGTGTAAAGTTGAACTAGTTAATTATGGGATCAGGGGAAGGTAGGAAAGTAAAATAAGAGCAGAGGAAATGGCCTGATAGATTACTAAGAGATAGAAAAATTATAGGGACATGGTGAGGATAAAGGATAAGGGAGACATAGAGAGATGTAATGATAGGAAGCTGTTGGATAGAGGAATTTCAGAGTTCTTGATCATGAAAGTGATCAAGATCTTTATAAATCATAGGATTAAAGTCAGGAAGGGATTTTAGAATCCATCTAGTTTATATTCCTGATTTTTCACACAGAATAAATGATAAGCTGGAATTGGAATCTAGATCACATTGGATGTCTATTGGTATAAAATGGACTGCCTCAAATGCTTCATTGTGGCATGAAAGTGACTTTTGGTTTTTGAAGACTGAGCCAGCAAAATATAAGCTCTAGGAAGTCTTACCAAGCTAGAAAGACTTCAAATATGGATCCACTGATGGCTTCTATATCTATATCTATTTATTGACTGACAATCACAGCTAGATAAGTTGAGGTGATAGAGCAGAAATTAGGACTGAGTAATTGGTGTTTCATCCTTTTCAGTCATTTTAAAGTTATGTCTGACTCTTCATGATCCCATCTGGCCTTTCTTGGTTTGCCATTTCCTTCTCCAGGTTTTTTTACAGACAAAGAAACTGAGACAAACAGGGTTAAGTGCCTAGAGTCACACAACTAATAAGTGTCTGAAGTTGAATTTGAATTTAGGAAGATTTATCTTTCTGACTCCAGGGCCAGCATTCAATTCACTGAGACACCTAGTTGTCCCAAAATTTACTTAAGGCTGTGAAATTTAGAGTTTGGCAAGGCACCATCAGGGATCTCTGCTGGTGATATGAAAGTAAATCTAAATTACAGATCCAGAAATTATGCTATCTTACATGAAGACAGGGAGGAGTTGAGTCCCAAGCCTCAGTTTCCCTGAATTATAATACCTTAGTTTCTCTGAATTATTATACTATATATTGAATAAAACATTATGGTCACCTCCCCCCTTTTCTTTATCCCGTTAAGTCTGATCACTCTCACATTCCAGTGAGTCATAAAACTCCAGATGGCTTATCTCAAATGCCTGGGTAGTGCTCACTATCTCTTGCCCCAGATTCTCTGATTGCTCTCCACCTTCTTGATCCCCAACCTGTCAGAATTTAAAAGTTATGGTCCTTCCTGAAATTATGACTTACTCAGTGTTCTCCCTCCTTGCTTTTGTTTCCCTTATAGCTGGAGCCCTATAAAAGGTCTGTGTTTTAATTGCTAGTGGTTGGACATTTTTAGGACAAGAGTCTTGTCTGACCAGCTAGCCTAAATTCTCCGCTACTAAAATATTAAAAACCTAAACTCTGTCTTGCCTCATTTTCTCCAGCACTACAGTATAAACATTTTATGATTTTGAATGAATTGGCAATTGGTGAACTTAGCCAAAATGATTACATCAAGTGTATGTTCAAAAATCCAATGCAGGTTACTTTTATGAAGCATAGTAAATTACCTGCTTTATCATTTGCATTTTGTAAATTTTTTTTAATTTGAGAGAGCTCTGCTATAAATGAAAACTTCATTCCATGAGAAGTTGAGAAATGATAGTGGAACAGAAAGCTTGGAGTTAAGACTGCTACAGAGTTACCAATGATGGAAATAGGAAGAAGGTGGAGAATTAAGGATGAAGAAGGGTTGAGGTTATGAGCCTAGTAGTTTGGGGGGGAGGAAGTATGTGAGAGATCCTAAAAGAGATATTGAAGTCAATCAGGGTAGTCACTTATTGCTTTGACAGTAGTACAAATAAGGATTTTTACCTTGAATTAAATAAAAAAGGACTTTTTCCCCTTTAAGCATCAGGGATTGAGAGAAGTAATCAAGTTGATCTAGGGGTGGAGTAAAAAGTGGAGAAGAAAAGATTGTTCTATTAAACTGGAACTGGAATTGTTCTATGTATTTATGATTTGCCTTCCAAAATATAGTTATATCCAAGTAGTGTAACCTCTCCAGATAGTTAGCTGAGAGGCAAAAGATTTGTGTAAAATAAAGATAGGAAGAGTAGCTTCAGAAGAATGAAGAATTAGGCTTTAGTACCAAAGTGAAAGTCTAATTGGAAAACAACTTTTTGTCCTTTGGGCAATAATGAACAAATCCAGAGATAGGTGTGGGAAAAACTTTTTAAGGGAATGTCCTTAGCTATTTCAAGTGACAGAAGATGTGGTGAAGAAAATGGAATGGGAAACCAGTGAGACTAAAAATGAGTTTTCTATTTTTATGAATAATAATTCCATTGTTCTTATCCAGTGCAATAAATATTACCTGAGACTATGAAAACTAGAGTTTATATTAGAATGACTAAGCTCAAGTTATATTGCCTTAAAATTGTGTGTATGTTTGTGTGTATGTGTCTGTGTGTGTGTTCCATGCTGTAGATAAAAATAAGTTAGTTAAGAAATTTCAGCTGATTTTGTTAAAATTGTCAATATGACCTGAGATAAAATGAAATATTTTTTGTAGAATGATTAAGAGGAATGACTTTTATCCAAGATATGGCTAATCACTAAACTTTAGGGAATAATGGGAAAAAACCCTCTAAAATTTTTCATAACTGATGACTTGAATTATGTATTCTTTAGATTAAAGAAAGGAAAATTATATATATATACATATATATAAACATGCTATACTTATATATTTCTCTATATAATTAGAGATATTAATAACTTGCTTTTATATAGCACTTTTGAAGGTTTGCAAAGTGTAGAGGTTCACAGACGGTGGGGAAAATCTGGGTGAGGCATAAGACCCTTTACCCCAAAGGGAACCTGCTAACAATGTCTGGTTCAGCTCACCATCTCCCCTAAGGGCTCTTGGCCTTCCTGAGGAGTCAGGGGGCAGTGACAACCTGTGTTGTTATTAAAGCAGAGTGATTCCAGGTGGGAAACTACATAAAATAGCAAGTTGTTTATATGGTCCCACATGGGCAGTATATACTGGGCGCATGCCCAGTGTTTTTGTTACAAAAGAGTATAAAAAGGGGAAAGTCCTTGAAATAAACAGATTCCATTTTTCCACCATTCTCAGGAGTCCCGCCTCATCACTTCTCCACTAGGAAGGAATATTTAATCACCCTGGTGTGGGGGCTCTAAAAAGAAACTGTGTGTTGTCATCCCAACTTGGGGGCTCTAGAAAGTAGGACACAACAGCAAAGCAACTTATCTCTCTCTCTATCTCATTTGTTCTTCATAAAAACCTATTGCAATGAGTATTGCTGTCCTTATTTATAGATAAGAGAACTAAAGCTGATAGATTATAATGGAGAGGAGTGGAAATAAAAAATGTTATTCCACTGAGATAATTTTAACAAATTTCATTGCTACTTGCAAGAGAAGGAAGAGAAAAGATGCTCACAAGGATCATTTCAGTGTGTGATTTGTGTGCTCACAGTGGGCAATATAGGTAGGGGGCTTGGTTGGGAATTATTAGGGAATATTCCTATTCCAATCAAACACCTAGAATTCTTCAGGGCTCAGCCTTATATGGGATTTGAGACATAGAGCTAGTATGATACTGAAGGAAATACACTGTTGTCTATCAGAGGTTTCCAACACAGTTCAGGGGCTATATGAGGCACACAACAATTCAATACAGCTGAAACCAGATTAAAATGTAATTGGGAAATATTTGAGAAAAACAAAAATGTTCAAAATAATAGATAATGTTACTTTTTTTTTTCTTGCCCAGGGTCACACAGCTAGGAAGTATTAAGTGTTAAGTGTCTGGACCAGATTTGAACTCAGATTCTCCTGACTTCAGGGTTGGTGCTCTATCCACTTTACCAACTAGCTGCCCCAATAATGTTACATTTTAAAACTAAACCAATATGTAGCCTGTGGAGATCCTTAGGTATGAATTAATGGTCCCAGTTTTTATTTGAGTTTGACAGTACTAGTCTATAATAAAGTAAGGATATTTTCTTTTCTTTTTAAATTTTTTATTCATGTTACACTTGAATGCAAAATGAGAAAAGAAAAAAAAAAAAGAAAATATTTCCATGTACCCAGAAGAATATAAATGGAGGACTCAATATTAAGCATAAAGTTTTATTTCAAAATGTTTACTTTTTTGGGAAAACATGTATAATAAATAGAACACATTGTTTTCAAAATTACCCAAATTTTCTATTCTTCCTTCTAATTTTTATTTTATTATTTAAAATTTTTTATTATAGCTTTTTATTTACAAGATATATGCATGGTAATTTTTCAGCACTGATCCTTGCAAAACCTTTTGTTCCAACTTTTCCCCTCCTTCCCCGCATTCCCTCCCTTAGATGGCAGGTAGACCAATACATGTTAAATATGTTAAACACAATATATATATATATACACATGTCCAAACAGTTATTTTGCTGCACAAGAAAAATCAGATTTAGAAATAGATAAAAATAACCTGAGAAGAAATAAAAAATGCAAGCAGACAAAAACAGGAGTAGAAATGCTATGTTACAGTTCACACTCATTTCCCATAGTTCTTTCGTTGGGTGTAGCTGGTTCTCTTCATTATTGAACAAATGGAACTGATTTGGTTCATCTCATTGTTGAAAAGAGCTACGTCTATCAGATTTGATCATCATATAGTATTGTTATTAAAGTGTATAAAGATCTCCTGGTCCTGCTCATTTCACTCAGCATCAGTTCCTGAAAGACTCTCCAGGCCTTTCTGAAATCACCCTGCTGGTCATTTCTTATAGAACAATGATATTCGATAACATTCATATACCACAGCTCTGTTCTTTCTAAGTTTCTTTTTTTTTCTACTGTACATTTTTTATTTTATTTTTTCTCTCTTTCTCCCTATTCTACTCTAGAGAAAGCTACAATATAACATGAATATAGACATACATATATATATATATATATATACATACACAATATACATATGTTTAAGACTGTAGTAAACATATTTCTATTTGTTAGTTCTTTGGATATGGATAGCATCTTACTTCATAGGTCTAAGTCCTTCTCTATATTTTCTAAAATCAACCAGTTCATCATTTTTTATATTACAATAGTATTCCATCACAATCATATATAATTTATTTATCCATTCCCTAGTTGAAGGGCATCTATTATTTTCACCATTCTGATAGGTGTGAGATGATATCTCAAAATTGTTTTAATTTGCATTTCTCTAATAATGATTTAGACCATTTTTATATGACTATATATAGTTTTGATTACTTCATTAAAAACTGCCTGTTTGACCAGTTAATCAACTGGGGAATTTAAAATGTGACAAGATTCTTTATATATTTAAGAAATCAGATCTTTATCTGAGAGATTATCTGTGAAATTTTTCTCAATTTTCTGTTTTCTTTCTAATCTTGGCTAAATTTTATTTGTAAAAGAACATTCCATAATTTTCTCAATTTTCTTGAGTTTCTCTTTTTTTAATCCCTTAATTTTCCCTTGATTTCTCTTATTTGATTTTTGAAGTCCTTTTAAAATTCTTCTAAGAACTCTTTTTTTGAGTTTGTGGCCATTTGATGTTTTTCTTTGGAAAAAGGAGTAACTTTTTAAGCTTCACTATCTTACCCTGAATGAAACCAGGTCATTTCTATCTTTATAATAGGTATCTATGGTTAGATTCTTTTTCCTTTACTTACTCATTTTTTATTTTGTTTTATTCTATCTTTAGCAGCTTATTATTATAATCAGGTTCAAGTCCTGTGGTGTGGGAAATAGTGAGCTAGGCTTTAGGTCCCTCTTACTTCTATTTCCCAAGCTCTATTGGTGACTCAATCTTGGGCATTCTTCTCCTCCCCAAGTCACCTTCTGGCTCCCAGCCACACTGACTCACAAATGCTATTGGTCCCTGTGGTTTCTCCCATCAGTACTGACTTCAGCTTACTCCTCTGTCCTGGAACCACAACTAGGAACTTGGCTCTTCTGCAAGTCCCCACAATTAGCAGGGTCCCTGCCCCTTTGCTTCCACACTCACTGGACATGTGCTCCCCTTCTCACTCTCAGATGCATCCCAGACTGAGTCTGGTCAGCACAACTGCTACTGACATCCTACAAAAGTGTAAACTCCTTCAATCTGTCCTGGCTTGGCTGTCTGTGCCCTGACACCCATGCTTCCTACTGCTATTTGGTTGAAGTTTCTGAGACCAAGATTGCCTTCAGGACTTGTTTGTTGTTTCAGGAGAGTTAGCTTGGAGGTGTTTTCACTTTCACTCAGGCCAATTCCATCCCTGGAATTTTTTTTTTCTGAGTTCCTCTAAAGTTGTTTTATGAGAACAATTACTTTACCCAGTCTTTCATTTATATTTTTGCTGCTTTATATTCACTTTGAGGCCATGTTCTATCTTTTTTTTTTTTTTTTTTTTTTTTTTTTGTGGAGGAAATTTGTAGAGCTTAGAGTTTTCTGACCTACTCCATCATCTTCCCAGAATAAAGGGTATTTTCTAAATTACATAATAAAGATGGAGGAATGAAAAGCAGGGATATAGGAGATTTAATCCCTATGCTACCATTCTTACAAGAGGCTGAGAAAGGTTAATGTCCATTGTCTGAGTTTATAAGTTTATAGCTTCATAAGTGGAGATTGGAGCCATATTAATCAAAAGTATTTTCACTAGTTGAGGGAGGGATAAAGTGATTCACTTACACAGGTAGTAAGCATCTGACACTTGAATTGTCTCTACTAGAAATTCAATGCCCTATCTCTTTTACCACCTAGTTGCTGAACACATGGAAATATTTTGGTCAACTATACACGCACATACCCATTTGACTAAATTTTTTTTGAAAAATGGAGTTTACTGAAATATTTGCTTACATGTGAAATAACTTTTAATAATATCATACTGGCTTGAGAGTACCATGGAAGCTAAGAATGCAAAAAAAAAAGTTGATTCAAATAATATCTATTGAACATTAAGAGAATCTGAAGGGGCAGACCAACAAGGGTAGTCAAATACCTGGGAAAATAGAGATCATGAAATTCAGAGAAACTTAGGTGAGGTAATGGTAAAATCCCTCTAAGGTTTTTAAATTTTGTTTTAAGTTGTGGCTCTCTATTTGGATTAAATGATCCTGAAGATCTTTTCTAAATGTAAATTTCTGAACATAATTTACTATGTGACACTGAGTCAATCATTTAACCTCTCTGAGATTCAGATCCCTTATGTATAAAATGGGAATAATAATGTATGCATTATTAAACATAATATATAATAATATAAAATATAGAATGGATTTTAAGTACTATACAAGGTATCCAAAAGTCTTAGTATAGTTCAAAACTATTAAAGTTATTTATAATATATAACATATTATTGTATATATTGTATATTCAATATTATATATAACATGATAACCTTATCACATTATAGTTAATAATGGCATAATAAATTAAAAATGGTGTTTATTATGGTAGTAGGATTTTTATATCATGATATTATTATGTTGTATAATATTATAACACCACAGTATAAGAATGTCATATCATGATATATCACAATATCATGATAATGAAGTTACCATATCATAATAATCATATAATAATATCATATTATAGCTATAAAATGTTCATAAACATATTATTATAATAATGTTATGCCATAGTCTCCTTTAATTATTTTGCCTCAATTTTCTTGAATTGTTCTACCTCAGTTTCCCTGAATTGTTCTGCTTAAATCTTCTTGATGGCAACCCCCCTTCCTGACCATTAGGATTGATATAATTAGGGCTGGGAGCCTTGACCACTATCATTCCATATAGCCAAAAAAATGCAGATGGTTTATTTCAAGATATGTGGGCATATCTTCTATCTCAGATATCCTGACTCCTGGTCCTCCCAACTTATCAGGATTTATGATTCTTCTTCACCCCTAACCTGTCAGAACCAAATTTATGGTCCATTCCTGGAAGTTCCCACTCATCAGTGCTCAACCCTCTCCCTCCCCTTTCTGCCTTTGTTTCCCTTATTGATGAAGCCTTATAAGAATCCCTGGAATTCCTCTCTTGCTGCTGGATACTTTGAGATATTAGTCCTATTCAGCCAATTAATCAACCTTTCCATTAAAAAAATACTAAAAACTCTCAAATCTCTACCTTGCCTCAATTTCTCTGTCATTACAATAACAATATTGTTGATAACAATGTATTAAAATTATCACATTCCATTTAGTGTTGCATAAACACAGGAAAATAATACAATGTGAGATGTTATTTTGTCATATGTAATATAATATGATAGCATGATTATCTTATAACTATCAACAATATAATAGGACAATGTTATTCTATGTTATACATAACATGGCATATAAATTATATAATATATACAACATATATTAGCATAATAAAATATACAATGCATCAATATAACACACTATATAACATTAAAGGTTTTTTAAAATAAACTTTTAAAGCTTAAAACTGCATTAAAACTTTTGAAGTACTCTGTTGAAATTTAATTATTATATATTTATGAAGCATTTTTTGGTAGAAAAATTAGTTTTGTTCATTATTGAATAAATTACATTCCAAATCAATAGTTGATAATGAATGATTACCTGCGTATATCATTAGTATTTATAATAACAATTATAAATAAAACAATGAGAATACTGATTCTTAACTCAAAAATACTGAATGGAAGTGAATTCCAGCTATGTAGGAAGTCAACTTTTCATGACATCCTGTCATAAAGCCCAGGTTTAATAGGCCTCTTTGAATTATGTCCCATGAGAAATATAAATTGAGGCATACAATTTATGTTTCACAGAATGTAGTCCTTCATTGGATCTGAAGTCCAGAGGTAAAATAACTTGCCCAAGTTGGCCCCATTACTTAGTGACAAAAGAAATACTCTTTTAAGTTTTTTGGTGCCAATTGTCACCTTCTTTCCATTGGACTGCAGTGACTTGAATTGAGAGACTTATGATTTAGAACCTTTGCCTACCAAGAACTATACAAATTTTAGCATTTTTAGCTTCAATGCATTTTCTTTTATTTTTGCAAATAATAATCAGTTTTATTTACATGTTTATTTTATTTTTTGATTAGTCCCACTTTGTGACAGGTCTCTTTTATAACAAAATAACCCAGTTAAGTTAAATTAATAATACAGTGACCTCAACTAAAAGGTATAGCATTTCACATGTGTACTACCAAAATATCTCTCAAAAATTAGCAGAAATATTTTGTCTCCCTCCTACCCTTTTATACCATTAAAAAACAAAAAACAAAAAGCAAGTAAATTTCACACAACAAATAGACATAAACAAAACAAATTCCCCAATGACCAAACACTCAATATAATTTTATTTTGTTTATAGTTTCAAGTTAGGAGGAGGAGGAGAAGAAGGAGGAGAAGAGGAGAAGAAGAGAAAAGAAAATATACTTCTATCTGTACTCAGAGTCCATCAGTTCTCTCTCTGGAGATGGATACAGTCAGTACATTCTTAAAGAGGCTTCTTTTTGCCCTAGATTGATTTGTAATGAAAATATCTACTCCATAAGATCTAAGAACTGGGAAAGATTTTTTTTTTTGTATTTTACAAATGGATTCATCACAGGAATCCTTTCAATAATTTTTTATTAATTATAGTTTTTATTTACCAGATATATATGCATGGGTAATTTTACAGCATTGATAATTGTCAAACCTTTTGTTCTAATTTTTCCCCTCTTTCCCCGCCCCCCCAGATGGCAGGTTGACCAATACATGTTAAATATGTTAAAGTATAAATTAAATACAATATATGTATACATGTCTAAATAGTTGTTTTGCTGTACAAAAAGAATCAGACTTTGAAATAGTGTACATTTAGCCTGTGAAGGAAATAAAAAATGCAGGCGGACAAAAATAGAGGGATTGGGAATTCTACGTAGTGGTTCATAGTCATCTCCCAGAGTTCTCTCGCGGGGTGTAGCTGGTTCAGTTAATTACTGCTCTATTGGAACTGATTTGGTTCATCTCATTGTTGAAGATGGCCACATCCGTCAGAATTGGTCATCATATAGTATTGTTGCTGAAGTATATAATGATCTCCTGGTCCTTCTCATTTCACTCAGCATCAGTTCATGTAAGTCTCTCCAGGCCTTTCTGAAATCATCCTGTTGGTCATTTCTTACAGAACAATAATATTCCATTAATATTTATATACCACAATTTATTCAATCATTCTCCAATTGATGGGCATCCACTTAATTTCCAGTTTGTGGCCATTACAAAGAGAGCTGCCACACAGCTCTTTTCATAGTGGCTAGAAGCTGGAAGATGAATGGATGTCCATCAATTGGAGAATGATTGGGTAAATTATGGTATATGAATGTTATGGAATATTATTGTTCTGTAAGAAATGACCAACAGGAGAAATACAGAGAGGCTTGGAGAGACTTACATCAATTGATGCTAAGTGAAACGAGCAGAACCAGAAGATCATTATACACTTCCACAATGATACTGTACAAGGATGTATTCTGATGGAAGTAGATATCTTCAACATAGAGAAGAGCTAATCCAATTCCAATTGATTAATGATGGACAGAACCAGCTACATCCAGAAAAGGAACACTGGGAAATGAGTGTAAACTCTTATTTTTACCTTCTGAATCCAATTCTTCCTGTGCAACAAGAAATTCAGTTCTACACACATATATTGTACCTAGAATATATTGTAATATATTTAACATGTATAAGACTGCCTGCCATCTGGGGGAGGGGGTTGGGGGAGGAAGGGAAAAAATCTGAACAGAAGTAAGTGCAAGGGATAATGTTGTAAAAAATTACCCATGCATATGTACTGTCAAAAAAAAAAAGTTATAATTATAAAATAAAATAAAAATTAAATAAACAACAAAAAAGATGGAAAAAAAAGAGAGCTGCCACAAACATTCTTGCACATACAGGTCCCTTTCCCTTCTTTAAGATCTCTTTGTGATATAAGCTCACTAGTAACACTGCAGGATCAAAGTGTATGTACAGTGTGATAACTTTTTGAGCATAGTTCCAAATTGCTCTGCAGAATGGCTAGATGTATTCACAATTTCACCAACAATGTATCAGTGTCCCTGTTTTCCCACATCCCTTCCAATATTGTACATTATCTTTCCCTGTCATTCTAGCCAATCTGACAGGTGTGTAGTGGTATCTCAGAGTTGTCTTAATTTGCATTTCTCTGATTAATAATGACTTGGAGCATCGTTTCATATGGCTAGAAATAGTTTCAATTTCTTCATCTGAGAATTGTCTGTTCACATCCTTTGACCATTCATCAATTGGAGAATGGCTTGATTTCTTATAGAGTCAATTCTCTATATATTTTGGAAATGAGGCCTTTATCGGAACTTTTGACTGTAAAAATGTTTTCCTGAACTGGGAAAGACCCAAATTGGGTCACAAAAAAAAATCAGACATGACTGAACAACAAGAAAAATACTAAAATTTATTTGTCAATTTATTAGATGTGAAAGTGGGAAAATGAGTCTACCTCATCATGAAGTCAAATTTGCCAGTCAGTTAGGCCAAAGGGCAATTATTATTATATGGGAAAAACCCAAACAAACAAAAAACCATTAGATTCAGTAAACATTTATTAAAAACCTACTTGTGCCAAATACTGTGCTAAATTCTGGGAACACAAAAAGAGGCACAAGATAGTGAATGAACTGC
Source organism: Sminthopsis crassicaudata (assembly GCF_048593235.1). Lineage (NCBI taxonomy): Eukaryota > Metazoa > Chordata > Mammalia > Dasyuromorphia > Dasyuridae > Sminthopsis > Sminthopsis crassicaudata. Next base: position 280,650,313 of record NC_133618.1, read on the forward strand.
AGTGAATTAACTTTCTGTAATTCTCCATCCCCCACAAAACTGACTTTTAAAGTAAAAAAAAAAAAAAAAGTAAAAACTTTTATATTGGTTGTTGTTGCATCAGAGTCATTACATGATTGCTTTTGCTGAAGATGAATTGGCATTTTGATTGAATTAGGAGCATGGAAATCCTGAGAACAAATGTGCCTCAGAGGACAGAGAAATAGTCTTACCAGATGGTGTAGCCAAAGATGAACAAAAGACCCCTTAGATTTCATGAATGCAGACCATTTGAAAAATATCTATAGTGGAGAAGTCACAACTAACTACAGTATTTAGAAATTTCTGATGTTATTCATGGATAGATTTTAATAGATAATTAAATATGCAAAAAAACTAGCAGGATGCTGCCACATTGTTTTATTTTGGGAAGCTGAGATTGTAGTGCTGCAGAATTTAACATGAAAAAAATTTGGATCCTAGGAATGATGAAAAACCCAAAATTATTACCTGAAAAATACACACACATGCTGGTTGGAAAAGAAATGTGAATTTGTCCATGACAGTTTAAAAATTTTTAGAAACATTTTATTATTTTTATTTTATCATTTTTATTTTAAAAAATATTTCCTTCTGTTAATGGAACCCTCTCTTTTAAGAAGAAGCCTAGTTAAGCAAAACAAATTGATAAATTGACTATGGCTCATCCTGCACTTTCATCTGTACTTAAAGGACCGAGGTATATGTCCTGTATAATTAATTTTGTTGTTTATTGTTTTGACATTATTGTGATAATTGTGTAACTGCATTGTATCTTTGTTTTGCTTTACTCTTCATATTAAACCTCCTAAGTTTTATTATGAACTTTTTTTAGTCATTTCTTATGGCTCAATAATACAGGAATATCCCAGAGGTATATATTATGGATTTGGTTCCAGATCTTCATAATAAAGCTTTATCACAATAAAGCACATCACATGATTTTTTTTTGTTTCCCAGTGCATGTAAAAGTTAAATTTACACTATACTGTAGTCTATTAAGTGTGCAAGAGTGTAATGTCTCCACGGGAAGTCCTTGGAGAGGGAGAGAGATGGAGGAATAGCTGGTTAGTGGAGCAGTCAGAACCCATACAACATTCATTGACTAAGTTCACTGTTGCATGTGAGTATGTCACCATGTATATCACAAGACAATTGCAGTTGTAATATCAAAGAATATTGATCACAGATCACCATAACAGTTATAATAATAATGAAAAAGCTTGAAATATTGTAAGAATTATCAAAATGTGACACAGAGACAATGTCAGCAAATGCTGTTGGAAAAATGGTACCAACAGATTTGTTTGACACTTGCCACAAACCTTCAATTTGTAAAAAATAAAAAGCAATATCTATGAAGCATGGTGAAGCACAATAAGTGACATTTAAGTTATCATTTTATATTTCATTTCTCTTTATTCAATGCCTTCATTTCCTTACTTTACTGTGTGCAAATTGACTTCCATCCTCACTATTCTAGTGTAACCACTCTTTCTGAGGTCAATCAGCAATGTCTGGCCAGATTATTAAACCTAATGACTTTTTCCACAGTTCTTTTTCTCCTAGTTCATTCTGCAACACTACATAGTTGCTTATTGCAACAAAGTAGAGGCTTTCTCTTCTTTTGACTTCTGTAATACTGCTCTTTCTTGGTCATCTTCTTACCTATTTGACCTATAAGACCTTTCTTGATATTTTCTATAAGTTTTTCTCCTGCTGGCCCCCAAATGTGAATGTCCTTCAAGGCTCCATTCTTGTTGTTCTTTTCTTCCCTTTTTATAATTCTCTACAATTCTCTTTATAATGTGTAATTCTCTAGCCAACTTCAATCGTTACTCTCAAGTATAGTCCAACATTTTCAACTTCCCATTACCAAATCATTCACATCCAATTGCCAAATCCTTTGCTTTACCTCTACTTCAGTGGCATTTGTCATATACATTTCCAATTAGATTTGAGTTTTTACTACTTCCTCTCTTTCCTAGATAGATATGGCCCCAGAAAATGAAGAAACTTGAACATTTTGTGATGTAAACATCTACTATATTTTTATTTGGCACTTTGTTCATGGCCCACCATAAGAGACAGTTGATAGGCACCAAATCCTAAATCAATTTTATTTACATTTTCAGGTATTTAAATAATAATGAATACCACCTTAAATAAATAAATATATATCATATCATATACATAATATTAAATATGTATAAAAATATAAAGCCTATATATAGATATATAGACTCATATATGCATATTTAGATATACTAAAACATATATTATATATATATATATATATATATATATATATATATATATATATAAAACATAAAAATGAATGTTTATCTATATATGTGTGTACTGTATATCTCTCCTAAACTCTTCCTCTATTCTATTATCCTGGTAAGAATCATTTTTGCTCATAATGATAGTAGGATAAAATTTCTTTGCTGAAATGTAATTTTCAGACAGAGCAATCTGCATACCTATGTGGTAGTCTTCTGGACAATATGACGACAGAAATAAAATTGCATACAATTACTGTGTATCTATGTATTCCTTTTGTTTAACTTCTATTGACAACTTTCACCTCTCCTTAGTCTTTTTGAGTTTGTGATCCTAATTCTGTTTCAAACTACAATCACTAATAACACTTTATGCCTAAGAGGATCTCATCCTATTCTAAAAGTTTCTATTTTCATTCCCAGTGACTTAATTACTTCTTTTTTAGACCATAGTAATAGTTTCCTAGTTGATCTCTATACTTATTCCTTTCCTCTATAATCCATTCTTTATATTCTTGCCAGAAAAATCTTAATAATGTAGACTTCTGACCATGTAAATAAAAAACTCTTAGTGGTTTTCCATTGCCTAGAAAATACTTGAATTTTATGATGATATAAGTAAGGTCAGGTCCTGATTTTGCTATTTACTATTTATGTGACTGTGAGTTCATCTTTGGGGCCTCAGTTTTCTCAATCTAGATGTAAAATAAAGAGATTAGAATATATTATTAAGGTACTTTCCAGTTCTAAATTCTTTTACCCCTTTAGGGAATACTATTTTCTAGTTATATTTTCTAAGTAGAAATTTTCTTAAAATGAAGAGAATTGATTATGTTCTGCTATTCATTTTAGTTTCTACATTTAGCCATAAGTGCCTCTCTAAATGAATGGTGAATATATGTTTGTATGTATGTGTGTGTGTGTGTGAAATTACTGTCTATGCTAAGTAAGAACTGATATATATATGTATATATATACATATATATATATTCAAATTGGATATCAAATGAGACTTATTGAAGGATATTCTTCAATATCTTGAATCTTCTGGAGGCTTGAAAATAAAAGTTGCTATGAGTATTCAAGTCTACATCTTGAGATGAAACTCCCCTAACTGACTAAATGGCTGCCTTTATATCATGTCATCTTGTAAAGAGTAGACAACACAAAAGAAATAGCTTTCTCTTTTAATATAGAATTCCCACCTTTGAATTTTGTCAGTGATATTTCACTTATTTTTCTTATATTCCAGGAACTCTAGGACATTGACTGACCATGGAGAAGCAAGATGTCATCTATGATTAGTTCCTCTTCCAAATCTGTACTTTGGCTTTTTTGAGCATTGCAGTTAGTTGAGTGAGTAAAATAAGGATAAATAAATGGGCACATAGTCCGTATTAGCTTTATTGGACGAGTTCTCTTAATAAAGGTAGGGATTTGCTCTTATGACCTTGGCTGGACTCTGAGAAACATTTATATGTAAATTTCCCAGAACTTAAAGACTCACTCCAGTGCACTGGTATCCATTAACTCAAAAAGAACTTCATAGCAAAACAAAGAACAAAGGAGCCATTGTTCATGGCCTATGTTCTAGGCCAGGTGTATGCTGATTGTAAATGCAAGGTTAGGATTTGGTGAGATTGAATCAATGAAGCAGTTAAAGAAAAAAAAAACCCTCCAATTCTTTTATTCAATAGCTATAGCAAGGACACAAAAACATCTAACAAAGATGTGCATTCACAGACATGACTTTCCAGCCCTCTCAGCCCCCTTGGGTTGAAAATAAGAATTCCATTTGGCCTAAAGAATTATGTCTGATTCTTTATAGTGACTCATATGGGTTTTATTACTGTTACTAAAAGTAGGGCCTTATTACATTTAGCCAATCAGATAAACAATTAATACTCTACCCTTGTGCAACTCATAGTCTCATGCTGTGTTTCCATGACTAAGGACTCTGCATGGGCCTTGAATCACTAAAACCATGTGGTCTAGTCAACTCCACAGGGTCCAAGGCTAGTGAAGACCTTTTGGTATACAAAACAGCATGCACTTTTGATTTAACTCAACTTTTCTGAGTCAGAATGTTTTTTAGATAAAATAAACAGGTTAATATTTACATAGAGGTTTTTGATAAGTGCTTTATATATTATGCAATCTTACACTTGGAGATGGGTTATCAGGTAATTACTGGTAGCTAGATTAGACCCAAATAAGATGAAATATAAACTCTTTAACTTGGAATTCAAGGCCTTTCACAATCCAGTCTAATGTCCCTTTCTAAATTTGCTGCATTTTACTTCCCTTCATTTACTATCTTCCAGCCAAATGGTACCATTTTGCTGACCTTTGTACTTGTTGTGCTTTCTCCTTCCTTGTGCATATACTAATGTTGCCTGGCTTTCTTCTGTGTCCTTATCACATTTTATCTGGAATCAATCATTTCTTTCCTGAAGTATAGGTCTGACCATGTCATCCACTTCCTCAAAAACTCCATTGTTTCTCCATGACATGCTCTTTGGTGTTTAAAGCCCCTCATAGCCTGACCCCAACCTGTCTTTTCAGTTTATTATACATTATTCTTCTTGCATTCTATTTTTCAGTCACTCTGACTCTTGTTCTTCATGCAAGATATTCCATTGTCTCATTTCTGTACCTTTACATCATCTGTTTCCAATGCTTGGAATGCCTTTTAACTCTTATAATCTTTGGTTTCCTCCATCTTCTACATGGGAAGGACAAGAGAAAGCAAGGAAGAAAACATTTATTATGTCCATTATGTGCCAAGCACTGTGCAAAGCATTTCACAAAAAAATCTTATTTGATCCTCACAACAATTCTCTGAGGAAAATGCTATTTCCATCTACATTTTACAATTGAAGAAACTGAGGCAGAGATTAAGTGATTTGTCTAAGGTCACAAAACTTGTAAATATCTGGGGCGAGATTTGAACTCAGGTATTCTTGAATCCAGGCTCAGTGCTCTATCTACTATATCACCTAGCTGGAAGACATGAAACACTTCTCTTTTTTTGTACATCTATTCTCCTTCCCTGTCTTAACCCTGGCAACTCCTAGTACTCTTTCCCCCCCATCACTTCATATCATTTTTGGACCAATTTTTTTTCATGTATTTATGAACATGCTCCCTCCTGCTCTCCTATAAAATGTTAGTTTCATGAGGATAGGGACTATTTTACTTTTTTTCCACCATATTCCATGTGTTTCACACGTGTAATAGGACCTTAATAATGTTTGTTGATGAATTGATTTGTATAGGTATCTTAATTGCAAAGATAATCTTTTGTGACTTTTGTCTTCCCAGCACCTATTACTGTACCTTTGCACTTAGCAAGTGATAGATAAATCTTTGTTCAATTGAACAAAGATAAAAGACAGGATTTCTAAGAAGAAAATAAATTCTTTTCCACTAAAGTCTTACTCCAATCCCTCATTTTTGCATGGAAATGAGCTTGATACTTGAAGATTCTATTATAAGAGTAGAAATGCTGATCTGCCTTACCAAAATTTTGAAATACTATCTTTGTAAGTCTGAGTTTGTGACATGATGTAGAATACAGTCTGATCAATATCACCAGGCTAACGGACAAGGACTTTGAATTTTTCTTTTTCTGGCCCTGAAGGTCAGTTGTATTCATCTTATTCCATCAAAGAGGTATCATCTGTCACCTCAATAGGATTGTACATATGTGTCTTTAGAGCCAGAAAAATGCCCTCATCTTTTAACCTTGTTAACCTTCATACCGATCATCCAAGGACAAGCTTAGGGTTTATCAGAGATTTGGTACCAGGATTTTTTTTTATTTTTTTTTTTGGCAACAGACTCTCATGATGACAGTCTATTTAGGATAGAGGTGTAAAATATCCACCCTCTGCCTGTAATACTCCTGAATGGAGTGTAACCAGATCAAATTGTAATTGGTAAATATTTAATAAAGTAAGTATTTTATTATAATGTTAGATAATGTTACCATATGATTTTTTAAGTCAATATACCTCCTTCAGGGATCCTCACCCCATCACTATACTAGGACATTGATAGTAGAAACATCGTTTCACAAACTTTGAAGTATGTGAAAGTTTTTATGCATTTTCTCATTGCAAGCTTCATTAAAATCTCATCAGATAGTAGTGCTTAACTTGGAGTAAGAAGAAACCTAGGACTGAGTGCTGCTCCTGTCCCTGAAACTTATTTGTTACCTTACTCCAAACAATCGTTTTGGTGTCTTTGAGTCTGTAAAAATGAGATAATGAAATCAGTAATAAGATCAGTAGTTATAACCTCCTGGAGTTATAAGATCACATGAAATAAAGTATGTAAAGGTCTTTGCCAACCTTAATATTCTATTTAAATGTCATTTATTATTCTGTGCAGCCTCTTTCTCTGCCTAGGTGCTTTCTCCTAGAGCCTCCATGTTTTCAGTCCTCTCTAGGGTGAACTCCTGATTCTCAGGACTTTTCACCCTATTTCTCTGAAGGAGATTTTTCCTGACATCCCACACTCCCCCAGGACAGAGGCTGCTTTTCCTCTTGTATTTGTATTCCCAGTATTTCATAGTTTCTGACATATAGTAAGCAATTAATGAATGTTTTTTGAAATCACAAATCCTTCAATCACTGAAATGAAGAAAGTAAATTCTCTATTATTCTTTCCAATAGAGAAAAGGGATGGAAAAAATCAACAAGTAATTCCAAATTGTACTTTTGCTATTACCTTCAAATCCTTCTGACCAAAGGCAATGGAGGATGACATCAAGGAATGGTTTTTAAGTTTGTTCCATAATTAGATGAGTTAACATAAAGCAACAGGACCGAAAGCCAGGCACAGAAGGAAGAGCCTGGATAATTCACAAAAGCTACACTCAACCTCTGAACAATGGAGCATTATTGCTAGATTATTGGGTGAAAAGGTACAGACCTCTGAGCATTCCCCCCACAACCCTGATAAGACAACACCAGCAACACCTAAGTCTAAAGTAAAATTACAGACTCACCACAAGAAAATATTATTGGTCCAATACCCAAGAGGGGAGTGGGATAGTGTCTCCATAGTATTTCAGATTGAAGGAGGGATCAGTTTCAATATCTGTTTCAGAAAGTCTTGGTGACATATTGTGTAGGTGTGCTATAGGTGCAAGGATATAAATTAAACTCCTCCTGAGCACCTTTAATTAGTTTTACATGGAGAAGTCAGAGGCATTTAGAGAGAAGGATTGTGGGTTTTTTTTTTCCTTTTGGTGTACAGTGCAGGTGATATTTATTAACAAGAGACTGTGTGCATAAAGAGTATGTTTGTATGCATGCAAAGTGGTATTTTATTGAAGAATGCAAGGTAGGTTGTCATGGAGATTAAAAGCCTTGAAGTGCTATTCACTGGTGCTAGTTATGGTTGCTGGGCACTGGGATATTAGTTCTGGCACCCTGAATCTTTCATTGTTGTAAAAATAATTACACTTTTATCTTCCCTGTAAGGGCTATTCAAGTAGGATAAATAAATACAGACACATGAGCAAATCTAACTTAAAGGTAAATACAGCAACCCTGTGACCCATCTTGGTGCAAAATTATGTAGCTGGCATTACTCCACCATCCGAATTCTTGATTTTCATTGCAGGGTCATTGTGGCTGTTTATAGGGTATTATTACAAAATGCCCAAAATCTGCACTTACATTAAAAAGCAAAAGAAAAATGGAAGGTATTGACCGTTGGAATGGTCACTGGTAAATAGAAAGGTTTTCTGTAGCAGCAAAGGAAATAAATGAAAAGCTTATGCTATGTTTTGTTAGCATTTACTTGAAATACTGTATTTATATGAGATTTCCAGCCTCACTTAGGGCTTCATGTAAAGCGCAAAGCTATTTTTCTGGTGTGGTGGTTTTTTCTTCCCCCTCCAACGATTAGATGAAATGATCTTGACAAGTTTACCTCAGTGAGAAACTATGTATTTTCTGTACAAAAGGAACACTTATGCTTGGCAGACTCAGTATGGACATTTTCTTAACCAATAAATCAATAAAGAGAGTTGCAACATAACAAATTGTAACACACACACACACACACACACACACACACACACACACACACACACACACACTGTAATGCTGGAATCTGCCGTAGCCTTGAGTTATGTGGTTTTCAAAACTGACTTGAAGTGGTGATTAACTAGAATTATATATATTTATATTTAAACTGACACCACAGAATTCTTTTAAGTCTTGACAGATATGTGGAATATTTAAATGTAGTAATTGCAGTTGCTAAACCTCCTGGGATTAACCTGCTGGAGAGATAGTGACATCTTATATGAAGAAAAATGATTTTTATGCTGTGGGGGGAAAAGAAACTAAAAATGAGCTAATTCCATGTGTGTTTTACATAACCCTGGGAAAAAAGTTTATTGTAACTCAATAAGGAGTTAGTAATATTCTATAATAATCCACTATGCTAACAATTACATAATTCACATGTATGTAGGCATATAATTTAATTTTTTTCAACTTTGATATTTGTGTTTCACAATACAGCACATTTCACACAGCGTCAAGCAGAATTAGAAGGAAATAGATTGGCAGTGTGCTAACCTTTGTAGTTCTCACACAAAAAATAACAACACCACCATGATGGGAATCTGTAAATTTTGAAACAATGACTGAATTGCAGGTTCTACATTACTATGCACTCATTAGGGAAGGAGGGCAGGAAAGATCATTTCAGAGAGGCAGAGTAGGAAGTTCAATAGATTAGAAATCCTATCCTTGACTACCTTTGGGATATTGGGCATAAAACATCTCTGGACCTCAGTTTCCTTGCCTGTAAAAACATGAGAGTTGTACTAGATGGCCAATAAATTTTCTTCTAGTTCTAAATCTAAGTTCCTATAAACAAAATCAAAACATGGAACCCAAAAATAGGAAAATAAGCGTAACATGCTCACTTCAAAACCAAATTATTTGTAAATAATTCTATTATATATCAGTCATACCACTAGCTATCTCCTAAAACACAGCAGATCTGCATTCATAGAGGGAATTAAATAGAGATGTAGTATATTAATAAAAACCAATTTTTTTCAGGGACACCATTTAAGACTATTGTGGTTCTGCCTAGCCTTAAATCCATTATCATGTCTGTTAAGTAACTGAAAAATCTGACTTCCAAATTAAAGAGAGAGAGTAAAATCAAAACACCTCATTAATAAATCAATGTAATTTGTATTGTATTTTTTTTTGTGTGAAAGATATCTACATGGATGACATTAAGCTATGTAGCTCTAATAAAAATTTCCTTAAACAATAAAAATTACCATCATTTTAGGGAATTTCTAATAATAGAAAAATGTTGAAATGAGTATAAATTTCTTAACATATGCCAAAGAAATATCAACCAAGTATCTAATAAGTATATACTATATGCCAGGAGCTGTGCCAGGAACATGGGATACAAATATAAAGAATGAAACAATCTCTACCTTCAAGGAGCTTGCAGAAAAGCTCAAAGGCTTAGAGCTTGGATTCAGCAGTCAAACTGAACCATTTTATGAAGAAGATATTTATAAATACGTGCTTCTTCAAGTAAGATACCTTGAACGTAAAGATACCAAGGAGAAAACTGGCTGAGAAAGACTTTCTGACATCCTCAAATCAAAGCTTAATGGGACAAACACATTTAAAGCAATTAACATCTATACAATACCAGTCTTAATGGAAGCTTTTAGATCTGTAATGGGCTATTAAGGGCTGTAATGGACTATTATAAATTTGATAAATATCCTATCAAAAACTGCACAGTATTAGTTAAAGCCAGGACCCATTACCTCATAGCACCTAAAAAAATGAGTACATCCTCAACCAAAAAAAAAAAAAAAATAAGAAACAGGATAAAAAAACTACAGTTTTGGAATAAGCAGACATCACTTCACTGAACAATAGTAAGAGCTAATAACACGTGCATGCCATTGGATTTGTTGAATGCAACCTGGAGTGGTTTATCTCTTAATGGAGTCTTTGAAACAAGATCGAGCATGTAATCAAAAGGCTATCCATGGGTGGCATCCACATGAAATCAGCAACAATATGTTGACAAAAAAAGCATTGAACAAATGGCTGGATCAAGTCAACCTGTTTATGTAACTGGAGATTTTTTTTTGAATGATAATTTAGGACTTGGTCTTCCTCACCGGAAACTGCAGGATTGTTCTTAAGGATTCCAAATAAATTATGCAAAAAGAATACTACAAATTGTGTGGCATCATTGAAAGCTATAAATATTTAACATCTACCAAATGAGGACATGATTTTGTGGTTAGGTACACAAGAAATTTGCTTTCTTTCATGGACATATATATGACCAATCTCCATTCTATAAATAGAGAACCCCCAAAATATTATTGGAAACTCAACCAATAAACAATATTATAACTCTTTCACAGACTGAATTTTTTCCCCACAGTTATCCAAAAGTAATATGGATCTATATCAATTGAATACCAATGTCTTAATAGATGTTGTCATATAAAACACTTATGATCTGCAAGTTTCATGGGGGAAAAGCTTTCAAAATATCTAAAGACCTAGCAAAAGAAATCAAAATTGTATTGGAACAAAATCATGCAAGTACATATAATCTCTATCATTCTATATCCTGCTAGAATTGTACTGAGGACACCTTCAGGAAGCCAAAAAGATGAGTTTTTGTCTTTATACTTTTATTCATGACAAAAAGGACTGATTTTATTCACCTATCCAGTGGTCCTCAAACTTTTTAAATAGGGGGCCAGTTCACTGGCCCTCAGACTGTTGTAGGGCCAGACTATGGTAAAAACAAAAACTCACACTCTATCTCCGCCCCTCAGCCCATTTGCCATGACCCATCGGGCTGCATAAAAGTCCTCAGTGGGGCCGCATATGGCCCGCTGGCCATAGTTTGAGAATCCCTGAGTCCTATGCAATAGTATGTAGACATTTAAAATAAAGATAGAATAAATAAATCAGAATAGTGATTTATCCCTAGATTACTTCTACTTGGACTCCAAGGAACAAGAAGAGCATGTTTTTTCTTTATTATTAATAATTTAGCAAACCTTTGATAATACTTTAAAGTTTTAAAAGTTCTTTGCATTCCAATGATTCTTTAGTGTCTTAGATATCTCTAAATCTTCAAATGAGAATCTTGAGCATTAGAACAAGACTTTATGCAATAGATAAATCAGTTACAACATGAAGAATTCTTCCTTTAAAGATACATTTACAGTTATTTTCTTTAAGATCATTTGGACTGACCATGAAGCAACTTACATTGATTAAATTGGTCCTCAAATGCAGATTTGACAAAATGCTGGGTTCAACATTTTGGTTGTCTTATTAAAGTTCAAATTTCTCCAAGTAAAGAAATTATAATTATTGCTCACATATACATAGTCTTTCAAGGTACACAGAGTGTTTTTCTTATAGGAGCCCCATGAGGCAGGTCATGTATTATTTGTTATCTCTGTTCACTGATAAGGAAACTGAAACTTGAGACTCTACAAGTTTGAACGATTATGCTTATGATCCCATAGCCTTCAAGGATGCAGAAACAGTTCTGAACACTAGGTTTCTTGCTTACAGTTCTTGCATCCTATCTACTATTTTATGTTCATTGGAATAAAACATAATTATGTTTATTTTGATAATAATAATAATGAAGATAAGGAAGATCACAACATAATCATCCATTTAACAAAATTTCCTAGAATCATCAATGACCCTGGTCAATCACTACAGTGAAATTATGAAAATTCCAAAGATTTTTTTTTCCTTTCAAGTAAATTTATTTATTTTTAATACACATTTTTATTATGAATCATCTTAGGAGAGAAAAATTAGAACAAAAGAGAAAAACCATGGGGGAGATAAAAAATAAGCAGAAAAAATGCAGTGCCGGAAACTCAAGAGGACTTGAGTTCAAATGTGACCTTAGACACTTAACATTTCCTAACTGAGTAATCCTGGGCAAGTCACTTAACCCCAATTGCCTTAGGGGGAAAAAAAAGGAAAACACAGAAAAAAGAAATGAACCATAGAATGTGTTGATTTACATTCAATCTCCTTAGTTCTTTTTGTGGATGTAGACAAGCATTTTCTGTCCAAATTCTATTGGGATTGCTTTGGATACAAAGAGTTTTTGATAAGAATTTTTCAGACCACTTATTTTGCATGTTCAGGAAACTCTTCAGATCATTTGGTTGTACCTCAAAAGAGTTTCATTAAGTCCAAATAATTCAGATAGAAAAGTAATCTACAATTTTAAACAGAAACAGTCATCACTTCACTTTTTTTGGTCTCAGTTCCCTCAATCTGTAAAAGAAATCTTGGATAAAATGATCTTTAAGGTCCCTTCTTGTTTTCTAACTTGATGATCCTAGTTATTTAAAAGAAATGTTTATTTTGTCATTGCTATTTCTCAATGCCTTCGTTGAGCCCCTCACAATATCTTTCTCTTTTAAGAGAGAAAGAAAGAAATGTTTAATTTTTTTTAAAGAAAGAAGTATATTAATTAAAACAAATCAAAACACTGGTCATGTCTGATAATACTGTGCTTTATACTATACCTATATTCCACAACTCTGATTAGAGAAAGTAATATGTATATTTCTCACTCAATTCTTTAGAGTCACAGTTGGTCCTTGCATTGCTCAAAGTTCTGAAGTCTTTCAGGGTTGTTCTCCTTTACAGTAAAGTGATTTGTGGCAACCAAAAGAACATCAATTAGACACTAATTGTTCAGTTGGATCTGACTTTTTATGACCCCATGGACCATATAGAACACCAATATTGTCCATGCAAAAATAATAGTGATTTCCTTCCCCAGGAGATTTATAGTAAACAGAGACTACCCTGAGTCATGCAAATAGTAAATGTCTGAAGCTGGATCTCAAGTCTTCCTCAATCCAGGCCCATTAGTCTATAAACTGAGCCACTTAGTTGCCTTCTAAATACCAACTAGGAAAGGTAATATTGCCTATTAGATTGGAGGTCTTAAGATAAAGTCTCAGCTCTGATACTTGTTTCTTCAGTCCCTTGAAAGTAATTATATAGCAACATAAGTAATTATATACTTATGTTATATAACAACTATTTTATATAATTATATATGTAATTATACTTACTTATATGCCTCCTTTCCCTACTTATAAACAATTATTATGAAATTCATCTATATATTCAACAATATTCATTGATGAAGAAGAAACAGGCAGATTTTCCAAAGTAATATGTTACAATGGACCATATCTTTACTATTACATAATTGATTGAAAGATATAGAAAACATAAAATACTACTCAAAATATCATTTTTGATTGTGAAAAAGCATTTGCTATGGCAAATCAAAAATTTCCTCTTTAAGGCTCTCTTTCAACAGTTTTCATCCCAAACATGCAACAAAACAATTTCTTGAAAAATATTATATCTTTTATAAATAACCTTGTTCAATGTTTTATGATATAAATACAAAGTAATTGAGAGAGTAATTACCAGTATCTGGAAGGTCCAGGAAAAGTCTAATGTAGGAAGCAAAACAAGTTGATCTTTGTAAGAAACTAAATATCTTAAGAGACAACAGCAAGGATGGAGTACATTCTAGGGATGGAGGAGAACTGGAGCAAAGGAAGTGTCATATCTATATCTAGAAAAGATTTATATCTAAAAAGATTTTCTTCCCTGAAAGACCATAAGCTCCTTGAGGGTAAAGATGATTTCATTTTCGATTTTATATCTATAGAATCTAACAGTTCCTGTCACATACTAAGCTTAGTGGTGCAGAACAATGCTAATTTATTCTGAACCAACATATTATAATCAGCATAATTTAATTATCAAATATTTTCTTTTCATCTATTTTGATATGTTCCAATTCTTAGAATGCCAATAATGCATGCTTGGTAAGAGACTCTGATCTTACTGGATTACTAAGATTTATTTGTTCTTCTGTTTCTCTTAGTATTTAAATTATATTCTAGTTAGGCATCTTTGGGAACTACATCTTTATTTTAAAAAGCACTAGAATATTACTTATTAAATTAAATGGATCCCATTCCCAACCCAGAGGAACATACTGACTGGTATAACATAAAGATTAAATCTAGGAGCTCTGAGAATTGTATGCATTAGGTGTACAGATGATGTGAGTTTATATAATATTATCTACAGATAGGAATATAAAAATAAAATTTGGTTAGAGAAATAGTTTCTTTAAAATAAGATGAAGTTCAATATAAAGAAAAGGTTATAGATATTGTCTACCTATTCATCTCATTTGACAAGAACTTCACTACATTGATATAATACTTCTTGAAGGCTTTCCATTTCTTAGAACAGCACTTTTCAAACTTTTTGGTCCTGAAACACCTTTACACTCTTAAAATTATAGAGGATCTAATTTTTGATATGGGTTATTTCTATGGTACTATATTATAAATGAAAATATCTCAGTATTATTAGGAAAGTAGTTTTGACCTTCAGCATCTCCTAGGAGGCACTCATGGACCTGCAGGTGTTCTTCAATCATACCTTGAGAAGTATTGCTTGGGCATGCTTATTTAACATTCCAGTCAAGTGCTTGGACTTACTCTTTTTCAGAAGAAGCACAGTAGGCTCTATGTCCTTCCTGACAACCATCATGACTCAGAAATCTGTAGTATATGGTGACAGTCTTTTAATTGGCTGTTCAGTTGGAACTCTGCTTGTACTAAATGGGCATTTCACTCTTTAGCTGTCCCTCTTCCTTTCTGGCTTGAAAACATAAGGATTATTTGCAAGTAAGTACATAGTCAGGTGGGGAAATGGCAGAAACCTTTATCTTCCATCTGGCCCCATAAAGCAGGAAAAATGTCTTAATTAGGCAACTTTTCCTGGAGTTGGAGTGCATCTCTTTTCTTATGTTTTCTTCTTCATCTAGGTAACTAATTAGCAACCTCAGGATGGACAAATTCAGGCAACCATGTGAGTTTCAGATAGTCGTAAAGTCTTGCAAAGCCAGCAAAGAAGCGTTTGCAAAATCAACTTAGTGGCCAGTTATGGTTGGAGCAGCAGAAATAGGGTAGTGTTAGGGGGAATGGGAAGAGGAAGCAGATCTACCCAGTGCTAGGAACTGTGCTAAGAATTTTATATATAATATCTCTTTTGATCCTTATGACAAGTCTTTTAGGTACTATTTTTCTCCCCATTTTATAGTTGGGGAAACTGAATCAGACAAAACCAGTACCAAATTGCTAATATCTGAGGAAAATTTGAACCTAAATTTTCCTGACTCCAGGTTCAGGACTACTCTATCCACTGAGTCATCTGGGAGAAGAGTCTGCATCAGTGAGAGTATGTTCACCAAAAAAAAAAAAAAAAAAAAAAAAGATCCTATTAGGTGACATCTGGTGTTTGATCAAATTGTACTTTGTAGAGGTGAAATGGCTAATTAGTAGAATTGCCAAGCTGTATTATGTCTCTTTGTATTTTGTAAAGTATTATGCTTTACTCCCAGTATCCCAGAAAATTGTAATCTATCAATAAATTGAGTTTCTAAATCCTTTTTAAATTGTTCCTGTTAATGTATGCTGTGATTTTCTGATATTCATTATTGTTTTCATTGTGGGACTAAAATGACTTGTCCTATATCGATATATATAATACAATTGCTTTTCTTCTCTTTCTAGTGGGGAAATCCTAGATTAGTGCCCATAATAGAATTGCCCATGGATGATTTGCTTTTTATATGTGGTTTTGGATTATCTGGGGTGATTTATTAATGATTATGAGAAGTGGGGATTCTACTTCCTCTATTGAGAAGTTCCAAATTCCAGAGCAATGAATACTATGCCATTCGATATAGAGCAGGAAGGGCTGGCTACCCTGAGCCCTCCTGAGTCCCAGAAGCAGTTGTCTGAAGCCTTTAGGCTGGATTTTAACTCCATGATTTTTATCAATATGGCTACTTCTACTTTTACAAATTAACAACCTTCCCACAGTTTTTATTCTGTGCATTTTTTATTCATTTTGTTCCTTAAGTCTTTTATGTACAATATCTGGCACATAGTAGGCACTTAATAAATATTTATTGAATGACATTTAACATCATTTTATTAAATCCTATTGTTTTCTTGTAGTTTATTTTCACAACTTTCTCTTTTGATTTCTGTGTCTTTTGAATTCTTGCTATGACATCTGATGCTTGACTACCTAGCCTACGATTTTGGTAGTTCTGTGAATTCTAATTTGACTCAGTAGGGCATTCTATTTACACTTCTTGACCATGCCCTTTATCCCTAGGAAAAATTTTAAAAATAGAGAAACTTGAAAAATAATTGTTTCTCATTATATAAACTGTTGAAAAGCTGCTGTTGTGATAGAGAGAAGAGGTGGTCTTAAATTTAGGGAAACTCAAGTCTTACCTGTGAAACAAACAGACTGTGAGACTCTGGGATGGCATTTAATTTTTAGTAGCCTAAGTTATTTAACTTCTCTAAGATTATAAATTTCAGAGCAGATGTCAATCTTTATTGGCATGATGAGTTTCCCAAATCAATAAAATCAATTGTCCTGGTTTATAGACAACAATAACAACAAATCATGTAACCACAGTGATGTGTATCATAGACCACATTTTGCTTGAAGGATATTGTTAGTAACATATTGCAGCCTATTCCATTCTTATCACATAGCTTTCTATTGTTCTTTATTTAGGTCATTTGAAATTTTGATTCTTTCAAGATAATGTGAAGATAATAAAATACAGATTTACATTTGTATATAAGTCACCAAGAAAATACTGGAAGCAACAGAGTATTTCAGACTAAAAGCTAACAAAGTCAGATTAAAAAAAATCATTCAGTCAAAAATCAAAACAGCTTTTTGGAGCTGTAGGGGAGTGATAGACAGCATTAAACCAAATAACTGTTTTGGTTGAATTTTTCTTCTCTTTCTCTCCCTCTCCTTCCCTCCCCTCTCCCTTTTTTTCTCTTTCCTCCCCTTCCTTTCTCTGTCATACACACACACACACACACACACACAAACACCATACACGTGCTCATGCACACACAGGAGTTTTAGGAGTAAACAACATGGAAATAAGATCAGGAAAGGCTGGCTAGGTGAAGAAAAAAAATTCAGAATAATAGCTTATTCCTAATATGATTAGAAGTCAGCAGTGTGATGCTGTGATTAAATAAGTCAACAAAAATACTGGGCTGGATCAACATTCATATGACAAAAAACTTTTTCCCCCTAACTCTCCCATTTTGTTTTGTATTGAAGTTTTTTATTTTCAAAACATATGCAAGGATAATTTTTCAGCATTGACCTTTGCAAAACCTTGTGTTCCAAATTTTCTCCTCTTTCCCCCACCCATTCCCCTATATGGCATATAATCCCATATATGTTAAAGAAGGTAAAATATATGTTAATTCCAATATATGCATACATATTTGTACAATTATCCTGCTGCACAAGAAAAATCAGATAAAAAGTAAAAAAAAAAAAAAAGAGAGAGAAAGAAAATAAAATTCAAGCAAACCACAACAAAAAGTGTGAAAATGCTATGTTGTAATCTACACTTTTTTAGCTCTCTATGGGTGTACATGGCACTTTCCATCACAGGATATGACAAAAATTTGAAAATAATCTTTTCTTTGTGACCACCTGTGTGTAGATAGACCTTTATTAGTTATCCTGTCCTATATTTTACAAAATGGTCTTACAAAATATTTTACAAAATTGGTCTATATTTTACAAAAGAAAAATGAGAGAGGTTTAAGAAAATGGTTAAAAAATGAAAACTAGGGGGGCAGCTAGCTGGATCAGTGGATAGAGCATCAACCCTGAAGTCAGGAGAACCTGAATTCAAATCTGATCTCAGACACTTAACACTTCCTAACTGTATGGCCCTGAGCAAGTCACTTAACCCCAATTGCCTCGGCCAAAAATAAATAAATAAATAAAGAATGAAAAATAGGGTCTATATAGAAAATTAACAAAAAGGATCTTAAAGGAGCTTAATATGCAGAATGAACTAAATGATAACTTAATAATGATCTTCAAGTACAAGATGGTCCTAAAGATAAGTTCTGTCTACTGTACCAAAAGAAAAAACCATTTAGTCCTACAATATTCCTGATGCATAAATTAAAGAGGATTGGGGATTAATTACAATAATCATAAATAGCTAACACTTATATGGGCAATAAGGTGGTACAGTGGATAGAGTGTCTGGCCTGAACTCAGAAAGATTGCTGTTTCTGAGTTCAAATTTTGGCTGAGAGTTAGTAGCTGGGTGATTATGGGCAAATCATTTTTTTTTTACCTGTATCCTCATCTGTAAAATGAGCTGGAGAAGGAAATGCCAAATCTAGTATCTTTGCCAACAAAACCTCAAAAGGTGTTACAAAGAGTTGGACACGACTGAAATGACAAAAACATTTATATAGTTCTCCATATGTGCCAGGCACTGTGCTAAGTACTTTACACTTCATTTCATTTGATCCTCACAAAAATCTGGGAGGTAGGTACTATTATTATCCCCCTTTTATAGATGAAGCAAGCAGAGATTAAGTGACATGTGCCATGTCACATAATTGGTAAGTGTCTGAAACCAGATTTGAACTCAGATTTTCCTGATTTCATGTCTGGAACTCTATCCATTGAATCACTGACCTGCCTAGGATGTTGCTGTAATTAATAGTTGCTATCTTAGACAGAGAAGTTATTCAAGAGAAGTTGTAATTGGGAGGGAGGGAATAAACATTTAGTAAGTGCCTACTGTATACCATGCCCTGTGCTAAGTATTTTGCAAACATTGTTATTATTATTATCATTTGATTGAAGCTCACTGCTTTTTATCATTTCTTTCCTTTTTTTTTTAATGTGTGAACATTTTAAAACAGTTGTTTAGGACTTTAATATCTGACTATTCAGCCTTTGAGTAAGATAACTGGTTTAATCTAACATGGCATTCTGAGTGGACAAAAGGTGGCCCTTGAGAGTACATAAAGGCTGGAACATACTAATGAAGGACTTTATGCCCCACAGATCTTTAAAATAGCATAAAGATGGATCCTATATTGAACTTCTTGTAGACAAGGGATGAAGCCCAATGATATCTTAGTGGTATGTTTTGTAAATTTGTAATTCTGTTTTCAATGATAATCCAGTTTTTTGAGTATCTTACTGAATGGGAGATTTAATGTAGCTTTCAAGGACATCTAATTATAGAGCTAAGAAATAATTTAGGTACTAAAGGAACATGATTTTTTTTGGGGGGGGGGGTTCCAAGGACTTGACACAATATAAGGCACATAGTAAATTCTTATTGATTGTTAATTGATTAATATAAATAAAAAGTGTTTCCAATAATATATTCTTCAAAAATCTAAGTATGAGAGGTTGTTAGGGCTATCATGTATCATATCAAATTATAGTTGCTTTTGTTATTTTGTGTCAAAGCTTCTACTTTAGGTAAAGATGCCTTTATTTGCTCTAACTCATCTTGCCTTGCTTCTGAGCCATCCAAATGATTTGTGTGGGAGTAAGAAGCATTTAAGAAAATTGCTGGGCAGAATTTTAGGTTTTTATATATGTCATATTTTAAGTCATTAGGCCTACAATTTTTTCTTGTACAAAACTATTGGTTTATTTGTTTCACATCTCTCTAAATTTTCCTCCAGTAATTGTATTGGCACTTTCCACTGATAACAATTGTGATGGTTCCAAATTATATTTAAAAAGTTCTGTGTAAAGAACCACAGCTTTGCAATGGATCATTTATGCAGAATGGAACACCAGCTGAGAACTCAATTCAAAAACAAAGACCAGCCAAGTTGTGCACTGGTGCATTGCAATGTGTAGCTATTGGACTGGGCAGCTGTGATTGAGGAAATCAAATATGGGCATGGTGAAATATTACCTATTGCTCACTTAGCATTGATTCTTAATGGAAGTTGATTTGAGCAAAGTCTGTGATCAATTGGCTCTGTTACAACTAAAAGTCCCTTTCCCATTTATGAGTGCAGAGGATAACTCAACTGATTCTGAAATCTGCTGGTTTATTCAGATAAATTTTAATAAGGCTTTTGGTATTTGCTCCCTTAATAGTGTCCTTAGTGAAAATTATAGAGAATTTCACTGAGATCTCTCCCTGTCACTCAGGGTAACTTATTCTTCTGATGCTTCAGGGTTGTGTTGCTCTCAGTTGGGCATAGTATCTCTGCTGAGCATTTCCATTATCTCATAGTTTTTGAGCTTCTCTTTGCCATCATATTCTGGAATAAGTCTTCCAAGGCCATTTTTAAATCCCATCTTCTGAAGTGTCTAGAAAGCCTCTTCCCAACAAGGGTAGCTTTACAGCAACTTAGTCCACATATGAGGCTGTGACATCACATGTAGCAAAGGGTAGGGGAAAAAAAGCTGGTCAAAATGCACCCCTCATTCAACAATCCTCTGCCTGAGCTAAGATTATTTGCTCTTTTGACTGCTTATGTCAGGTAATAACTTTAACTCTATGGTCCTAGAAAACTACATTAACAGGATAGAAATATTCCTAGTAATTGCTATTTCATTCCTGATAGACATTCTAGCTCTCTCCCCAAATAATTTTGGGAATTTGGCTTTTAAAAAAAGCTAAAGGAGACATGAAGAAGAGGAGGAAATGCTTGTAAATAAAGTTCACCAAGACTTAAAATTAAGCAAAGCTTAGCATTTCTTCCTTTCTTGGGTAGTCTGACATCATAAATCTTGACTCTGGCCAGAAAAAAAATCTCACTTTCTTTTCATTAACTTATTAAATTTAATAGGATCTTTCTGTGAGTTGTTTTTCAGGTTTAAGGAGAATGGTTATTACTTTTTTGGGGGAATATTACTCAATAGTAATAATAGAACTTAATAGCATGTTAAGATTTGCAAAATACTTTACATATGTTAATTAATTTGATCCCCACAACAGCACTATAGGATAAGTTCTATTGTTCCTCATTTTACAGATGAGCAAAGAGTGGTTAGATGTTGCCTGGAGTCATCTAGCTAAGAAGTGTATGAAGTCTGTTTTGAATTCAGGTCTTCTTGGAATCAAGAAGATTCTCCTCTCCATCTACTTTTTCCATTCCTTACACAAGAAAGGGATTTCATGGTTTTACTTATTTCTGTGGCCTCTGCTCTCTAGCTCCTATGTACTTTTAGCTTCTTCTGCCCCAAAATCCCTTTGAATGGGAAAGGCTAACTTGTAGGCCAAGTCCCCACCATATCTTCTCCCCTTATATTCAGGACAAGTGCCTTAGGAGTTGATGAATGGAACTATGGGGGATTTCTGCTTCATCCATTTATAGCATCCTCATCTCCTTGGCAACAACAAAATAAGGGTACATCAAGAAATCATGAAAGACAGTGTTGTGTAATGGTCAGACAACAAGGCTTATGTTCTCTTAGGAAGACCTAATTCAATTTCTGCCTGTGACACATACAGCTTGTAACCACAGACATTTCACTTAATCTTTTTTGCCTCCAGGGCAAATCTCTGAGGCTGTAAATTGCACACACTTGCCTACCTGCATTGCTAGACAAGAGTTTCCTCACCTGGAATTCCTTACACTGATGGGTTATTGATCTGCCTTGGCAAAGGAATTTTTCTCTCTGGGAGTTCCTGTAAGAGAAGAAATTACAATTCTGGGCCAAAAGAAAGAAAGAAAGAAAAATAATGCACATATTATATACTTCAGCAGCTTCCATTTTGTATATCTATTTGCACAATTCTAGCAGGTGGTCTGGCTTTGTTTTTAAATGAGAAAATTTTGGCCCTAGATTTAAGGAAATTTTATGTATTTTTTTTAGGTTTGAGTATAGAATCCAAATGCCTGTATCTCCTTCCTGTTTCCTTCCTGTTGTGAGCTTTTATATTACTTATATAATATTTTGTCAATGACACTGAAGACTACTAAGCTGTAAAGCTTACTGTTTTTCACTGGTGTTTTCTGAAACACTAGAAAAACAGGGCCAGAAACCATATTAAAGCTTCTAATATTCTGCAAAAATCTGACTGGGGACGATACTGTGCATAGTTGACCTAGATTTTGGTCGATTAAAAATTGCTCTATAAAAAAAGAAAATGAAAATGCTCATACATTTAGAAGTCTGTAGTGGCCTAAAAAAATCAAAAAAATTTACATAATGTTTATGAAGTTTCCTCTTAAGATTCCTTGAGCATCTGTTTTTTAGGTTACTGGTCAAAATTGGAAAGGAAGTAAACAAAAGAGGTAGGATTTTACTTTATGCAACAGACATTATTTTAGAGAGAAAGATTACATTTTTGTGGAAATCTAACAATGGTAAATGCAACAAAAACACATTTACTAAAGCAAAAACACACATACCCTTAGATTCCAGTTAAGTGGAACTTGAATTTGATATTGCTATTAATTGCTTTCATTCAAAATCATATAGAAAATGTAGCACTAAAGAGTATACCCCATTCAAAATTTTGCTTTGCCCCCAAATTGAATCTTGTTTGTCCTCTACTTTTAGGATTGTTCTGTGCAAGAAAAGATACAAGAAAAGAGATTAAGAGAAATGGGAAAGAAAATAAAATTTCTTTTTCCAAATGACTAAAAAATATTTCTGAAATGAACATTAAAACCTGTAGATGATGCCAATGAATAGCATCACCTTGTAACACTGCCCACAGAAACACTGTAAAAAGTACAAAAGTTCACAACATATTGTAAAGTAAATTCTTCAAGAAATTGCTCTGTTATCTCAGAGGTACCAGACATACCATATGTTGTGTCTGGCAGTTGCCATGGCAACTACTTTTAAAATTTAAGAAGAGGGTAAATTGTTGCCTAAAATCTCCATAACTTAGAGAGTAGATTAAGGCACCTCTGAGTATTCATTTTTGGCACCTTTTAATGATTTGTTTCTCTCATTTCCATAGCTCTTGGACTTTGTGAGCTAGAGGAGAAGAATGGGTTCATTTCTGGCTATAGCAGAAGCTTATAGAAAGGGAAAATATTAATATTCATTTGATTTTTTTCCCTGCTTGGCCAATTTGACATAAGTAGGGAGACTAGAAATAGGTGATAGTGATTTAAAAGGAATTAGAATTTCTCTTCTGGGTCTAGAAGCAGCATCTTCTGACATTCCATTCATAAGATCTAAAATTAACTAATTATAAGTTAATACAGAAGAGAAAAAAATTGGAATAATAGAATAAAAGGAGAAACCGAGTCAGTTGTTCAGAAACAAAAAAGGGACAAAAACCAAAGTTCTTATAGACTTTAGTATTGGTTTCTTGGGCCAATCACATTTTAAAATGTATTTCCTTCCACAAAACTGAAATTTTATATGACTGTCTCAAGTCCATCGTCTCCCTCTAGTTTTCAGGCTGGGAAATGGTTCATTATAAGTAATAATGAGGGCAAACTGTCCTATACTTTTTACCTACCTCAAATCTGTTAACATGATTTCTTCCATGTAATAATTTCTCAGTAAAGTATGTTGTTTGATTTAACCTGGAAGACGAATTCTAAAATTTCAAAAATTTCTCTTATTACTGAACCAAAACAAATTTCCTTTAAAATAGATTTAAAATCAACCCTGTATTAGTTTTGCATAAATGCAAGAAATCAAGTTTTTCTTCTTTTTTCTTTTTCTTCTTTATCCCTCCACCATAATGTTAATTTCATGTAAAAAAGGTCTATTATTTGTACAGATTTCATAGTTTACTTGGCTAATGCAACTTATCCACATGGAAAAGATGCAAAGTCTAATTCTGGGAAAGTCATGAGGAAAATACTTTGGAAACACTGTGGAGCATGCTTAGACATTCTCTAATAGGTTCTGGTCTGTTACCCAAAAGATTAAAAAGAAACATGTTAAATTAGCAGTGTAACTGGAACTGGAGATTTTTTCCAAGAAGACCTAAATCAATTTCAGTTGCATCTCTTGGCTTCATTTGGTGACTCTATTATGTCATCTAGTGAGAGACCTTGGAACCTTCCCTATCTGAGACCATGTAGCTCCAAGAAAAAGTCTTCGTCCTTCACCTGTAAATTTGTTCTTTTTAATTCTGAGTGAATTAAAACCAACAAAACCAGCAGCATACCTTGGGGTATGCCTAAAGTTAATATTCTTGACCCGGATATTGAACCATAAAGGAGACTCAAAACTTTAGGGTTAGCATAGTATCTTGCCAAATCATATCGGAGAAAGAAGGTGGTTAACAGCATTAAATGCTTTTATGTGAGAAGTCAAGGCACACTACTAACAAATCAGTACCAGTGGGCACCAGGCAGGGCAGGCAGACCTAAGGTTCTTTTGAGTTAAAACCAAGAATTCTTTTTAGTTTTGCTTGTCTTATTTCTACTTCCCTCTCTGTTTCTCACCAATTCTAAAGCTTTCACATTTTCAAGTCCCTATCCTTAGTTTTTTCTATTTTTATTTCCTAATTCCTATTCTCAGGATATATTGAAAATTCTCATTGGTTTATCTCCACTTTAGCATTTTTATTGCTATTTTTTACCTCTACAATTTTTCTTGGAAACCTGTTTTGAAATGCTAAAAGTCAGAATGCTCTGGGATCAAAAAGAAGCTAGAGCAACTGTTAAAAGTACATTTATAGAGCTTTTTTTTCACCCAAAGATCTCAAAGCAACATATGAGATTGAGTTGGTTATAAAAAGAAGGGCTTTTTTATTTTTGTATTTTTGTTCACAAAATTTTCATTATTTTGTGTCATATTAATTTGCATTCATCCAAGAGTCTTTTACCTTCTTTCATGGTCAACTTTTAAAATTTTTAAATAAATAATTTATTTATTATTTTATTTTTTTACTACCTCACTCTGAACAGTGAGTCAAGATCTGGTTGAAAATGGATCCAATCCTGGAAAGATAGACACAGTACTATCCAAAAAAAAAACCTGAAGAAAAATAAAGTTAAAAAGCATTCTTCAATCTGAATTCAGACACTATAATTTCTTTTGCTTGGGAATGGATGGCATTTTTCATCATAATTCCTTCAGATTGTCTTGGATCACATTGCTGAGAATAGCTAAGTCATTCACAGCTGATCATCTTATAATATTAACTATTATTTTATATATAGTACATATCATTTTCCATCAGCTCATGGAAATCTTTCCAGATTTTTCTGAGAGTATCATGCTCATCATTTCTTATAATAGTATTCATTCCCCAATTGATGGACATCCCCAATTCTTTGCCCTCCAAAAGAGTTGCTATAAATATTTTTGTACATATAGGTCCTTTTCCTTTTTGTTTCCCTTTGATAGATATAGTAGTGTTATTGCTAGGTTAAAGGATTTAATGGTTTTAGAGCTTTTGAGTAGTTCCAAATTGCACTACAGAATGGTTGCATTAGTTCACAACTCCACCAACAGTACATTAATGTCTCATTTCCCCACATCTCCACTATTTATTTATTTTCTGTCCTAGGCCAATCTAATAGGTAGGAGGCAATACCTCAGAATTGTCTTAATTTACATTTCTTGAATAGTGAGTTAGAGTTAGTGAGTTTTATGGCTGTAGATAGCTTTGATGATTTCATTTGAAAACTGTTCATATCTTTTGCTCATTTATCATTTAGGGAATGGTTCTTATTTTTAGAAATTTGACTTAGTTCTCTATATGTTTGAAGAATCAGGCTTTTACCAGAGAAATTTGCTTCAAAATTTTTTTCACAGTTATTATTGTTAACTTTATATGTCTTTGTTATATTTTCCCCAACCTGTTTATTCTGTTTTCTTTCTTCATTTGCCCTTCTTCCTTCTCCTTTCTATCACCCTCTCTCTATTTCTCTTATTCTCTTTTCCTCTGACTTTCCTGTGGGGTAAGATAGATTATATCTAACTGAATGTGTATATTATTCCCTATTTAGCTAATTCTGATGAGAGTAAGGTTCATTCACTCCCCCTCACCTCTTTCCTCTTCCTCTCAACTGTTAATACTTTTTCTTGCCTCTATTTTGTAACAATTTGCCTTATTCATTCTCTTTCTTTCCCTTTTTCCCAGTACATTTCTCTCTTACCCCTTAAAGTTATTTTTTAGGTAGCATTCCTTCATATTCCTTCTAATTGTCCTAACAATGAAAAAAAGTTCTTATGAATTATAACCATCAATTTTCCCATGTTGGAATGTAAATAATTTAATCTTATTAAATCCATTATGATTTCCATATCCTATTTATGTTTTTGTGTTTCTCTTAAGTTTTATATTTGAAAGTCAAATTTGCTATTCAGCTCTGGTCTTTTCATCAGGAATGTTTGAAAGTCCTCTATTTCATTCAATATCCATATCCCTTGAAGGACCTGGATCTGATTATGGACAAAGTACTGCTTCAGTGCTGGCAAAAAGTCTGTTGTAATCTCCTGCTGACTAGTTTTGTGACCCTTTTACCATTTATGGGCTAATAGTTCTAGCAGCCACTGTTGCCACTGCTGATTCAATGGCTTCCAAAGCTTGCTCCAGAATTGCTGCGTCTGGGTCTGTATCTGTGCTGGTGTGGCCTATGATGGACTGTGCTCTACTCTCACCTAGAAGTGACAGACCTTTCCTGCTGACCTTCTAAGCTGTCTTTGGCTGGAAAATTATTTCACCTTGTGCTGTTTTGGGTTCTTCTACTTCAGGATTTTTTATGGCATTATTTAAAGGTGCGGGAAATGCTTTTGGGGAGAGCTCAGGTGAGAACTTTTCTCTGATATTATGGCTCCCTTCCTCTCTTCCTCCCCAATGATCCAGTGCCACCTTTTCGTTTGAGATTGGGGCACTCAAATAGGAAAAGTCTTTTATTACAAAAAAGCTGCATTTCTTATTAATTATATATTGTAGCATTTCTAGCCAAAACAGGAAGATTGGCAGGTTTAAAAATAATCATGAGAGGCATAGAGATACAATTCTGGGCCTCTTTGCAGAAATGATAATTGGACTGTCTTGGGACAGGAATAGTTTTTTGCTTTGTATATTTAATGAACATGATAAGAAAAACTATGCAACAGTTATTATTCTGTTGAAAATTTCAGATAGGTCATTGCCACAATTAATAATTTATTATATGTACAAATATTTTTTTATTTTAATTTCCTATTCTGCTGAAAATTTCAGATAGGTCATTGTCATTGTAAATAATTTATATATACGAATATTTACTTTAATTTTTCACTATTTCTTCCTCCTAACAACCCACCCCTCACTCTTCTTCTTCTTCTTCTTCTTCTTCTTCTTCTTCTTCTTCTTCTTCTTCTTCTTCTTCTTCTTCTTCTTCTTCTTCTTCTTCTTCTTCTTCTTCTTCTTCTTCTTCTTCTTCTTCTTCTTCTTCTTCTTCTTCTTCTTCTGCTTCTTCTTCTTCTGCTTCTTCTTCTGCTTCTTCTTCTTCTTCTTCTTCTTCTTCTTCTGCTTCTTCTTCTTCTTCTGCTTCTTCTTCTGCTTCTTCTTCTTCTTCTTCTTCTTCTTCTTCTTCTTCTTCTTCTTCTGCTTCTTCTTCTTCTTCTTCTTCTTCTTCTTCTTCTTCTTCTTCTTCTTCTGCTTCTTCTTCTTCTTCTGCTTCTTCTTCTGCTTCTGCTTCTTCTTCTTCTTCTTCTTCTTCTTCTTCTTCTTCTTCTTCTTCTGCTTCTTCTTCTTCTTCTTCTTCTTCTTCTTCTTCTTCTTCTTCTTCTTCTTCTTCTGCTTCTTCTTCTTCTTCTGCTTCTTCTTCTGCTTCTTCTTCTTCTGCTTCTGCTTCTTCTTCTTCTTCTTTATTCTTCAAAGCCATTCTTCTAGAAAACTATGAGAACCAAAGCCTATTGGTTCTTGGAAAAGGTCACTTGCCAGCTTATGTAATTGTACAAAACTGGAAATATTCTTTATAAGAATTATTATGATAAAAACAGTGAACTGAATCCTGAATATTAAATATATGTCTATGACTCCAGAGACTCTTGGACATGAAAAGATTAATTCTGGCATGGTTTACATTTCACACACACACAAAAGGAGGAAACCCCCACCCCCACCCTCCAACACACTTTAATCCTTACTGCTAGCTCAATTCTTTTTGGTTCAGTGAAATTCTGAAAAAAAAAATAGTGTGAAAAAATAATAGGCTCTAGGAATGGTAATCAACGAAAGAATAGATTTACAGAAGCTGTGACCTCTTTTGCCTTTTTCTTGTACTTGAACATGAACTGCTCTAATCCCGCCTTTAAAGGATTAAGTTTAGCAACAAATTCTTTTGAAAACTGGCTCTTTCAGTCCTCCAATTTTCATTTGTAAACTTTCTAGAAAATGAAGACAAACTTTCTTTGTTTTCCATTATTTAGAGGACTAAAAACCTTCTTCATAAACTTATTTCCTAATAGCATTCCCATCCCATCCCCCAACCCTGTTTCTCTCCCTGACTTCCGTACCTCCCTCTAAACTCTCTTTCAAAGAGAAATCTTTGGCAAACTTGCCAGATTTCTTTTGATGGGGAAATTATGAAACCCAAGGGTCTAAGGTCCTTTTAGAGAGTAATTTCTCCCTTTTTGGTCCATTTGACAGGAGGTCAGTAAGTGAAGAGGCAAGGTTAAAAGATTAAAATTGTAGTTAGCATCAGTTAAATGGCAGTTGTCAGATGGCTAGTAAAAATAAGGACAAAGATAGCTATCTTTATATATATGTATGTATGTATATGTATATGTATATAGACTTTTAAACAACCAAACGATGATATTACAGTAAAAAGAGTCTATCAGATGTGTCTATTCAGTAACTTTCCTTATTTGGGAAGTTGAATAATAGGAACAGGATATCTGGTGATTTCAAGAGGAATATGTTCACCTTGTTGTTGAAACTTGTTATCCTTAGTGTTTCAGGCAAGAGTTGCCAAAGATCACATTCATCAGAGGCTATATTTTCTCTGTAGTTAAGCCCCACAAAATATTCTGGTGGGATAAAAAGTTTCTAAGGTGCTAGAGACCTCTTTCAAGATAGAATTAGCAGGTTCATCCGATTGTTGAATAAAAACAGACTGTCTCTGTCTGTACTACATTGCAGCTTTGCAGCTTTGTTTCTTTGACCTCTAAGATAATTTTTTTTTTTTGAGAGATGTTTCTCCTCCAAACTTGCAGCACACAGGTTTTATTTGTTCTTTCATACTTTGAATGGGCAAAGTTCATTTTCTCCAAATAGAAATTCCTTGAAGACTTTCCATTTCTTTGGTTTTATGTAAATTCTTTGTTGAATGCTTTTTTATTGTTTTAAATAGATTTTTTTTGAATTTTTTAAAAACTTCACCCAGGTTTGCCTCTATATTGCTCCCTCCTCTCCTGAGTTAAAAGCCATCCTCTATTACAAAAAGAAAGAAATGAAAAGAAAATAAGCACAAATGAATAATATACTAAAAAATTGACATTATATTCTATGTTCTACCCCTATGGACACCTTTCTGAAAAAGAATAGGGAGAGGTGTCTTTTGATATCTCTACTTTAAAATCAAACTTATTCTTTATAACTTAACACCACTTTTTAACTGTTTTGTGGTGGTTGTTCTTTCAATTTGCATTGTATATATTGTTTTCCTGGCTCTGCTTATTTTATTCTGCATCAATTCCTGTAAATCTTTCCATGCTTTTTTTTTGGGTATTCATCTTATTCATTATTTCTTATAGCATAGTAATATTCTATTATATTCATTTACATTCATTTGGTTTCTTTAGCCATTCTCCAATCAATGTGCTTCTACTTTATTTTCAGTTCTTTATTACCTCAAAAAATTCTGCTATAAATATTTTGGTGCACTTGGATCCTTTTTTTTTTTTTTTTTTTTTTAATCAATGATCTCTTTAGTGTGAATATATCTAGTCCTAGAATCTCCGGGTTACAGGATGTGGACATTTTACTTTATTTGCATAATTCCAAATTGCTATCCAAAATGGTTGTATAGATTTATAGCTCTACTAACAATGCATTTAAGTGTCTGTTTTTTCCATCCCCCCCAAAAGCCTTCACAATTTTGGTGATATTTGTCAAATTTGGGGTCATAAAGTTTTTGTTTTGATGTGCATTTCCTTTATTATTAGTGATTTGGAGATTTCTTTTATATGAATGTTAATAGTCTGCCATTCTGTGGAGAACTATTTATATCCTTTGACCACTTATTTATTGAGGAATGGCTTTTGGCTTTTTACATAGATACTTTTTTATATATCCATATGTTATTATTAATACTCATTATTATCCATGTATTATTATTATTATATATATATTGATGTCTATATATCTTAAAAACCAAACCCTTATATAAGAAACTTGATGCCAAGATTTTCCCTCTATTCAAAAAGTTCTCTTTTAGAAGAGATACATTTAGAAGAGTATTCATTTTGTTTGTGCAAAAGCATTTAAATTTCTTGTCACCAAGTCTGTCTCAATCCCACATTTGGCTAAGAATATATCTCTTACCTAGAGTTGTGAAAAGTATGGATCTATTTCTCTTAAATATTTTATAATATCATCTTTAATATTGTCATAATCAAATTTTAATTTATTGTGGAATATAGTATATAATATGATATATGATAATTTCTGCCAGACTATTTTCTAGTTTTCCCTGTAATCCATATGAAATAGAAAATTCTTTCCTAAGTAATATATTTTTCAAGTTCATTGAATCTTTGGTTATTGAACTTCATTGGTTCTATTTTTCTCTTGTCTAATTTGTTCCATTGATCTACTTCTCTAATTTTAAACCAATACTGAATAACATTGATGGCTGTTGCTATATGTTATAGTTTGAGGTCCGGAACTATTATTCTTTCTTCATTTCTATCTTTTTAGACATTTTCTGTCTTCAGTTGAATTTTGCTAATATTTTGTCACATTCTGTAAATATTCCATTAGTTGATTGATTAGTATAACATTAAAAGTTTAAATTACCTCTGGTCACATTAGCATTTTTATTGTATTGGCATGGCCTCGTTATGACTACTAAATATTTCTCTATTTAAATTATTTTTTATTCTTTAAGGAGGACTGGTAATTGAATCTATTTTGGGTGTTTTCATAGATAGCTCTTCAAATATCTTTTATGCATTTTGAATGGGATTTTTCTTTCTATTATTTTCTATTGGATTTTGTGGTTTTAATAGAAATGTTGATTTTTGTGGGTTTATTTCGATGCTGCAGCTATTGTCTCAATTAATCTATTTGATGATTCCTTAGGATTTTCTAAGTCAACTATAATTTGTAGTTTGATTATCTCTTTAGCTTATATTGTTAATTTTTTCTCATCTTATTAGTTTTAGAAATATATCAAATAATAGTGGGGAGAGTGGGCTATTTTTATATTTATTGTGAAAGCTTTTAGTGTATCCTCATAGCATATGACATTTGCTTTTTGTTGTAGATAAATTTTTTTTAAATGATTTAAAATGTATATATATATATATATGCATCATATTGTGGAGTTGTTGTTTTTATTTTTTTTTTAACATAATGAATAGTATGCTTTGTCAGGCTGCTTTTGCATCTCTTGAATCAGGGATTATTTTACATGATAATGTTGATTTTTTAAAAAAAAACTTGAATTTCATGTTGAACCACCTTAGTATCTCAGTAGAAATCCAACCATAATGAAAGGTTTATCTGGTGGTCATAGTCTGTTTCACAGAATTTTGTTTAACATGTAAAATAGTTGACATTCATTAATGGCATTGGTATATAGTTCTTCTGTGCTTTATCCTACCCTGCTTTGGTAATAGGACTATAATTTGTTTTAAATCTCCACAGTATACTAATGCCATGCCATTCATTACACCAGCCAAAACAATAATTGAGGAGCAGGAAATGTGGTATATGGAAGGGAACAGCAATCAAATTTCTGAAAGACTGGATGCTCTTTGCTCTACTCCTTAGTTGGGGTATGAGCTATTATTATATCTGCTCCTTCACATATCTCTGGCCTAGGGGTAGGGAGATTAGGCAGAAATAAGGAATAGTGAGTAAAGCTATTTATCCAAGAAAAACAGCAAAGAGAAGTTGGGATATTTAACAAATTAAGAAAGACCAAAAATTATTTAAGAATAAACGAGTCTTTTTAAGCTGTGAACAAAATGAGATTTCAGTTCA
Organism: Sminthopsis crassicaudata; assembly: GCF_048593235.1. Lineage (NCBI taxonomy): Eukaryota > Metazoa > Chordata > Mammalia > Dasyuromorphia > Dasyuridae > Sminthopsis > Sminthopsis crassicaudata. Next base: position 280,682,739 of record NC_133618.1, read on the forward strand.
GAATGGGGAAAAACAAAAACATTTTTCCTAGAAGAGGTTCATTCCAGCAATCTCAAGAACTCTCAAGTGATTTCAGGAACTTCCTATGATTTTAGATACTATCATTGTTGTTGTTGTTGTTGTTGTTGTTGTTGTTGTTGTTGTTATTGTTGTCTTCTGGATGGTCTCCAGGTTGTTTTTCTTTTTTATTAATTTTTTAAATTATGACATTTTTTTGACAGTATATATGCATAGGTAATTTTTTTTTTTTTACAACATTATCCCTTGTACTCCCTTCTGTTCCGAATTTTTCCCCTCCTTCTCTCCACCCCCTCCCCATACATGTTAAATATCTTATAGTATATCCTAGGTACAATATATATGTGCAGAACTGAATTTTGTTGTTATTATTGAAAAGGAAGAATTGTATTCGGAAGGTAAAAATAATCTGGGAAGAAAAATAAAAAATGCTCACAGTTTACACTCATTTCACAGTGTTCCTTTTCTGGATGTAGCTGATTTTGTCCATCATTGATCAATTGGAATTGGATTAGCTCTTCCCTATGTTGAAGATATCCACTTCCATCAGAATACATCCTCAGTATTGTTGTTGAAGTGTATAGTCTTCTGGTTCTGCTCATTTCACTCAGCATCAGTTTATGTAAGTCTCTCCAAGCTTCTCTGTATTACTCCTGCTGGTCATTTCTTACAGAACAATAATATTCCATAACATTCATATACCATAGTTTACCCAACCATTCTCCAATTGATGGACATCCATTCATCTTCCAGTTTCTAGCCACTACAAAAAGGGCTGCCACAAACATTTTGGCACATACAGGTCCCTTTCCCTTCTTTGATACTATCATTTTCAAATCTTTCTCTTCCTTGGAGTGTTCTGTCTTCTGAAGAAGCTCTGGAATAAGACCACTTAAACTCTTATACAAGTACACAGTTTCATACTCAACCTTCTCTTCATTGAGGAGTCATGTCTTCCACCTCTATAGCTTGCAAACTACCTCCACAAAAACAGGTAAAGGCAGGTTTAATTTTAAAAGCTGATGATTTTAGAGTTTTATTTTCTTATCCAATCTGTTATTCTTTCATTTTATTGAATTGTTCCATCTACTCACTTTTAAATTTATGAACTAGGTTCATATTTTCCTCAATTGGTATCTTTTTTTTTTTTTTTTTGGAATTAGGATTTGTTTTTGTTGCAATTCTTTCTTCTTTTATGTTAATTCTTTGTTCTTTTAGTTAGTTTTGTTTAATCTACTTTAAGGTAATCTAATTCCCACAGTTACCTTCCCCTTGTATTTTATCCTTTCTGCTATTGGTCACCTTTTGCCTAGTTTGGGAATTTTACTTTAACTTATTGATTCATTTATACTTTCTGTTTACTCATGGTATATATCTATATATTATGTGTACAGTTTTTTTTCATATTGTTCTCTTTTAAAAATATGCGTATCTTGAGATCACTACTAATTTTATTTGGCATTTTTAAATTATATGGACAGTACTTATGTGTCTAACACATAACAGGTACTTAATAAATACTTGTTCACTAACTGACTTATTTAATTATTTAATTCCTTCCCTTTTTTTGCCTCATTTGTTCCTGTCTGTTTAGGTGTTGGTTCAAAATTATCCCTCCACTGTCTTTCAACTTATTTTGTTTGCTATTTTTATTCTTTTCTGCATTTTTTCTTAAAAAAAAAAAGCATTTATCTAATTTATTCTCTTCATAAATTCCCTTCCCTTTTTATCTATTCAGCTTTGATTTATAGTCTGTATATATGTTTACTCCTTCTTTACTCCTTTATTCCTTCTTATATTTCTTTATGGTTATTGTGGCATTAATGCTTTTTACATACCAGATCTCGAATTTTCTTCTAATCAATTTCTAAATTACTGCTTTTCTAAATCCTGCCCTCTTTACTAATTTTTTTAATGTTGTATCTCATTCTTAGAACTTTCAGTTTCAAAGGGAAATACTAAGATGCAGAATTGCATTATGGTAGAAATTTGCCTGTGTCCCAAATCATGTGGTCCAATACTATAACCTTAGTTAAATGAAATTATTTGTGAAGTACTTAATACAGCGTCTAGTAAGTGTTATATAAATGTTTATTCTTTTCTCTTTCCCCATAACTACTCTCTCTCCCCATTTTCATTTCTTTCTTATTTGCCATGCAATCTCTTTGGGTACCTGTCTCTCATCTTTTTGGGTGCCAGTTGTCCCCAGAATCTCTAATTTCCTTTCTTCTGAGATAAATTGATGTCCAGAGAATCCAAATCAGTGTTACCAAATCCCTAAAGAATATGAAGTCTCTACATCAACTGATGCTGAGTGAAATGAATAGAACCAGAAGATCGCTGTACACTTCAATGCTGTATGAAGATGTATTCCGATGGAAGTGGATATCTTCAACATAAAGAAGATCCAACTCACTTCCAGTTGATCAATGATGGACAGAAACAACTATACCCAGAGAAGAAACACTGGGAAGTGAATGTAAATTGTTAGCACTACTGTCTATCTACCCAGGTTACTTACAGCTTCGGAATCTAATACTTAATGTGCAACAAGAAAATGGGATTTACACACATATATTGTATCTAGGTTATATTGTAACACATGTAAAATGTATGGGATTGCCTATCATCAAGGGGAGGGAGGGGATAATTTGGAAAAATGAATACAAGGGATAATATTATAAAAAAATTACTCATGCATATATACTGTCAAAAAATATAAATAAATAAAATTTAAAAAAAAGAATATGAAGTCTCTCCCATTAAACATATACTTCTGCCTCTTGGGAATGCTCTTTGGGGGACTCCTTTCCTTTAAGACCTTTTCTTTTCTTTTTAAAGAAAAATAATAGCATTTTATTTTTCAGCATATATGCAAAGATAGTTTTCAACATTCATCCTTGAAAAACCTTGTGTTCCAAATTTTTCTCCCTTCCTTTCCCCTGCACCCTTCCCCTAGACAGCAAGTAATCTAAATGAGGTTAAATATGTGCAATTCTTCTAAACATACTTTCACATTTGTCATACTGTGCAAGAAAATTCATATCAAAAGAGGAAAAAAATAACACGAGAAAGAATAAAACAAGCAAGCTACACAGTCTCCTTGAATTGTTCTACCTCAGTTTCCCTGCATTAGTTTCCCTAAATTGTTCTGCCTCAGTTTCCTTAACTGTTCTGCCTCAGTCCTCTTAGTTGCAAAACTCTGGAGGCAGCTAGGTGGTACAGTAGATAAAGTAATGGGCTGGCAGTCAGGAAGATTTTTTTTTTTAATTTTTTATTTTATTTTATAATTATAACATTTTTGACAGTACATATGCATGGGTAATTTTTCACAACATTATCCCTTGCACTTACTTCTATTCAGATTTTTTCCCTTCCTCCCCCAACCCCCTCCCCCAGATGGCAAGCAGTCTTATATATGTTAAATATATTACAGTATAATTTAGAGACAATATATGTGTGTAGAACCGAATTTTTTGTTGCACAGGAAGAATTGGATTCAGAAGGTAAAAATAACAGTTTACATTCATTTCCCAGTGTTCCTTTTCTGGGTGTAGCTTGTTCTGTCCATCATTAATCAATTGGAATTGGACTAGCTCTTCTCTATGTTGAAGAAATCCACTTCCATCAGCATACATCCTCGTACAGTATCATTGTTGAAGTGTATAATGATCTCCTAGTTCTGCTCATTTCACCCAGCATCAGTTGATGTAAGTCTCTCCAAGCCTCTCTGTATTTCTCCTGTTGGTCATTTCTTATAGAACAATAATATTCCATAACATTCATATACCATAGTTTACCCAACCATTCTCCAATTGATGGACATCCATTCATCTTCCAGCTTCTAGCCACTATGAAAAGGGCTGCCACAAACATTTTGGCACATACAGGACCCTTTCCCTTCTCTAGTAGTTCCTTGGGGTATAAGCCCAGTAGTAGTATGGCTGGGTCAAAGGGTATGCACATTTTGATAACTTTTTGGGCATAATTCCAGATTGCTCTCCAGAATGGTTGGATTCTTTCACAACTCCACCAACAATGCATCAGTGTCCCAGTTTTCCCACAGCCCCTCCAACATTCATCGTTATTTGTTCCTGTCATCTTAGCCAATCTGACAGGTGTGTAATGATACCTCAGAGTTGTCTTAATTTGCATTTCTCTGATCAATAGTGATTTGGAACACTCTTTCATATGAGTGGAAATAGTTTTAATTTCATCATCTGAAAATTGTCTGTTCATATCCTTTGACCATTTATCAATTGGAGAATGGCTTGATTTCTTATAAATTAAAGTCAATTCTCTGTATATTTTGGAGATGAGGCCTTTATCAGAACCTTTAACTGTAAAAAATTTTTCCCAATTTGTTACTTCCCTTCTAATCTTATTTGCATTAGTTTTGTTTGTGCAGAAACTTTTTAATTTGGTGTAATCAAAATGTTCTATTTTGTGATCAATAATGGTCTCTAGTTCTCCCTTGGACACAAACTCCTTCCTCCTCCACAAGTCTGAGAGGTAAACCATCCCATGTTCCTCCAATTTATTTATGATTTCGTTCTTTATGCCTAAATCTTGGACCCATTTTGACCTAATCTTAGTATGTGGTGTTAAATGTGGGTCCATGCCTAGTTTCTGCCATACTAATTTCCAGTTTTCCCAGCAGTTTTTGTCAAATAATGAATTCTTATCCCAAAATTTGGGATCTTTGGGTTTGTCAAAGATTAGATTGCTATTTTTATTCACTATCTTGTCCTGTGAACCTAACCTATGCCACTGATCAACTAGTCTATTTCTTAGCCAATACCAAATGGTTTTGGTGACTGTTGCTTTATAATATAGCTTTAAATCAGGTACACTTAGACCACCTTCCTCTGACTTTTTTTTCATTAGTTCCCTTGCAATTCTCGACCTTTTATTCTTCCATATGAATTTTGTTGTTATTTTTTCTAGGTCATTAAAATAGTTTCTTGGGAGTCTGATTGGTATAGCACTAAATAAATAGATTAGTTTGGGGAGTATTGTCATCTTTATTATATTCGCTCGGCCTATCCAAGAACATTGAATGTCTTTCCAATTATTTAAATCTGACTTTATTTTTGTGGCAAGTGTTTTGTAATTTTGCTCATATAATTCCAGTCAGGAAGATTTGAATCCAAATCCAGTTTCAGACAAATATGACTTTGGGTAAATCAATTACTTTCTGTCTTAATATCATTAGTTGTAAAATGAGGACAAAAATAGCATCTACTCCACAGGATTGTTGTAGCCACTTGCTCTAAGGTTATAAATTGTTAATGTCAGACCCAAGATAAGGGGGAGTTCAGACTTCCTGGCTCCTAACTCCTTCTGTCATCAAGAATTCATGGCACTACCCCCTCTGAACATACCAAAAGAAATATTATCTAAGATACCTCATTTTCATCTTTACTTCTGACTCTGGCTTCCAATTTCCCCCCATTCCGCTAGAACCAAATTTATGGTCCTGAAACTTCCCACTCTCAATGTTCTGACTCCGCCCCTGCCTTGGTCTACCCCTGTAGCTGAGCCATATGTGTATATATGTCATTGAGAACTCACATTCACCACTGGATACCTTGAAATGAGAGTCCTGTCCAGTCAATCAATTAAACTTCCAATTAATAAAATATTAAAAAGTCTCCAATCTCTATCTTGCCTCAGTTTCTCTGGCATTACACACCACCACCAACAATAGATGAAAATACTATGTTTTGATCCCCATTCAGTCTTCATAGTTCTCTCTCTCTGGATATAGATGGTTCTTTCTGTAAGGGCCCTTTAAATGGGCGGACACAGTGCATCGGGATTGAGGCCCAGAAGTAATTTCTGTGGATATTAGGACTGCCCTTGGGCGGGATCCTGGCCATATTGAGATAGTTTTGTAATGGGTGACTCTCTCGCTGATTGGCTGTGTGTGTGACCTCACAGGCCCTATATAAGCCCACTGCAGGCAGCAACCGCCCTCTTTAACCTCCTGCTGTTCACCCTGGCTCCCCAGCTGGGTGGCCAAGCCAAGATGGGTAGCCAAAAGAGGTAAGGGTTTTGGTAGTGAACACATGGGTCTTCTGACCAGGTGTTCACCAGGGAACCAACAAGTCAGGGCATCAGTTAGGGCATTATGTGAGTAGGTATAATAAAGGCTTTTAAGATTACATGTGGTTATTCTTGAGTGCGCTACCGGTTACTAAGCTATAGATTCAAGAGATTGTGGCCAGAGACCTTAGAAGGCCTCAGAGGAGGCGAGCCGGGTAGAGCTCACACTGCAAAGCTCAGTGGTCAAAGGTACTCTGGTGGGTCCAGGACAGACTAGTAATTGTAACTGCCAGGAGAGCTCGCTACATCTTTCCATCGCAAGTCTATTGGAATTGCTTTGAATCACCTCATTGTTGAAAAGAGCCAAGTCCATCATATTTAATCATCACATAATCTTGTTGCTGTGTATGATGTTCTCTTGGTTCTACTCATTTTATTTATCATCAACTCACGTAAAACTTTCCAGAATTTTCTGAAATCAACCTGTTCATAGTTTCTTATAAAACAATAACATTCCATTTCATTCATATACTACAACTTATTCAGCTATTGCCCAAATGATGAACTTCCATGTAGTTTCTAAGAGCCATTTCTCCCATTCTCTTATAGCTCTTCTTCCTGCAGAGAGAGACTACAGGAGTTATTTCCCTGCCACTGATTAGAATATATCATACGTTCTTCTTCCTCTCTTATGCACCCTCCCTTTCTAAAATTTACTTCCATAAAATTCATTAATTGCACATATAAAGAATTTGGGATTTTCAGAAATTTAGTTTGCAGTATTTTAGTCCTGCTCCTCTATCATGACTTTGCCTATTTCTTTAAATTTCTTTTACCTTTATCCCTTTGTGTACTTATTAAAAGAAATCTATGAACACACCCCCTTTTTGTATTGCTTTTAACCCTAAAGGTATCTTTCTCTTTCACTACTTCTAAGCTCTTCACCATGACCTTTCCCTCTGACCACTTCTACTCTTCTGGAAACCTTAATTCCATTCCTATCCTACCCCCATTGGCCCACAGATGAACTTTTTTTCATTATCTTGCCAAGTAACTTTGTCTGGTCCTAAATTCGCTCCTTCCCTCCCCCCGCCACTTTTTAGTTCAGAAATCTTTCATTAAACTTCTTCAGGGCAAGAATTATTTAGCTTTCTTATAATTGTATCCCTAACACTGAGTACTGTGCGTGACACTTAGTAAGTGCTTAATAAGTGCTACATCACCTTAATTCATTTTGTTGCTAATTCTTTCAGTGATGGGTGTATGTATTTACTAGTTCTTTGAGAGACTTTGCAAGTTGAATAATCAGCTTGTTACTGTCTTGTTTGTTTGTTTTGGTGGTAGGGAGGAAAGTTTCAAAAATTTCTCTTTTATTGTGCATTCATTAAAAAAATGATTAGGCTCAGAAATCTCCTTGTAGGTTACATCAAATTCTTTTGCTTTATGGGATATATTATTCCATTTCCTTCTGTAGTTCCTTATTATGGTCTTATTATTTGAATTTCCTTAATATTTGAAAATCTTTGGTTGCTTGAACAATTTGCTATTTGTCAATGGAATTATTAAAATAGAGACATTGCCATGAATTCAAGCTTTTCTATTCTGCTAATTATTTCTGTAATATGGCCACAAATTCTATTATTCTTTTTTAAAGTCTTCTCTCAAAATTCTGATTTCTCTCTTGAACTTTTTTGGAATATTCTGCTATAATTCCATGCTCTAGAGAATCCATAAGAATCTATGTTTAATCAGATGTTAATTCAAAATTTTTTGTTTTGTAGTGTTTACTTAGAGAAACCTGTTATATTTTGGATGTTTAGGTAATGATCTTCACTTCTAATTTTAATATGTTATGTTCTAAGTTTAAATTGAATTTTTGGGAGCTTTTTAAACCTTTTTTTTTTCTTTATATTCCCCTATTGCTTCTTTTCTGACTGTTTCTTTGGGGACTTAACCCTTGAGGTTAAGTCCCTCCAAGACTGCTTCAGCTTAATATTACTTTTCACTACCATTGTCATTAGCCCAAGTAAGTTCTAAGGAGACAGTATTGGCTTTAGTTGGATTACAGTCACTTTTCTTTCTGAAGATCATGGTCTACCTAATGCATTCTCCATTGTGACTGGGTTTAGAATGGGAATGTAGAATGAGTCTTTTTTCCCAAAGTTAACAATAATTATACGGTAATATTTTCATGGAGAAGAGACGTTAGAAGATGGAATAGGGCAAGGTACCAAGAAAAACTTCATGCAGAAGATACAGCTTGGATATATAGTTTTTGATTTACGGAAGTTCATATTATGAAAAAAAAATCTGTTAACTTTACTGTATGGTACTGTGCATTCTCTCTCTCAACTCCTGTCCCCTGGCTTGGAGTTGAGGGGCTCCCATCCCCCAACAAAAATGAGTTTAACTTTTTTATCCCCTCTTAAAAAAATATTCCAAGTGAAAACAGAAGAACAGGTCATGCTCTCAGGATCCACTCCCTGAGGGGGTCCTTCTTCTGGTATTTCTTCTTTGTCCTTAGTCACCAGGTATCCTTGAACCTTGTGCTGACCCCTTCCCTCCACAACTACTCAGCTCCTTTCCTGTCTTCTTCCCTTCCTTATAACTTCAGGAATTCACATTAAATAAAAATCATTTTAGTGGGGGACTGCTGAATGATCCACTTAAGTAAAGTGATAACTATCTGTAGTGTTGAATGGCTTGGGAGTTCTGAAGAAGATTTGGGAAATGCATTCCAGGAATGGAGGAAACCACTAAGGTGGGTGATGAAGAATGATATAAGAAGTCCAATTTTGTTGTACAGTAGGGATTTAGTGAGTATGCAATAAGACCAGAAAGGTAGTTTAGGATTAGGTTGTGAAAGGCTTGTGATAAAAGCAGGCTGTTTGGACATAGTTAATGGAGGTGAAGTGAAGCACAGTTAATTAGCAGTATTGCTAAAACTGTTTTGTGTTCAAGAGGCTTGAGTATTAGCTTTGGAACTTATTGTAGTGGTGATAATAAGTTAAAATAATGAATCCTATAGAAATCATTCTTTTAATGAACCCTCTGGTTTTCTTATGCTTAGCATTGTTTTCTGTGTGGAAGTAAATGACCTGTTCTATAACTAATTCATATTATATATTCATAGCTTACTTCTCCCTCTTTCTTGGAGGAGACTTTAGACTATAATCAGAAGTAAAAATGTCCCCAGGAAGTGATGAGCTAATGCATGTAAGAATAGGACTTCTCATTCACATATTGAGAAGTCAGGCTCAAAACCCCAAAAGCTGGGTGAAGAATATTAATCCTGTAACCTCCCCTGCATGGCAATTTCAGCTTTTGTGCTAGAATCCTATGAAGGAGTTTGTCAATGTCCAAAGCTTAAAGTGAAGGATGCTGGGCAACAACAGAAGTGATTCTTAAGAAGATATGGAATGGATCAATTTATCCTTGGAGTCTTTTCCGATTCTAAGATTCTAAAGAAACGAATGGCATAGAAATATAAAGGTTTGAGAAGGGAAGGTTTAAGCATAGGAAGTATGATGAGCAAATAGAAAGGGAATAGCAGTAAGAGAAGGGAGAGGAAGAGATAGAAACATAAAAAAGAGAAAGATAATAGAGAATTGTTGACATCTTAGTAGAGTGCCATCACCAACAACCTTGTTTTTATTATGTCCTTGGAAATAAAGGAAAAAGTAATAATAAAGATAATGATGATGATAGCTGGTATTAAATAACATTTTAAGGTTTATAAAGCACTTTATTAAATAATATCATATTTTATCCTCACAGTAAACACAAGCAGGGTTTGTTATTAACATCCTCTTTTTATATATAAGGGAACTGAACCAGTGTCTGACATTGGATTTGATCTCAGGCCTTTTTGACTCTGGATCCAGTTCTCTATCTATGAAAATGCTTCAGAGAAAGTAACAATTAAGAAAAAAGTGAAAAACTCCAATTAAAAAAAGCAAAGCTTTTTTTTTTTTTTTTTTTTTTACCCATTACCTTTAGTCAATGTGCCCATCTCATAACCTTGTGAGTGAAGGTTAATTTAAAATGCTATTTTGTGTTCAATTATTTCCCAACTGTTTCTTCAAATCTATCTCTTAGTTTTTTGATTTCCCTCATCTTGTCCAGTGCTTGTGGGGCATAAGTTCCAGGAAATAATGAGACATTTAAAGGTAAACAAGTTTTGATTGATTCAAAAAGAGATACATCATCCAGAACCACAGACATACTTTACATGAGGGTAGTGCATTTCCCAGTCTCAGATTTGTTATCTTAGAAACTCAAGTAAAGAAGCATTATATTTGAACCAGAAGGACAGAGGAATCAAATCATATTCCAAGTTATAGGGTACAAACTTTGTGGGAAACCAGAAAGGATAACATTCTAGATACTAGCTGAGTTTGAGTCTGAGTAGTTAGGAGAGTAAAGTCCAGCTAAGGAAAAATAGGTACAATCAGTGAGGAGAAGGGTCTAACTCAAGATGGGAGGACCCCACCAAATGAGAGCTAGGAATAATTGAATAATCCCTCTTAAGAGTTGAAAACTAAGAGATATGGAAAATAAATAAGATCCTCATGGAACACAGAGAAAAGAGAGTTGGGGAGAGAGACAGAGACAGAGAGAGACAGAAATAAAGACAGACACAGAAAGACAGAGAGACAGAAAGGACACAGAAAGAGCAAGAACAAGAGCGAGATCGAGAGCAAGAGCAGGAGAGAGAGAAAAAAAAGGGAAGGAGGGGGAGAGGGAAGGAGGGAAAGAGAGAGAGACAGAGAGGGGGGGGGGGAGGGAGAGAGGGAAAAAGGGAGAGATGTAGGAAGGAAAAAGTAGGTGGCATTAAACTGGGACAAATTAGAGGGGAAAAACCCAGCACTGTCCTCCCAAGCTGTTGCTCCTCTGATAGCAGGAAAATGACATTTCCATCTTGCCAGAGCCTACTCTAAACTGCCTGACTATACTTTGATAACACCATGGATTAACATAGCACCTTTCCACATTCTGAATTGCAGTCCAAAGGAACTCAGAAATCATTGTAAGTGTGCAATGAAGGTAATTATTACTGAAGTGCACTGTATTTTCTCAGTAGCATAAGTATAGTAATGTGATCTGACTTTGTAAGTGCAACTGCTCTTTTTAAAAGAAGAATATATGGTTGGGGCAGATGGGATGTGTGGGGAACACCCACAAAACTTAATGAAAGAAGAGATTAGGATAGTCTTAAGTAGCCTGAAATTTTTTTTTTTAAATCTTGAATCTAAAAAAAAATACTTGAGAAGTTAAAGTATATTACTCATTATTTAGATGAATGTAGACCCTTTATCATTTTCTGAGACCATTTAAAGCAACAGTTAAGAACATACTAGACCTTGTGATTTCATCACATGTTTAGGGATGATATTCTTCAGCCAAATCACCACCAAGTGTACATTAAGGAACTAATGTTCACAGTATAGCTGATAGCTAGTGGAAATGAAATAATCTGTATTGACACATTTGGAAGTTTCACATCTTTTTCCACTTAACATGCTAACGTGATAATTGCCAGACTGATGATTTTTCCAGTGACACATCTCCCTTTGTCAATATTTAGACCTGTGTATAGAAAGCTTATCTAACACACCTGGCTAATTTTCACTTCATTTAAAAATAAACGGAACATGTTTAGCTTGCAGGGTTAGAACAAAAAAAAAAGGATTTTATAAATAATTCAGAACATCTTTACAATAACAAGAAAATAACTAAAAAAAAAGTTAAAAAAATCAATGAAAGTACATATTTGATTTGATAAAATTCTCAGCCTAAATATGCCTTAAAATTAATACATTGGATATCACAGCTTTAATTTGCAGACTACTCTTTAAAGTCACTCAGAAAATAATGTGCTCTTTATTTCCTAAGGAATAGATCAATATAGCTCTTTTAAGAGATGCTTTGCATTTGCATTTATATTTACTTATCGTGCTTTGGAAATTCCACCCCCTCCTGTAATTAATTTCTTTTCACAATGAACTTCAAGACATTAAACTTCTCAGATCAGGGAGTCAGTGTCCTGCTCCTAATCTGACATCTTGAGTGTTAAAAGGTAATATAGATGGTTCCTTATTGAAACCAGCAATAGATATCCAATTTTCCTTCAACTGATTTGAGGGACTTTAAAATGAATGGGGAGTTGGGGGTGTGGAGAGGTGGGAAGACCCTAACATACCTTTTTTTTTTTTTTCTGAAGCCTGAAGCCTTTCCTCCATCGCTCCCTCCCTTCCTTCCTTCCTTTCTTCCTTCCTTCCTTCCTTTGTTTTCTTCAGCTAACTTGGCTAATAAAAAAATGATAGAGGAATGGGAAAGTCTTATACACACACACACACACACACACACACACACACACACACACACACACACACATATATATGTATGTACATATGTATTTAACATAGATGGAGATTCTAATTTTTTTATTGCTTTATCATCTAGCACCTATATGTGCATTAATGGATCTTGAGTTTTCTCTCCCTTCATCATTTCCTTTCTTTCCTCCATCTATGCCTTACATAATTAATAGTTGCTCTTCAGGAACGAAAATCAGATTGGCTTTCTTTTGAAAGAAGAATGTAGTAAAGCATTCTAGAAGAGTAACTAGATTAACTATATTGTTGGTTTTTCTCAGTGCCAAAGAATGGCTCAAAAATGTGGAATAAAGCTCTTTTTATATAGGCTATCAACTTCCTCCAGCTTTCTAATTTGCTGTCCTGTTGCATCAGAGTTCATTATCCTTGTTATAATTTAGTCACTCTGCCTGAGTTTCTATTCTTTTTTCTTTCTTGAGTCCCTGCTGAAAACAGCAATACAAGTAACTCAGTTGAAGCTTGTATACAGACAGAAGATATAATGAGACTAACACTTCTCATGGGAATTCAATGCAACATTACAGGGTTTCATTTGCAAATATTTCTCATGAAAAGCATACTCAAAGTGTATTGAGATGGAGTCTTTGTCTATTTTTTCCCTTGCCTATCTTCCCAGGAATGCTGTTAGTGCACAAGATAAGGCATGCTATGCTGGTGAATCTTAATATGCCTAGGGAGGGAAAAACTCAATCTTTCTGCCCAAAAGATTAAACCTCAAGGCACTAGAGGTCATTAATTATGATCAGTTTTACAGTGACATTAGGGATGATAGCAAGACATTCCACCAGTGTTTTGGGTTATGGAATAAGGGGAGATGCAATAAAAGCAACAGTGGAATAGTCTGTCTGATGATTGAGTTCATCTGGAAAACAAATTGAAAAAAAAAATTAGTGTGATGCTCTTCTCCCAAAGATTATCTGGAAATTATAAACTGTTAAGTGGGAATTTTTAAAAAGGAATTAGACATTTAGGGTTACACTGTTGAAAAAGGGACTCAATTTCTCTTGTTACCATACTGTTTGAGGTCCTATAGACAGGATTGAATTTTGTTTTCATGGAGAAAAAATATAGTAAAATCTCATTAATTATTTATTTCCATGTTCCCAGTAGGCAGAGAATATGTTATGTACCCACCTAGAATAGCATCAAATGGTATTATTTCTAAGTGAAATGATAGCAATGAATAAATTAATGTTTCCGGATGATACCATTATCAGTTACTTCAGAAGAGTTTAAATCAACAGTTGATATTCTCTAGTGAATAAAAATTATAATAATTCACTTTTTCTAGCTCTTTAAGATTACAATAGTCCTGTTTCATTATCTCTAGTTTACAGGAGAAACAACTGAAGCACAGAGAAATGAAGTGACCATTAAATGTGTATTATATAATCTTATGACATTCTAATTGATAAGATTTGATTGACAAATATATAATGATTCACGACTTGTATGGTATACTGGAAAAGAGTTTTTGTTGCATCCTATTTCTGTAGTTGGGGTGTCATGAAGATAAATTTACCTAGAATAAAAGTATATGGAAAAGGCTATGTATATGGACTAAAATACAGGCAAGGTGTTTTTTTTTAATGGACCATGGAAAAGAATTTCTTTAAATACAATAGTGCCTTCTCTTGAAGAGGCAGAGAGGCAGACTGAATTAAAGATGAATTTTGGGGAGATATATAGATATAGATGTAGTCACCTCTTTTAAAGTCAAACTCTATAAAGAAGTTGTCTGGAACAAGGAAAATTGAAGGTAATAAAAGAATATTAAACACCATTTTGTCATTCAATGCTATTCGATTCAATCCCAGCATTCTGGAAGTGAGGGCAGAAAAAAAAGAATAGCCATGAGGTTCCTCTTCCCAGGCCCTTCTTTTGAGATTGAAGAATCTTTCATTAATCAAGCATTGTATATTTGATTTTAGAAGGAGGACCAAATTTTTACATGCCCTTTAGGTCTTTGAACCATCCAACCCCATTGACCCATGGGCCTGAAATGAAGACTTTCCTTTTATTCTTTGCTATTTCCTCTTTTTTCTTTTTTCCCCTTCCTTCATTCTTTTTTAACTATTGTCTCTAGAGGGTAAAAAGTTTTCTAAAGGATATTGTTTAAATTGTATTCAATTTGGAATTTGTTTTGTTGAGCTCTGCATTTTATAAGAATAATTGCTGCATGCAATGTGTCAAATGATGCTTTACACCCTGCTAAATGAAAAGTGAGGAGATGCAAGAGTGCCTGACACCTTATTTCCCAAAGTAATGAGGTTTTGGCTGGGTGAAACATGCTTGGAAAAAAAAAAGATAACTAATTCTTTCTCTTATCATTAGGACATAATCTATCAGGAGATGTCATAGTGCTCCAAGATTCTTATAAATGGGTGTGTTCTTAATAAACTCAGCAGGATCTTCTCCTCCTTGATACATTGTTCCCCCTAACACAATTTCAAACATAAACCTTAAGTTCCATGACCATAGGCATTTTCATCTTGTTTTTTCTAAACTTCAAGTCCTTCCTCAAAGCTTAGTCTGGAGTTTCCCTGAGTCTGGAGTTTTGTTCAGAAAACTTGATAATTTGAATTACATTGTAATAAACTGGGTTAATTTAAATGTGCTAAATTCAACCAACAAATCCAGCAAACATTTATTAAATGCCTAATATTTACAAAACTGACCTAGGGAGAAAGGAAGGACATGAAGATTAAATATGATAATATCTATCCTTAAGAGACATTCTGCTAGATGATGGATGGGGAAGGAGAGGTAAATACAATATGAATAGTAAGTATATTATTGGGCAGGGTGTTTAGGGACAAAGACAGAGAAATTTCTGGAAATTCTCTTCTTCCTCCTTCATTTAAACTGAATCTCCTTTTGAAACAAAGAACAGATATTAAACAAGCAAGCAAAAACTTGATACAGGGACTGCATTTTGAGGAGAGTTACTGGATAGGAACATTGGATTAGAGAAGGCTTCAAATAAGAGGTGGCCCCTAAGGGGAGCCTTGAAAAAAGCAGAAGAGGAAAATAAATTATTTTAATGTTCTCATAGCTTTATACTTTTTATCTGACCGCTGGTCTGAAAAATTAATTATTGTACCTATTCCATAAATAGTCACAGAATTGTATAAACAGTGTTGGACAAAATTTCAACCTTAATTTTTACCTAAATCATGACTCTTATCTACAGCATGCTTTTTTGGGTAGACTTCCAAAGAATACTAGAGTTCCAATTAGAGAACTCATTATATGTTGAGGTAATCCATTCCATTTATTTTTTAAAAATCATTTTTATTTATTTCATTATTTCCCAATTACATATAAAATTGTAATAACAATTATTATTATTTTTTTGTTTGGAGTTCCATATTTTCTCCCTCCCTCTCTGCCTGGCTCCTTGAAAAGCAATTTGTTATCAGTTATATATATGTGAGCTCATGCAAGATACATTTCCATATCAATCCTGTTGCAAAAGCAAACAAAATAAAATTAAAAAATAGAGTTAAAACAGTATACTTCAATTTGCATTCAGATTTCATCCTTTCTTTCTCTGGAGGTGAATAGCATTTTTCATCATGGATCTTTCGAATTTTCTTGGATCATTGTTTTGATCGGAAATTACTAAGATTTCCACAGTTGATCATCCTTATGATATTGCTATTATGTACAAAGTTATCCTTGATCTGTTCTCTTCACTTTTCATCAGTTTGTTCAAATCTTTTTAGCTTTTTTTTTTCCTGTGAGTATACTGCTTGCCATTTCTTATAGCACAATAGCATTCCATCACAATCATATACCACAACTTGTTCAGTCATTCCTCAATTGATGGGCATCTTTTCTATTTCTAATTCTTTATCATCACTAAAAGAGTTGCTAAAAATATTTTTGTACAAATAGGTCCATTCTCCTTTTCTTTGATCTTCTTTGGATATAGATTTAGTACTTTTACTCCCGGGTCAATCAGTATGCACAATTTTATAGCCCTTTGGATCTAATTCCAAATAATTATATAGAATAGTTCACAACTTTACTAGTGTCCCACTTTTTAAATATCCCCTTCAGCCAAAAAAAAATTGTCATTTTAATTTTAGGTAATGTTAGCCAATCTGAAAGGTGTGAGGTGAGTTATCAGAGTTGTTTTAAGTTCTCTAATCAGTGGTAATTTAACTAATTTTTATGTGACTATTGAGAGCTTTGATTTCTTCTGAAAATTACTTGTTCATATCCTTAAATTATTTATCAACTGGAGAATGGCTTTTTTAAAAAAATCAATTTGGCTTAGTTCCCTGAATGTCTGAGAAATGATTTTTTTTTCCTTTTTTGATCTGATTTTTCTTGTGCAGCATGATAAATATGGAAGTATGCATAGAAGAATTGCACATATTTAGTATATGTTGGATTACTTGCTGAATGGGAGAGGAAGTGGGGGGGGGAAGGAGGGAGTAAAATTTGGAATACAAGGTTTTGCAAGGGTGAATGTTGAAAACTATTTTTGCATGTATTTTAAAAACAAAAAGCTTTTATTAAAAAAATCTGAGAAATGAGGCTTTTATCAGAGAAATTTCTTATGAATGATATCTCTCCTCCCAGTTTTTTATTTTCCTTCTAATTTTGGCTGTATTAGTTTTATTTGTATTAAAACTTCTTAATTTCACCTAATCAAAATTATGTTTTAAATCCTATAAAGCTCTCTTTTTTGTTTAGCTATAAAATTTTCCCTTATTGATATATCTAGTAGGTACATTTTTTCATGCATCTTTAATTTACTTACAATATCACTGTTTATGTCTAAATTATTTATCCATTTTAGCCTTATTTTAACATGTGATGTGAAATAGTGATCTATGCTTCATTTCTCCCAATGCTTCATTTCTCCCAACTTGCTTTCCAGTTTTCCCAGTTTTTCCAAATTGTGAGTTCTTATCTCCAAAGCTTGGATCTTTGGGTTTATCAAACACTAGATTACTATGGTCATTTTAATGTATGCTGTGTACCTAATCTATTTCACTGATCCACCACTAGCCATAACAGATTTTTTTTTTGGATAATTACTTCTTTGTAATGCAATTTGATATCTGGTACTGCTAGGGTATCTTCCCTTCACATTTTCCTCTCCCCCCATTAATTCCCCTTGACCTTTTGTTCTTTCATATGAATTCTGTTACTATTTTTTCTAGCTCTATAAAATAATTTCTTGGTAGTTATATTGGTATAGCACTGAATACATAAACTAATTTAAGTAGAATTGTCATTTTTATTAAATTTGTTAAGCATACCCACAAAGAATTATATTTCTCTACTTGTTTAGATCTATCTTTATTTGTGTGAAAAAGTGTTTTGCAATTATTTTCATATAATCCCTAGGTTTGCTTAGCCAGGTATATACCCACATATTTTATGTTGTCTGTGGTTATTTTTGAATTGAATTCTCCTTTCCATCTCTTGCTGCTGGCAGTATATAGAAATAATATATAGAAATGCTAATGCTTTATGTGGGTTTATTCTATGTCCTGCAGCTTTATAGCTGATTCTGTAGAGTTCTTTAAATATACCATCATATGATATGCAAAAGAGTAAGAGTTTTGTTTATTTATGTCCTACTTTTATTTTTTCAATTTATTTTTCTTGTCATTGCTATAGCTAGCATTTCTAGTAAAATATGAATAATAGTGGATATCCTTGCTTCACTCCTGATCTTATTGAAAAGTCTTCAAGTTTATTCCCATTGCAATTAATGCTTGCTCTTGGTTTTAGATAGATATTAATTGATATCGTTTTAAAAAGGTTGCATTGATTTATATGCTTTTTAATTTTTTAAAAAATAAAATGGATATTGTATCTTGTTAAATGCTTTTCCACACCTATTAGCATATTCATATGATTTTTGTTGTTTTTTTTGTTATTAATATAGTCAATTATACTGGTTTTCCTAATACTTCCATTAATAAGATCTAAATTCTTAATTCTTAAGATCTAAAATCATAATATATGATTGTAGTGCTATAGTGCTATAATGTCCTTGCTAACAAGGATATTACAATTTTTATTAAAAAATTTTGCATTCAGATATTTTAAAGAAATTGGTCTATAGTTTTTCTTCCCTGTTTTTGATTCCCTGATATAAGTATCAAAGCCATATCTAAATCTAAAAGGACTTTGGTAGGACTCCTTTACTTTTTTTTTTTTTTTAATACTTCATATAGGTTTGGGAGTAATTGTTTCTTATATATTTAGTAGAATTCACTTGTGAATCCATTTGGTCATGGGGATTTTTTTTTTACTATTTTTAATGGCTTGTTTGATTTCTTTTTCTAAAATAAGATTATTTAATTATTCTGTTTTTGCTTCTGTAAATCTGTGAAGTTTATATTTTTGTAAATATTTATACATTTCACCTAGATTGTCAGGTTTACTGCCATATATTGGGTGAAATAGTTCCTAATAATTACTTTAATTTCACCTTCATTGGTGGTGCAGTCATCTCTTTCAATTTTGATAATAATAATTTAGTTTTATTCTTTTTTCTTTTAAAAAAATTAACCAAGGATTTATCTACTTCATTTTTTTTTTTAACAAAACAAACTCCAGCTTTATTTATTAGTTAATTTTTTTTTTGCTTTCAATTTTATTAATCTCTCCTTTGATTTTCAGCATTTCCATTTGGTATTTAATTAGAGATTTAAAATTTATTCTTTTTTTTTCTGGTTGCATGAACAATCCACTAATCTATTCTTTTTCCTTTTTACCTAAGTGTTAAAAGGTGCCTCTTTTGCACCTTTTTTATATGCCTTGCATGCCTCTTTTATATGAGATTATTTACCCCATTCTTCTTATCTCTTCTCTCAGGCTTTTCCTTCTCACCTAAAAGGTTTTTTTGTTTTGTTTTGTTTTTCTTTTGTTTTTTTGACATCCCAACACAATCGACTCATTCCTACACCCTCTTTCTATGTAGAGTCTTTCTTATTCCCTTGATAATCATCAAGTTCTTAGAGGATACATGCCTAACTTTTTAATATAGAAATATAAGTAATTTTGCCTTATTTACTCCCTTATGATTTTTTTCTTTCATGCTTATCTTTGTATGCTTCTGTTCAATCTTATATTTGAAAGTCAAAATTTTCCGTTCATCTCTGATCTTTTTCATAAGGAATGCTTGAAAGTCTTCTATTTCATTGAATATCCATAATACTCAGTTTTGCTGATTAGGTTCTTTTTGGTTGTAATACTAGCTTTTTTTTGCCTTTTGGAATATCATTTAATGTGGTAGTTGCAGCTTCTTTTTGGCTGCTTGATGTACTTTTTTCTTAGACCTGGCAACTCTGGAATTTAACTATAGTATTTCTGGGAGTTTTTGTTTTGAAATCTCTTTCAGATGGTATCTAGTATTTTGTCTTTTCTATTTTAGCCTTTGGATCTAAAATGTTGGAGCAGTTTTCTTTGATAATTTCTTGAAAGATGGTGTGTAGGCTCTTTTTTCATCATGGCTTTCAGACAATCCAATAATTCTTAAATTACTTTTCCTGAATCTGTTTTCAAGATCAGTTGTTTTTCCAATGAGATATTTCATGTTTTATTCTATTTTTAATTGTTTTTGCTTTGAGGATTTGCTAATAATAGTTTTGATTTTATTGTCTTTGTCTGAATTTGTATCTTGATCTTCCTTGTCATTTCATTGTCATAAATTCTTTTTCACTGTCTGCTCATTTTCCCACTCTTTGGAACTTTATGTTATTGTTGGATCCTAGAAGTTTGGGAGGAGCACTGTCTTAAATATCAAGCTTTTTCACATTGCTATTTTTAGAAATAACTCTGGAGAGTTTTAATTTTTCAATGCTTCCAAGATAGTACTAGCTAGAGGAAGATATGGTCACCGTTCTCCTGCTCTCTATTTTTGTTCCCTTGGAATTACAATTGACATTGTTCCTCAAGATCTTTACTCCTTTGGGATTGGAGACAATATTATTTGGGTTCTCTGATCTCTTGGGGTTGGAAGTAATACTGTGCATTAGAGCTTTCACTCCCTCATAACTGAAAGTACTCCTCCCCATTTAAAAACTATGATTCAGAAATGGACATTGGCAATGGAATTGTGAAACAGAGTCTGGTCCTGTTTCTAGTACTTGTACAGGGGTCCTTTGTTATGTCTTTCTGATTAGCTGCCAGTTCTTGCTATCTAAAGCTTAAGAGCTCAAGATTGCTTCTGGTTCAATCACCACTATCTCATCTCACAACTGGTGTTTTATATATGTGACCTCTGGGCCAATTACCTGCCTAAGTTATAGATTTTTCTTTTTGACCTTCCATGTTGTGCCAGACTGGAAGATTGTTTTATTCAGATTTGGGTTGATTCTGCCACTCTAGAGTTATAAAGTGCTACCTATTATTAATTCTAATCCCTTTCTTCTGTTAATTATTTCCTATATATCCTGTATGTAGTTTGCTTTGTCTATATTTGTTTGCATTTTGTCTCCCCCATTAGACTGTAAGCTCTTTGAAGGCAGGGAATAAAAACAAAACAACACAAAACAAAATCTGATAAAGGGATTTCATTTAACCATGCAAAAAAGACATTACGCTAATGGTTTTCTACTCCTTTGCCAAGGGGAGGTAACCCATGTATCATGTCTGTTGTTTGGGATCATTACTGGTTTTAATTACCTAGATTTCCATGTTCTTTTAGTGATTCTTTCCTTTGTGTTACTATTATCTCTATGAATAATGTCTATTTTATAATAAATCTCTATGAATAATGTCTATGAATAATTCTATTTCAGTCTGTATCTGTTCATATAAATTTTGTCATGTTTCTCTGAATTGTTCATGGTGATTGATTTTTTACTACTCAATAATATTTCTGTATATCTACAAACTCCAATTTATCCAGCAATTCCCCATAGATGAGTAAGAATTTACTTTCAGAAGAACTCATTAGATACTGATAGTTAACATCTGTTGCAGGAAAGCCCATTTTCCTAGTTATTTTTTCTATCATATTAACTTCCTTAGGCTATTCAGAGAACTATAACTGCTGTAGATTATATACTGTGACCTTTGGAGCACATTGTTTAAATGTTACTCATGTTCACAGATGCAATTATAGCATTATATCTTCTCTTGTATGCCTAAACTGTTTGATATTTGATAGGTTTTGCAAGAAAAGCCAGTAGTTAACTTCAATATGTTTTTCCTGTACTGTATAATTATAGTGAAGGTATGGGCTACCCCAGTCCGTCTCTCCTCCTATTACAGGGTCGATGGCTCACAGATTTTTGTGTGCAGAAAGGGAGAGACAAAGATTCTAAAGGTGAGTAAGCAGACTATCAAGACTGCTTAGTAATTAACTAAGTGATGTTTCATGTTCCTCTATTTTAAAAAATGACTACTGCTACATCTCTATCCCTAAGATATCCAAAAAAGGGGAAAGGACCTAATTGCACAAAAATATCTATAGCAACACTTTTTGTGGTGGCTAAGAATTTGAAATGAAAGGGATGCCCATCAATTGGGGAATAGGTAAACAAGCTGTGACATAATGAAATATTATTGTGCTATAAGAAATGGTAAGCAATTTGACAAAAGTACAGCACCCATTCTTATTAAAAATTAGTAGGGAGCATAAGAATAAAGGAAATATTCCTTACAATGATAAGCAGTATCTATCTAAAACCATCAGCAAGCAATATTTGTAATAGAGAGAAGCTGGACACATTTCTAATAAGATGAGGATTGAAATAAGGATGCTCATTATCACCACTATTCATACAATATTGTACTAAAAAGGTTGGCTTTAGCAATAAGAAAAGAAAAAGAAATGAAAGGAATTAGAATAGGCAACGAGGAGATAATCCTCACTCTTTGTAGATGATATGATAGTATGCTTAAGAGAGTCCTAGAGAATCATCTAAAAACGTACTTGAAACAGTTAACAGCTTTAACAAAATTGAAGGATATAAAATAAACCCACATAAGGCATAAACATTTCTATGTATTACTAACAAAGTCCAGCAGTAAGAGATAGAGATATTCCATTTAAAATAACTATAGACAAAATAAAATATTTGTTATCTCCCTGCCAAGACAAACACAGGAACTATATGAACACAATTACAAAATACTTTTAACAAAAAATAAAGTCAGATTTAAACAATTGGAAAAGTATCAATTGCTCATGTGTAGGCCAAACTAATGTAATAAAAATGACAGTTCTAACCAAATTGGTCCACTTGTTCAGTGTCATACCATTCAAACTACCAAAAATTATTTTATAGAGCAAGAAAAAATAATAATAAAATTCATTTGGAAGAACAAGAGATCATGAATATTAAGGGAATTAATGAAAAAAATACAAAAGATAATGGCCTAGCAGCACCAGACCTAAAATTCTATAATAAAGCAGCAGTCTTCCAATATATATGTTACTGTCTAAGAAATAGAATGGTGGATCAGTGGAATAGATTAGACACATATGACATAATAATCAATGGCTGTAGTAATCTGGTATTTGATAAACTTCAAAACTCCAGCTTCTGGGATAAGAGCTCACCTTTTCACAAAAATTGCTGGAAAAACTGGAAAATAATATACCAAAAATTCAGCATAAACCTATATGTCACACCTCAGATTGAAATAAGGTCAAACTGGGTGCATGATTTGTACCTAAGGGGTGATACCATAAGCAAATTAGGAGAGCAAGGGTTAGTTTATGTATCAGATCTTTGGCGAAGGGAGGAATTTATGGCCAAAGAAAAACTAGAAAACATTATGAAATGCAAAATTGTGAACTTTGATTACATGAAATTAAAAAGATTTTGCATAAACAAAAGCAACATAGCCAAGATTAGAAGGGAAGCACAAAGGTATGAAAATTTTCTGATAAAAACCTTGTTTCTAAAATATATAAAGAACTGTGTCAAATTTATATGGCTATAAGACACTCTCCAAGAGACAATATTTGTATGGACAGACAATATTCAAATGAAGAAATTAAAGCTATCTATTGTTATATGAAAAATGTTCTAAATCACTATTGATTAGAGAAATGAAAATTAAAACAGCTCTCAGACTGGCTAAGAGGAATGTTGGCTAAGATAATATTATCATTATATTGCAGGGGATGTGGGAAAACTGGGACACTAATGCATTGTTGGTGGAGTTTTAAAGTGATCCAACTATTCTGGAGAGCAATTTGGAACTCTGCCCAAGGTATAATCCATACCCTTTGACTCAGGAGTGCCACTACTTGGTCACAAAAAAGGAAAAAAATCACATGTGCAAAAAAGTTTGTAGTAGCTCTTTTTTTGTGGTGGTAAAGAATTGGAAAATGAGTAGATGCCCATCAGTTGGGAAATGGCTGAATAAGTTATGGTATATGAAATAATTTATGAAATATTATCATTCTATTAAAATGATGAACAAACTGATTTTAGAAAGTCCTGGAAGAATTTACATGAACTGATGCTGAGTAAAACAAGAAGAACCAGGAACACATTATGCACAGTAACAGAAAGAACTTGTGTTGCTCAAGACTTGGTTCTTCTCAGCAGTTCAATGATCCAAGTCAATCCCAATAAACACTGGAGGAAAAAGTCATCTTCATCCAAAAAGGAAAATATGGAGGCTGACTGTAAATCAACATACGCTATGTTTACTTTTTTCTTTTTCTTTTGTTTTTTTCCTCCTAATTTTCCCTATTTGTCCTGATTTTTCTCTCCCAACATGACTCATAAAGAAATGTGTTTTTAAAAAATGAATGTAATGTACAACCAGGATGATTTCAGAAAAACCTGGAAAGACATCCATGAACTGATGCATAGTGAAGTGAACAGAAACAGGAAAACATTATGTATAGTAGTATAGTATTGTTTGATGAAGAACTATGTATAACTTAGCTATTCTCAGCAATACAATGGTCAAAGACAATCCCAAAGGGCTTATGATGAAACCTACTGTCTACATCCAGAGAAATAATTGATGTTGATTGAATGGAGCATGCTGTTTTTTCACTTTCTTTGCATTTTTCTCCTTTATTCAAGTAATCTTATACAAAATGACTAATATAGAAATGTTTTATATAATTGTACATGTATAATCTATATCTGCTTACTGTCTCAAGGAGGAAGGAAAAGAGGGAAGGAAGGAGGAATGGATAGAATTTGGAACTCAAAACATTTTATAAATTTTTTTTTTAAAGATCAGTATTTTGTGCATCCCTTCAATACTTTTCAGTGATGTATTGAAGCTGTCCTGCTCTCAAGGGGTTTATACCTAAATCTAACCCTGACAATATTCTACAGGTTTACTTAGGAGCATATATCAGAATAAAAGTTAAATTTATCTTTTTCTCTTCATGCATATTTAGGGTTATTTTTAAAAAGTGTGATGAACTGGCTTTACCTTTCAGAAATGAAGGTACAATAGCATTTTGGTAAACAACATTTAATGTTTTAACTTTAACAATGATCTCTTTTGGAGGCCTATGTCAGAAATTCATTTCTGAAATACCTGATATTTTGTATTGACATCCACTTATGACCTAATTATATATCATTTTAAGGTAGATAACAAATCTGAAGACTGGTTTTCAGATTTCCCTATTTTTAAACTTACAAATTCATAGTTAATAGATTTTTTTTAATTTTTATTTTTTTCCTGAGGCTGGGACTAAGTGACTTGCCTAGGGTCACACAGCTAGGAAGTGTTAAGTGTCTGAGATCAAATTTGAACTCGGGTCCTCCTGAATTCAAGGCTGGTTCTCTATCCACTGCGCCACCCAGCTGCTGCCATAGTTAATAGATTTAAAGCTAAAAGGTATGTTAGAGATAAAGTAGTCCAGAACTCTCATATTACAAAGCTCAAACTTGCTCAAGATCACAAAGCTAGTAAGTAGCATAATTATGAACCTAGGCACTTTGGTACCAAATTCTTCACTCTTTTCACTGCATCATGCTGCCTTTTAATTCCACAGGCCGTGAGTGGTGCCATGGAATGATGGATAGAGAATTGGCTTTCTAGTCAGAAAGATCCTTCAGACTAACCATTGAAAAGACCATTAGATTCATGATCTAATCAACAGCACTTCATTTCTCATTTTTATCCCATCTATAAGACTTAAACTATCCATGGATTAAGGAATGATATCAGATGATATGCAGATGTATGTCAAATATTTCAGTGATGGAATGGAACACCCTAAAACTCTCTGGCCCTGGTTTGACCTCCCTTTGGGCACTGAAGTTCCTTCTTAAGCTTAGCACTGGCATTGTTCCCATATTGGATGTTATTCAATACTAGGTCTTACAAACAACTCCACCTCCTTTTATTTTTTTCCCTTGAAGTTTTTTTTTTTTCTTTAATGTTAATCTACATATCTTACGCCTCCATAATTACAATGGTTGGAGGAGTAGAAGCCAAACAATTAAATTCTCCATAGGTGCTGGGGGTAATGGTTTCTCATGAATCAGAAGATTAAGCTTGGCAACAAAGAATGGTACAAGATGGTCTAAACTCTGTTTTTCCTGCAGAACTGGCAAATAGTCTCAAATCAAAAGGCAGTTCTCCTTAATTACCACTGTATGAGGCAGTGGGCTAAAAGCAGGCTCATTCTGTAATGTTTTCTGTATAGCTACAGTATGTACACACAATGCAGGCCTTTATGTACCGTCTAATAGACAATATTACACACACTATTATTGCTGACTTTCATCTGATGTGGAGATACAGCTGGTAAGCTTAGGACACTGGCCCCTGAGCTGTGTGTGCATTGAACTAAAGGAGCAGTTTTACTTGCTCAAGCTAGTCAAGACTATTTATATTTAAACACATTTCTTCACAACTTACAACATGTCGCACTAGGTGACAGTCCGTGAGCTGGACAGACTGCAATCACAGGCATGTAGCCTTCGTGAAGCTCTCAAGCTGGAGCTTGTGGTGAGCTTCACCAAGTTTACACATTTTCTCTCTTTCTTTACCCTAGAATAAGCTACCCTGCTGATCCAGAGTCCTTCTGGGACGTGATCTCTTCTAGCAGGAAATCAAAGAACTGATGCAGTGAGAGGAAGAGCAGAGCTGAGGGACAGTGTGGGGGATTGAGGAGATGGGGGAGATTTCTTCCTTCCCATCCTTCTTTCCTCTCCCCAAATTAAACTTGCTTGTTTATTGAAATTGGTCAAACAGTTTAATTAGCATTCCCTGTTTGTTATTTCTTTAATCAAGGTTTCAAACAGAACAAGGCAACAAGCCAGGCCAATAATGAGTCTCTTCTACCTACTCCTAAGTTAAATACTTATTGAGATTTCCTTTCATTTCCCAGGAATCTTTTCACTTGCTGATGGTGCTTTCACTCATCATCAAGGTTACTGGGCATCTTGCATAAATGCATACTAATTGGCAACAAGCAATGTATATATTTATGTAAATATATAGTTACATAAAGGATACTAGAAAAATATGCATACTTTTTTTTTTTTGAAAGCCAGAAGAGTAGAATGTGTTTCTAATGAAATCTGTGATAATGTGAAGGCTGTCTATGAAGAAAAAATAAGTGATTCATCAGGTCTACTGACTCATGCTTCAAAAGCCATAAATTAACCTTTCTACTGTTAGAAAGTTCACCTGAGACCAATAAGCATGGAAATAAAAATAATTATTGAAAAAAATGTTAAAGTATTCAATTGCTTAGGTTTCTACCATGTCATGGTAATTATTTTTTTTTAAAGTGGAAGGTCAATAGTAGACAAAATACCACCTTATTATTTTTTTACATCATTACTTGTTTTATTCAAAATACCACCTTACTTTTAGCTACAAGTAGAGATAATTTAGGCAAGAAGTAAAGAAATTATGCAAATCCTAATTTGCAAAGTTTTTCTTTTAGATTCTTTTTGGTACATTTAGACTAAATGTAATAATTATTTGAAAACTTTTTTTGAATTGAATGTACAATATAAGGAAACTTTATGAAAACAATGGAAGAGAATATCAGAGTTGTAAATGAGGGTAGTGGTGAACCACCAGCCCATAATATGTATAGCCTGATATCAGACTGGTGCTGGTGATCTATTAAGTTCCACAAAGCTTCACAAACATTGACAACTGACACAATAATAAAATTAGCCACTCATTAAAAAAATCAAAGCCAAAATTTGAGAAACAGACATTGTAAAGGAATGGTAGATGTGAGCAGGACCAGGACCGGGACCAGGACCGGGACCAGGACCAGGACCAGGGCCAGGACCAGGACCAGGTAAGTCTTTTGTGAGAAGATACACAGGTCAAGGTCATATAATGGAGTTTGGACTTTTAAAAAGTACTCAAAGATTTTGTTTTTTCTCAATCTTTAAATTCTTAATGGAGTATTCTTAGTCTAATGCATAATTTCTGGGAGAGTTGTTTGGAGGAAAATGAATGGACAGAGAAGTCAGTGTGCTGATTTGAGGTAATCAAATTTTTATGGGATAAAAGAGATTCTAGGAGCAACTAAGTGCTAAAGTAGAATGTTGTGCTTGAAATCAAGAAGACTCCTCTTCTTAAATTCTAATTTGGCCTTAGACACTTACTAGCTTTGTAACATTGGGAAAGCCACTATTTGCCTCAGTTTCCTTATCTGTCAAATGAATTGGAGAAGAAAATTGTAAAATACTCCAGTATCTTTGCCAAGAAAAGCCAAAGGGGCTCCCGAAAAGTCTGACATTACTGAAATAACTGAATAATAGCAACAAAATAGTTCCTAATAGATTCTTCTCTGGTGCATATGAGAGAAAAGGGACTAGTAATCTCTTTTTGATTTTAGGGATCATAGATTTAGATGTGGAAGGGACTGTACAAGTCATTTGAATATAACTGGATTCAAGGTTCTAGATTCTGGACTTGGATCACAGTTCTGCTACTTCTTGGGAGACCCAGGGCAAGTTACTCAAGTGGATCTCACTTTATTCATTGGTAAAATGAAAAGTTTGGTCTATAATCTCCTCTTGCATCCTTTCCAGCTCTAAATCTATACTCTTACAGCTAATCCAAATTTTTTCTTAAATGGACAAGGAAACAAGGGCATATAGATTAATCAATTTGCCTAAGACTTTGGGGTGGTACAGGTGGATTCGAGGTTTCTCAGAGCAAGAACAGGAACCAGAAAGGCAGATAAATCTAGTCAGAGACAAAATCTGTCTCTGAAACTGGACACCCCCTGCCTTTGATATGGATAGTTAGGGCAGGCACAAAGGATGGCCTTATTTAATCAGGGTCTCTAGGATGAAAGAGAAGAGTGGTCCTTTGAGTTGGGGTTCCTGGCTTCCGTTCTGCTTGGGAGAGATCCAATTGGGTCTAATTGAAGGGTTTCCAAATCAGTCAGGTCTATGGGGATAATGGTGGAAGATGGTTTAGTTCGATTTTTTTAAAGCAAATCTCAAGATGGGCAATCATCTCTGTCTGAAGCTCTAGTGGTTTTCCTCTAGTTCATTTAAAAATTTTTGCTTTTTAATCAATATTATTTATTTTTATTTTACCAAAGTGTTAAATTTGAAGTTAGGGAGACCTAAGTTGAAATCCCAATATTTTAGCTATGTGACCATGGGCAAATCATTTAATCTCTGTAAAATGAGAAAATCAGACCTGATATTTTTAAGGTCCTTTACAGATCAAAATCTATGATCCCATGATCCTTATCCAATGAGTTATTTCTTATAATAAAGTAAGGGAAGGCAGAGTGTAGAGAGAAGAAATTAGTATAGTAAAATTTAGTTCACTTTAGAACAAAGATATCAAATTTTCTGTCTGGGCCACAAGTTACCCCAAACTTGCAGTGCATCCTGAACTGGGTGAAAATTTAATTGGGAATTTTTTTTTTTTTTTTCCCTGAGGCTGGGGTTAAGTGACTTGCCCAGGGTCACACAGCTAGGAAGTGTTAAGTGTCCCAGATATGAACTTGGGTCCTCTTGAATTCAAGGCTGGTGCTCTATCCACTGCGCCATCTAGCTGCCCCCGGGGAAATTATTTAACAAAATAAATAAGATACAATACAAACATAAGTTCCTAATAACAACTCTTACATGGTAATTTGCACTATTGTTATTATTATTATTATTTACAGATGAGGATATTAAGACTTGAATGATAAATGATTTGGCTAGTCACAAAGCTAGCATGATCATAGATATATCAAACTTGGGACTTAAATCTGGATTTCCTATTTTCATGTAGGTTTCTCTTTAAACACTGAATCCAACTACTATTCACTTCAAAGCTACTGATCCTTGTGCCTGTTTTCTTTTTTTACATCATCAATTTTCTTTTTTTAGATGTATTCCTTTCATTGAGTTTTTCTTTTCTTCTTTCAAGTTCTTATCTCTCCTGTCTATCTAATTAGTCTTTGTTTCTCCAAGTTTCTTCATTTTTAAAAGACTGTAAATTATATATTTTACTTTTTATAGTATTTACTAAACTAAATTATCTTTATTCTTATTCTAAAAGCCAAGTGAATCTTCTCTTAACTGATTTATTTTTTCCTGCAGGCCAGACACCCAAGACATAGAAGCTTGTTTGCCTTAGTGCATAATGGCAGATTTGGGTTAAAGTCTCAATCTGAGTTTTTGGAAGGGTTGTTCAAAACTCTGATCATTACAATGGAAGGTTCAGGGTGCCTCATTCTCCCTAATCCGCATAGCCACCTTCAAGAGAATAAGTATTTCCCATTTCAGCCCCTCTCCTTTTACTTGGGATTATCAGTAAATTATGTAGTTAGTCTCTTAAAGATGTTTCTCTATTATATTTAATAATCACTTATTTGAAAAATATAGGTGAGCAAAGAAGTGAGAGTTATTTTCCTCTCAGCTTTCCATAGAGGAAAATTCCATCAGAGCAATGCCTGCCACCAGGCACCAGCCCAGACTCTAGGGATGTAATGACAGACTTCCTGGCATCTTATTCTCCAAGGAATAAGAGACAT
This sequence comes from Sminthopsis crassicaudata, assembly GCF_048593235.1. NCBI lineage: Eukaryota > Metazoa > Chordata > Mammalia > Dasyuromorphia > Dasyuridae > Sminthopsis > Sminthopsis crassicaudata. The sequence goes on from NC_133618.1 coordinate 280,713,144, forward strand.
GTTTTCATGGAGCTTGTTCCATTTTTAGGAAGCAAAATCCTGTCTTCTCTACAGGCTTATATAGTAAACATAAGAGAAAACCGGACAAGAAAGATAATTATGCAACAAATCCTAGTACCATCACTAGACTTCCTGTTTATTAGAATAACTCCTGTGGAGTAATCATCCTAGAGCCCAATAAATTAAGTGCTGCATTTCAACAGGGAACTTAATATAGGAAAATAAATATTTTGAGCCAGGTTTAGTGGTGAATAGAAATGGAAGCCCAAATATGTTTGTTGTGCTGATTTTCAGCATTTATACTTTTCACCTTGTGTGGCAACTAGCTCTCTCTGTGTGTATTTTAACAAAATTTACCTGCCATAGTTCTGGAACACGAAGAATAAAGACATTTAAAAAAAAGGAATCCAAGGTAAGTCCCTAACGGCCCTTTTAAACTCATTAGGTACACTAAATATTAATACACAAAGGAAGGCTTTTTTAAAGAGCATATATTTTCCCTTAGATATTAAACATAGCTCCAGCCACTGGAACACCTCTTAACTGACCTGGAAAGATTTGTAAATAATACTGAACACTTGGATTTGTGGGTTTCTAAATAAGTTTAAAAATACCATATCTTGCATTCTTAGCATCCAGTAATTAACCACATGTGGATACTCAAGCAAACAATTGTTGAACTTGATCCATGAATGTGTTATACTTGGGGCTTATTTTCTGCAAACTTTAATTAAGGCAAAAACAAGTTTAGACTATTCTGAAGAGAAAAATGTGCATCTTATCAGTGGAGTTGCTTTCACCCTCTCTGTGAATCATCTTCCCTCACAACCTCAGAGAAGGCAGGTTTTACCTTGCTCATTGCAGTCAACGCTAGAGGCTCCCCAGTCAGAGTCTATAAAAAATGATGGAATCTTAGAAGTGGGGGAAGGTGGAAGGGTTAAGCCCCCTATGGAGAGGGGGCAAGTCAGGCTTGTGAGCTGAACAGCAATGTGGAAATTTGCTGCAGTAATTACTCTCCTATCATTAGTGACAGGCAATTGCCATGGCAACCCTGCAGCCACCTGTCTCTCACATACAAGCGACATATTCTTCAGAATGAAATAAAAGAGTACCTTAAAGTCAGTTGTTGAACTAGGCGTATATAGCATATAAAAGAAATGCATGTCGGTCCTAAGAATATTAGTCATGATAGTCACTGGGTTCTTAGAATGAAAAAAACAAACAACCAAAAAAAACCCAACAGACTTAAACACAAACACACATATACACAATTTGTGAATTTATTTATTTTTCTGATATATTTTCGGGTTTAGCAATAATAATGCCTTTGATCTTCACAGTGTTATTTCTAGATAGTACTTTTACAGGTAAAACCATTGGGAGAGTGGGATAATTATACATTATGATGCAAATCACATAATTCAGTCTCATTAGATATTTGTTGATTTAATTTATTTAGGTAGGAAAGAGCATTGGTCTTGGAATTCAAGACTTCCATTCAAGTTCCTTCCCTATCATGATGATTGGGTCAGAACTTTAATTGTCTCTCTTTCCTCATCTTTAAAATGGGGAGAATAATATATATGGAGAGAATAATAATATTTGCCTCACAGGGTTGTTGGGAGAAATGCTCTTTGTAAGCCATACATTTCTCTGGAAATGTGACAAACCATTATTGTCTAACAAAAAGACAAATCTAATTCAGCTATGTTGTAGAATATCATGTTAAAAAATTCTTAATTTTCCCCCATTTCAGATTGAATTTTAGAGATTGTTACCTCAACATTGCACTCTTCTTTTTTGGCATTGCCTTTAATAAATTATCTATTTTCTTTTTATATTACTTATACTTCCCAATTTATCCTTCCTCATCTTCCTCTTTCCAGAAAGCCATTCTTTATTAAAAAAAAAGTATATCAAAAAACTCTGACATTAGTTGTAGCATAACATACCTATAGACTTCCACCTCTTCAAAGAAGGGAGAGAAGTTTGGCGCAATTTTTAAATCACATCATTCTCGTATTGACACTTTGATTTCCAAAACATTTTTAGGTATTTTGTTTCTACATCAAGGAATTTTTCATCAGATCGTTTTCTTCTAATGGTATATTATCTAGATAAGGAATTCTTAACTTTTTTTCTTTTTGTATCATGGACCCTTGGGTGGTCTGGTGAAACCTATCTACCCCTTCTCAAAATAATATTTGTAAATTCACAGGATTACAAAGGAAGCCAGTTCTTACTATATGTGTCACATATATGTACATATGTGTGTATTATATATGCCCACCTATATATATTCATACCATATATTACATATATGCATATATATGTGTGTGTATATATATATATATATATATATATATATATATATATATACATACACTTTTATAAGTTTGTGGACTCCAGATTATGTACACTAGATTTTTTCATATAAAGGTTCTGCAAACCTTAAAGAGTTACAAAATGCTATTATTATCACTACAATTTAGACAAGCCTCAGTATCAGCTGAAATTTATCTTTTGAATTTGAAATTCCCTGATTATTATTGCTTCTTTAATTCTGTTTACACTTTTCTCCTTAAATTTTGAGTTTGACTCATTGTAAAATTCTGATTAAAGATGTTAATTTTCTCTTTGTTCCAGTGGAGGCATTCATCTTAATATTAGAATCTGGTAGTTATGTCCTTTTACTTGAACTTTTTCCTAAAAAAAAACCAATATGAGAAATAGCTGTTTGGGTAGATTAGAATTAGGAGACTGTTTACCAAATGACTATACATTGTTGCTTCCATACATTATGCTAAGTAAATTGAATCCTAAGCTCTCTTGGAGCACACAATCCCCAAACACAGCCAAGATTGGGCATCTTTCCAATTCCATAGACAGAGCTATATATAAACACAAATGTAAGACTTCATGGGCTGACTTTAGGATTTCTTTTCAAATTATAGTAGAAAGAACCTCATTTAAGTTATGTTTTCATACAAATTCTACATTGTCAAATTCATCATTTCAATTGTCAAAGATCTTTAATTTTTGTTGGTATGGAAAATCTTCCCACTAAGGCTCATTGTGGCCCCATCTGTAATAGTAGATGTTTTAGGAAGTTGTCTGCAGAGATTTTTAAGTGACTCCATGATCCTGACAAATTTGGTAAATGTTAGAAGGGAGGATTTGAACCCAGTCTCCTTAAGTCTGAATCCAGCAATCTATCCAGCAAACTGCTGAATTTTCTTTCAGAACTGAGGTAGTGTGTAATAGAATGAAAAGAGCACCAGAGTGGGATTGTCAAGGAGGGGAGGTGAAATTTAGGTTCAAATATGAATTCTTGATATCTATCTTTAGCAAGTTATTTATCTATTAAAGGCCTCAGGGTTTGGATTGGGCCATCTATCATTTAGGATTTTTGAAGGAGATGTCTCATATATACTTGATAAATAGAATTAAATTTGTTCTTACCATCATTTGTTTAGATGACAGCTTTTTTCATCCTGACTGATTTCATTTTCACAAGAATAAGTTCCAACAGTACAAATACTTTCTTTCTGTTGGCCTTCCCATTGTATTCTTGTTAAATATATTTTTCAGTTCTCTAAATTTCCATGATCTTCTGAAAAAATTTTTGAACAATTGGCTACACACTATTTCCACTAGATGTCACCAAACTCCTGACAAAAGCAATTCTAAATACAATTCTTTCAAATAGATTTCTCCCCCCCCACCACCAGTTTTCTTAACCCTATCATTCACTGTCCTATGACTTCATCTGAGGCAATAAAAATTGAAGTCAACAGTAAGAAAATCTGTGATACATGGTTTTATGATATAAACTATAGTTTTAGATAATATCTTTAGTTTTTTAAAGCTATAATGTAATACTTTCTGTATATTAACTAGGGAAGGAAAAATGATACGAATCTCTAAATTTTCTTTTCTGAAGAGACTCAGAATAAGAAACTGTATTTTTCCATCATCTGGAAGATGAAAGACCAGAGTCCTCATTTAAGCTAAAGTCATTTCCTTAATAGGATCGCTGACTCCTAAATTAATAAATAGAAATATTTCAAATACTAGACTAATTTTTAAAAAATTTCTGAAGTCTATGAAAATATGCTGCAGTCTGCAAACCAGCCAACCAACTACTCTCCTATATGGAAAAACAGACTAAAATGAAGTATCTCTCATTTAACTTAACAAAAGACAGTAAAAGGAAACACATGTTCCTTTAAATGTATGGAATGCTATCTATTATATCTGCTCAAAAGCTGTCCTTTATCTGATTGGCTGACTTACCAACAATTTGGGGGGGTGGAGAAAGACTTTTTCCAATGAATTTGGCTTCTAGGATGACCGCAATTGACCAATCAAAAGGCATTTGTCATAAGCACAAACCATCTTAGAAAGAAATGTATGCAGAACAGTCCCCCCACATTATTGATCCCTCCTGTGACTTTGGTTCTTCATCTTAAATGCTACATTATTGTTCTTATATTTTGTCTCAGGACAATCCAGTTTAATATAGCTATGGAAGAATAACAAAGAAATGAACAAAATATACAATATTTCCCAGGGTCTATATCATCAATTTGATGGGTACCAACCTTTTAGATAGGAAATGCTAATAATCATGGTTCACACATAAAGGTGTATCTCTTCCCCTTCATTTCTCTAACCTCTATCATTTTTCATGCTTTGGAGGTGGAAAATCAGGAAAGTAAGGTGGGAGTCATTTGTGAAAATCTTGAGCTTCTTTAGGAGAGTAGTTTACCAAAATATTAGAGGGAGGACAGGAAACTAAAAAGTGAAAAAGAGGGGAAATACAAAATCAGGAAATCTTGCTTCCTCAGTAGTTCAAATGCCTCAAATACCTTCAAAGAACAAATTCTAATTAATTAAAAAGTCCATTTTCATATTAATAAACTTTTTGTTTATTCCTATCTTTTTTTTCAAATTTCACCAATTCAAATGATGAGACCTGTATTTTCTGAATATCTTTCTTTACATTAATCAAAACATATATTTAATATTAAGCATAGTACTCAAATTGGGCCTAAATATGTTTTGTACATATACTCTGATTTGTAAATTATAGTCTTTATTGATACATTATCACTCATTATTATCATAAATAATATTGGTGTCATAAAGATATAGTTTTTGCAAATTTTCAATTATATTAAGCTTAAACTCAAAGTATCTTAAAGATTGATTGTAATAAAAAGTAGTAATATCTAATTGACACAATAGTCAAAGATTTAGCACAGGAGTCTTCTATTTAAAATATTTTTTTGCTATATTTTAAAATCTAGTTTTATTTTATCATTTACTTTGGTTCCTGAGCCAAGACCATATATGGCAGAGACTCAGAGATGCAACTGTTTTAGGACCCTTATGCTGTATTTATGATTTGCTTATTGTCTAGTTCTCCATAAATTGATAGTCCTCAGTATAAGATATGTTAAATTTTAACATTATAAAAAAGTGTTAAGGTCTGTTCCTTTTCTAGAACTCTATTGTGTGGGGGGAAGAACAGTGAAATGAATTAGGAAACCTGGCTTTCAATTCTAACTCATATCTTTTTAACTAGCTGTGTGATTTCAGGTAGGTACCTCCACTCTCCAAGCTCGCTTTCTTAAGTGGTTTCATAATTCAACTCCCCTCATTTATAAATTTAATCACAATGCTACTCTGGCCTTTTTGACTCTAAAGAATACTTACAGGAGTAAAGGAATGATTTTTTTTCCCCCAACATTGAAGGGAGTTTCAGTGGATTGAACCCACCCAATTCAAGACTGATATTTTATATTTTTAAATATTGATTTCTTTCCAGACAAGATGCCCTTCAGATTGATTTTTTTCCCTTAAAAGTATTTCTTAATTTAACTTTCTCTTTTTTGGGACAGGGATTATTTTTAGTGAATTCCTTGGTGCCCTGAGATAAGCTTACTGGGAAGGTATGTGCAGTTTTATAAATAAAGATATCAATAAGTAGAAAACTTGAGGTCAAGTACTTTACCCTGGAATGTCATTTGCTTCTGGAACCAACCATGAAGATTTGCTCATCTCATAGTTGAAGGATGTTGAAACACATTTCTTGCCAATATGGCTTCATCTGGAGTGTGGATGGGCTCTTCATTCTGACACATTGCATAAATGGCAAATGTAGATGCTAAATACTACTGATGATTAGCCATACAAAAAATGCTTTTTAGTCTCATTCTTGACAGGAATGACAATCCTTTGGCCAGACTCACCTCCTTCTGGACACCAAGGGCTGTTCCAGTCTTGGTTTTGCCATCTGGTTTCAGTAAAAGCCAGAAATGATAAGAGAAAAGGGATTCTTAAAGAGGCAGCAAATAGAAAGGTTCTTTTGATTGTATGTGACCACCTTAATAATTCAGGAAACTTGTTCTTTTATGCATAAAGTCAAATCAACAAACATGCAATAGGCTTCTATTTTGTATAGATTGCTAGGCCAGACCCTGGAGGAGAGATAAAGTATAGATAAGGTACTTCTTAAGAAGTACCCAGTAGTGTTATGTATAGAGTGCTGGGAGTGAAGTCAATGAAGATTCATCTTCCTGAGTACATATCTGATCTCAGACACTTCTTAGTTGTGTAACCACTTAATTCTATTTGCCTCAGTTTCTTCTTGTGTAAAATGATTATTTTGTAAAATGTAAAATGACCATGGGTATTTCATTTTGTTCCAATGTAGAATCCCAAATGCTGGAATACTGGCCTGAATCAAGCCCAAGAAGGAAGTGGTAAACCATTCCAATACCTTTAAGAACCCCAAAGTGGGATCTTAAATAGTGGGACCTGACTGACAACAACTCAACAACAAATGGGGAAAAAATCCAGTGCAGATAATTATAATAAACATGCATGAGGAAGTATATTAGAGAGTTATAAAACAAAGGACTACATGGTAAGTGGAGGCATGAAAATAACCACTGAGATGGAAACAAATGTTCCCCAAAATTCCATTTCTAGTAAATAAACATTATGGGATAATAGATATGGAACATAAAGAATCTCAAAAGTTATCTGACTTTTAGCTGCTTTTAAACTTAACCTCTTCATTTTACAGACAAATGCAACAAAACTGAAAAGTTAAGTGACTTGCCTAAGATCACTATGGTAGGAGCACTATCCTAACGTCTCCCCTTATGCAGGCTAGCCTAATTTTTCCTTGAGACATTTCTTGGGATTTGGTTTGTTCAGGGAACTGAGGATTGTTGACTTCATTTCCCCATTGCCTAATTACAAAGCAGCCAGGAGGACTTTGGAGAAGCTCTCATATAAGAGTTTTGACTGGCAGATTGTAACAGGAGCTTTGCTCAGCTGAATCAACTCAAAGGGTTCTCATTGTCTTTCCCACTTGAATATTCTTCTCCAGATATTCTTAAGTCAATCACTTTTTGTTAAATGTTGAATGATTTCTGAGTGTTTCATTTTGTTGAATGTAGCATCCAAATTACTGGAGCACTGGCCGGAATTAAGCCCAGCCCAGACTAATCATACAGGTATAAATGTCAGAAGTAGATTTTGAACTCAGGCTCAAGGGTGTGTAGATTATTCCACATTTATGGTGTATTTGTGAGTTTGCTCTGTAAACTTAGGTATATAAGCCTGGCTAGATATCATTCAATTCATGAGGTTGTGCTGTAGAAATGAACTTGAGAATTTTTAGTGGTGGAGCATGCTCATTATAGGGATCATTTTCACAAGAGAAGATACAAAATTAGTCAAGCATTTATGTGGAAGCACTATGCTGTCAACACTTTTGTGACTCACTTAAAACTCAGTATCAGAGCTGTAATAAATAAACTAGTTTAATATACTTAGGGCAGCTTCACAAAATATATCCTTAAATGTTTCTGAGAAAAATTTAGTTGGGCTTGTTTGTGTGCACTTGTGAAACAGAAATCCTGTGAAATGAGGAGTCCTTGCTAGCACAGTTAGGTGTATGTGGGAGTGATCACTTTCTCTGAGGTAATGTTATATTCCATTGGAAGAAGACTAATGACATCACAAGGGTGATGTGGCAATTGGCTAAAGGTAAAGACCATCTGGTAGCTTCTATTTATGCTAATTACATTTGTTAAATATGTGCTAAGTTCAGTGGCTTCTTTTATACTAAAAAAAATGCTTTTAGCACCTTCTAACTTTCAGCACTTAAAGGGATAGACCCAGGTGCCTCATCTGATAGTAAAATGGAATGTGAGCTTCTCCTCATTTTGAGAGAATTCAGTGATTTATATATTTCCACAATGTCTTGTATATCTGGCTGATAGTGTAAGATCTTTTCCTTCTCTAACATGGTTCAAGTGCCACTAAAATGTTTCTGATAATATGTAGGTTAGGTGGATTTGGAATAAAATTGATGTCAGTAGAAACTAGTGGATAGTAGAAACTAGTGGATAGTGCCTGATATATCTGGAGCTAAGAGAAGTTATGACAGTCTGCTGATAAGTGTTTAAAAATCGCTTTTCTAGAAAAAAATGTGCCAGGATATATTTTTGAGTTCAATTTGCATTATTAATATTTTCTTCATCACTTCCTTCAGCTTAAACAATCAGCAAAATTATAAAGTAAACCCTGACTTAGAGTTTTTGTAGATTTCTGAGGTATAAATGCTCATACTGAAAATTTAGCCATTAATTCCTGTGAGAGATTAGAGTTGGTTCTAGGACATCTCTTGCTTTAGGTCAGTGTCAAGTGCCCTAACAATTCTTAACCTTAGAATAGTATAGCTGGCCAATGGAATAGGAGCTGGTATTACTTGCGTGTTGCTGGGGCCAAAATTCAACATTTCTTCCACTGAGACACTACAATTTCTTTCTCTATTTCTTTTTCTACATCTCATCTCTTGCCATTGCCTGATCCTTTCCTTTGAGGTTCTATTTTTGTAATAAAGGCAAGTAAGCTAGCAATCAAAGTAAATATTCAGAGAACAAATGTGTTTTCAATGAAGCATTCAGCTAATATCAAGAGTTAATTTTCATTACCACTTTGATAAGAACTTCAAAATTATTACTACAAATATAAACCATAGATGTAATAAAAACATAGTTCTCAGGGATTTGAATCAAATCAAATTGTGAATCAAAAACTGGAACAATCCATTCTAATTTGTTGAGCTCCAGGTAAACCTAAAATATTATTATTATTATTTTGTCAAACGGCAAACAGAAATAAAGTTTATTTAAAAATAAAGCAACTTAATATTTCAAAGCACTGTGAACTGAAGGTAAAGTGATATTTCTTTTAATACTATTGATCTAGGACAAATGTAAAAAAAAAAAGCATGAAGAAATTTCTCTCAATTGAAGATGAATTGGATAATTTACAATTTCTCATTGTTCAAGACTTTGTTCTTAGAAAAAATATTATTGTCCCCATATTAGGTTGTTTCCCCTCATCAGTGATAGGTCTACTATTTTGCAGGGGCTCATCTAGAAGAAGGATTTAGGCTTAGGACATCAAATACTATCACTTCTAGCAATCCCTCGGTCATTATGACCTAGTAAGGCACAAAAAAAGACTTGGGTGTTTTGAAAGAAAAAAGATTTTTTCTGAGAAGTTCTTTTCTGAATAACCTTCAGAACACAGGGCCCAGTTGATTATAAATGGAGCCCTAAGAAGAAATTTAATGAACATGGTTGAATGACCCTAAGTCACAGACCACAGAAAGGAGTGGGAATTGGGAAACAGATTGTGGTCTCTGATAACTCAGTATGGCATAAAATAGATGCAAGATTGCATTTAGCTCTGGGATCAATTGGCTCCATAATAAGTCTGTACATATAAGCCCTTGTACATATAAACCCAAAGTATATTTAAACTCTATCTTTCTTTGCTTCATTAGGACATCAGAGGACAAGGGATCAGGAATGTGTTCTTGTTGGGCTGTTTTTCTACTTTCTGTGAACTATCCAAGAGAAGAGAAAGAAATAGAAGTGAGTAGGAAGGTGGTTCATGATTTAGAGAAGTAATACTGGAGACAGAGCAGTGGAAAGGTAGAGCATTTCAAGGAAAAAAAAACAATGAAAGAAAAGAAATGAGGTGATGGATAGCATTAGGCAAAGGATGTCTTTGCTTCCTTCCTTCAAGTGGTCTGACAATCAGTACTGAAAGACCTGAGCAGATCATAAAAATCCTTCCCTTCATACTTTCTGTAAAGGAAAACAGAAAACATTTCTAAATTTTTTGATATAAGGAAGCCAGAATACCTTTAGTTAGAGAGATTACCAAAGAACAACAGGGAACTGCTTTTGGGTGGAATCCAGCTGAGAATTAAGTTCCAGAATTAAGTTTAGGTTAATCTCTATGAATGGCTGATCTTTCTTTTCTTCCTACAAATGGAGAGTAGAGGAAAAATTGAGAAGTTTCCAATATGAATACTTATGCTGTATTCCTGGGAAGGGTCTGTGTGTTTCCAACCCACACTGGTTACTTTTTTAGTTTTATTCTTATTCTTAGATGGTTATGAGTAAGGAATTATATATAGTTATACCATTGATTGTGTGATTGAATTCCATTGAATTTCATGAAGAACAGGAGACTATTTTCTGGAGCTGGGACTCAACCAAGAATCTTTCTGAAGGGAGCCACATGTACCAAGACCTTAAAGCATGGAATAGGATACTGTTACCTGCAAGAGGGGCAGATTTAGGGAATATAGATGTGGTGGGCTTCCTGAGGGCCATAGAAAGTTTGGTATTGGATGGAGCATATAATCACCAGGGATTAGTGTATGCCTGTAGTTAGTTATCATTATTGAAGGGAATCTAGGAATCTGTCTTCTATTGATTAAGAAGGGAAAATGACATCATGAAGGTAATATCTTCTTGAGTTGATCCTGAAATGATCATAAATGGGGCAAAGCTGCAACATTTCTTATTCTTTCCTCCAAAGTTAATTGAAATTCAGTGGCAAGACAAAGGTCAAGACAACTGGCAATTTCAGGATGCAGTGGGTGACCCTGACCTTTCTAAATTAAAGATTTTCCCAGGTCTCACTTTGTCTGAGGCCATACTCATTCAATGACTAAAGACTTTTGAGACAAAAGATGACCCAATTTACCATCACAAAAATATCTGGGAGAAGATGATCAGTTTCTGGCCAGAATAGAAAACAATTGCTATTTACACTCATTCTAAGACTTCCAAACCTAAACAACAAGCCACAGAAGTTAGGGTTGTGGCTATTCTTGGCCATTCAGTGAAAACTACATTACAAAAAAGCTCCAAGCTAGTATGTTGGAAAAATGGGAGAAATGGTTTTAAATAGCAAAAATGGCTTGAAAAATCTCTTTATATGTAGGGTAGAATGGAAACTTCCAGACAACGCCTGAACACAACTGCCCTCATATAAAGCTTCTGAGTAAAATCAATTTCTGCAAGAGATCAAGATTACCAAGACTAAATAACAGTATTCTTTTGGCTGTTAGAGCTTAGTAATATTTTCTCTGACTGGAAAGCTAGCTCTTTCTCCTTGTTTCAATTTGTTTCATCCAATTTGCAGCTCCAGTTTTCAGTTATCATTCAGTTATCAAGGTTCCTTAAATTTCATCAAAGTTCGCCAAAGTCGCGTAGGGTTTTGTTTCCACTCTTCACAGGCATAAAACTTCAGTTCCAGCTAAAATGGCATAGTGGGGATATCTTGAATGTGCTAGTCGTTAGGGACTTTGATTATCTTGATCTTATTCATCTGGAATGTTCACTAATTTTTTTTTTTTTTTTTTTTTTTGTCTTTCTAAATCTAGTTCATCTCTTAGAGCTTAGCTCAAATGTCAGATGTTCTTTCTTCATGAGATTCTGGATCTCTAGGTGGACTTGATAGAGAAAGCCTGATTTCTGATAAGATTGATCCCTGAGGCAAGCAGGATAGGGAAGTGATGGGGATCAGCTCAACCTTACAGGATCATCCCCTGTGGAGGTCTTGGGCAACCCAACCTTATTGTATCCAATCAGAAAACCAAGTTATGTGTCAAATCCTGGGGGTTAAATTTCCCCCATAAATCCATCCATGACTCATGCCATCTTTGCTGAATCCCTTTAGGGTTATCTTTGGGTAGTGTCTTTTTTCTCATCTCCCCTCATCTTGTCTTTCTCCTTGTAATACCCTTTTAGGATGCTAAAGTCCCCTATGGAGTTAGTTTGCCAGTCAATGATGCCCTTCTACCTCATGGTGTATTTCCTTTCACTTAGTGACCCAGGACCTCATCAGTCTCATATGCTTCACTTCATCAATCTCATTCTTTAATTCCTATGGTGCTTATTAATACCTATAATTGGTTCTCTATAATCTAATATAAAATTATGTACTGTCTTTTATTGCTGTGTAGTTTTTTCACATATATTCTTTTCCCCAATTAGACTGGAGAATTTATTTTTATATCATTTGCATTTTTGGAGGGAACTTCAAGTGTGATGAGATCACATACCTGAGTCCTGATATTGCTATCCCGTATTTTCTTCATTTCTGAAACTATTCCTCCCCTAATCGGTGACCCATTCTATAACAATAACAATAAAAACGAGAAAGAATCATTTGGGGAAAATTAACTAAACACATCTATAAAATCTGACAATATTTGTAATGATCCACAGTGTCCTCAGTCACAATTCTGCAAGGAAGAGGGAGAAGTATATTTTCTCATCTCTTCTTTGGAATCAAGCTTGTTCATTTTAATCAGTCAGAGTTTACTTTCAGGCATTTGTTCCACATTATATTGTGATAGATATGGACATTGGCTTTTTTGGTTTTGCTTTTTTTACTCTGCATCCTTTCATATAAAACTTATTTTGCTTCTCTGAACTCTTCATATTGATTATGGTACATCAGCATTGCATTACATTTATGTACATTTAAAGTGGAGGAATGGTTGGATCATATCTATGAAAAGGGACATAAACAGGGCAAGAATATGATGGATGATTTGAAGTGCCCAGAGCCAGGAGACAGAGCTTAAATAGGAGGTTGCACTTCTTTGGAGATCTGAGTTCTACTAAGGCTATCAAGCTTAGAATTCTTTCCAGGTCTCCAAATCTCCACTTGCTATGTGCAGGAGTCAGGTAGGTACTGGGCAGTTCTTAATTATGTTATTTGAGAAATGCTATCATATGTCATTTTGCTTTATTCAGGGCTTATTATGCTGTTTCATTGAGCCACTTCCTTTGGGTATCAAATGGAAAAAATCATGATTGGTTCAATTGTGTCTACTCCTCTCTTATCAAGGCAGACAATGGAAAATTTTATGTAGAAGTCAAAGCAAGTTTCAGTAGCAATGACTTTGCCTACTAACTTCCTACTCCTAATCACCAGACTTTATGGAAAAAATTCTAAGAGTTCTGTTCTAATTTTGACTGATCATTTTCCAAATACGTTATTGAATTCCAAAGTTGGAAAGTAAGAGTTCTTTTAGATCAGCAAAAATAAATGTTCTATTTACCATAAATCTTATTTGCCACTGTGTAAATAACAAGCTACCAAAATTACTGAGGAAGAAAAATAAGAAATAATAGAGAGAAAAGCACTAAAAAGATTGTGTGATGACCTTTATTTTTGCCCCCTCCATCCTCTTAGAATTGAATCTTCCTTTGTAATGATGGTAGAATAGACAAAACAAACAAACAAAAAAACAATCAAAATGCCTGTCAACATTTGAACCTCTATAGCTCTCTGACTCTGCAGAGAGGAGGAAGAAACAATTATTTATCTATTTTCAAGGACCAAAATTAATTATTCAAAACTTAGCTTCCTTATTTTCAATATTTTAATTTACATTATTCTAGTCATTATCTGTTTTGTTCAAACGATTTTAGTCTGTATCAATTAATAAATATCTTCCCATGTTTCTTCAAGTTCCTTATTTTCATCCTTTCTTACTGTATAATAATATTCTATTACTTTCATATACTGCAACCTGGCTAGCCATTCCCAATTGATGGGCATCCATTTTGTTTCCTGTTTTTAGCCAGCATTAAAACAAATTGCTGCTATGAATAATTTGGATATATTTGGGACCTTTCTTTCTGACCTTTGCATTCTTGGAAGAAGTGGCATTTTTCTTGACAGTCTAATGAAATGAAGTCTAATATTTATTGCATGTTACAAGTATTAGTTCATGTTAAAAACAAAAGTAAACATATCATTATATTTTGAACATTTATATCCTAAGAAATCTATAGCTTTATTAATGATCTACAAAGCACAGTTTGAGAACCAGAATTTGGTATCTCTTCCTAGTCTAGTAGGGACTTAGCTCAAAGTACTGTAGACAGATAATGGCCCTATGGGGTAAAAGAAATTTTAATCTTTATTTTCCCCTGTCATAGCTTTTCAAATAGTAGGAAATAGCTCTTGTATTTTTTTTTTAACTGTAAGCTTAAAATTCCTAATTCTTTCAACTAATTCACATAGTCATGAACTTGTTCACCATAACTCTTTTGTATAATTATCAATGTCCTTATTAATGTCCTTCCTAAAATGTAATTGCAGAACTCAGCACAATAGTCTAGATATGGACTGTCTTAGGGAAAGTAAATCAGCAATGTCACTCCTATAACTCTGGGTACCGAATGGACACACCATATCTTTCAGAATATCCCAGTGACTTTCTTTTCTCATCCTATGTATTCATGTTGAATTCACAAGCCATTAAAACCTAAAGGTTTTTAATCTTTTAAAAAAATTACTGTCAAATTCAAAGAACTCTGGGGTACCACCTCACACCTATTAAATTGGCTAAGATGAGAGGAAAAAAATAATAATAAATGTTGGAGGGAATGTGGGAAAACTGGGGTACTAATACATTGTTGGTGGAGTTATGAACTGCTCCAGCCATTCTGGAGAATAATAACTTGAACTCTGCCCAAAGGGCTATAAAACTGTTCGTATCATTTGAACCATAACACTGAATATGTATCCCAAGGAGATCATAAAAGAAGGAAAAAGACCCATATGTGCAAAAATGTTTGAAGCAGCTCTTTTTGTGGTAGCAAGGAATTGTAAATTGAGGGGATAGCTATTAGTTAGGGAATGGCTGAATAAGTTATAATTTATGAATTCTATGAATGGTATGAAATACTATTGTTGTATAAGACATGATGAGCAGGCTAATTTCAGAAAATCCTGGAAAGACTTCCGTGAACTGATTCTGAGAAAAGTGAGCAGAACCAAGAGAACATTGTACACAGAAATAGCAAGATTGTATGGTGATTAACTATGTTAGACTTAGCTCATCCCAGCAATCCAGCAATCCAAGATTATTGCAATAGAATTGTGATACAATATGCCATCTGCATTCAGAGCAAGACCTATGGAGATTGAATGTGCATTTTTTTCTCCTTTTTCATGTTTTTCCCTTTTGTTCTGATTTTTCTTTCATATTATGATTAATATGGAAATGTTTAAAATGATTGTACATATGTAACCTATATCAGATTGCTTACAGTCTTGGAGAGGGAGGAATGAAGAGAAGAGGGGGAAAATTTGAAACTCAAAATCTTACAAAATTGACAAATTGAAAATTGTCTTTACATATAATTGGAAAAATACTATTAAATAAAAAAAAAGATGAATTGCTCTCTAGCTATAGTTTTTCTCTTGTACTCATGAAGTTTGATTACTTGAACCCATGTAGCTGTTCCTGAAACTTGACATGAATAAAGTCTAGATAACTAAATATCTGTTTTAACTAACAGGATTGAGGGGAGACATATCAAGAAGTGAACTTAAGACACTAAAACCACCCTCTTATCCCCTCAGTTTTCACCACTTCTGAGACATTTAACTCAGCTCAGTTTGTTTTCTCTCCTGGTAACTTGGGAGACCCCTTCCCTCCCCACCCCTTTACCTAGCTTCTCCTGCTCTTTAAAGACCTTCCTCATGTTGCCAAGTGCTTATTGTTTGCCTAGGTCACCTGTCTCATTTAATGCAAGTGGGATAGATATAGGAGCTTTATCTTTTCTGCAACATTATCCTGAATTCAGCCTTGCTGTCTTGTGCTTTTGTTTTGACTCTCAGGAAATATCTGAAGCTTTCTACTTTACATGTTTGTCTATATGAATACCTCCATCTACAGAGAAACCTCACTGATGTATATGTTAATAGGCCATTGGAAAATGTTTTGAAGGGCCTTAGAATTCACATTCATGGCTGGGGTCATGAAGCAGTATGAGTAAATAGGAGAGCTAAATTACAGCCAATCTGGCTCGACCCCCAGCTCTCAGCAAAGCTGGGTGCCTCCACTTAAAGGAATAAACCCAGCTCCTCGCCAGTGATCAGCCTGGGAAATGAAAGTCAAGGGTGGAGATAAGACTGTACCACTCTGAGGCCACAGAGAAATTGGCAGTCACCTTGACTGTTCCTGCCTCTCGGCTTCAGCCGACACATGCTGATTAGGTGAGTAGCTGTCAGGTCACTACATGCCTTGTCTTGAAGTAATATACCCAGGCATATACAATTTTGATATAAATGACAGTGAAAATTCCTTATTATATTATCCAGTGGACTAGGAAGAAAATATTAAATGTGCAGAACCTGAATGACTGTGTCTACTGAGCACAAAACAAATTGGAGAGTCAGAGTAGTTACAGGTCAGGCTCCGTTAACTGGAGCCCAGTTGACTGTATACTAATGATGAGATTTCTTTTTCTAGCATCCCTCCTCTAAGAGAAAGATAGAGGATGGTGAAAAGAAAGAAGAAAGCATGTTTATTAAGTGCCTACTATGTGCCAGACAGAAGCAATTATGTGGCTCAATGAATAGAGCACTCCGCCTGGAACTAGGAAGACCTGAATTAAAATCTTACCTCAGATATTTATTGTGGCGCACTGGACAAGTCATTTAACCTCTTTTTGCCTTAAACTACTAGAGAAGGAAATGGCAAACCCCTCCAGCATCCATGAAATATGTATAGAAGAATTGTGCATGTTTAACATATATTGGATTACTTACCATCTAAGGGAGAGAGTGGGGGAAAGGAGGGAGAAAATTTGGAATACAAGGTTTTGCAAGGGTAAATGTTGAAAATTGTCTGTGCATATGTTTTGAACATCAAAAGATTTAATAAAAATAAAGAAAATCCCACGTACAGCAATGGGGTGCTATGATCCATGGGGTCACAAAGAGTTGGACATGGCTGAATGATTGAACCACAATAACAACAAATGTGCCAGACTTTACTTATATTATCTTGTAATCACAGCAAGTGTGCCAGACACTATCTTGTTTGATTCTCACAACTACCCTGGGGTGCTAGTATCATCTCTATAATTTTATAAATAAAGACACTCAGACATAAAAAAGATTAAGTGACTATTTCAGGGTCATACAGCTATTATTATTATTACTGTTATTACTAGTAATAATATTATCATGACAAAAATAATATTAATAATAATAATAGCTAACATTTATATAGGCTTACTATGTGCCAGGCACTATGTTAAGCACTTTACAATTATTATCTCATTAGAGTCTTGGTTGGTTGTGGTTCATGTTATCATTATGCTGGAATCAAATTATAATGAGTCTGAATGTGGCTGATCAGACCAGTAGGAGCTCAGAATTTTCCATTTTATGGAACTCAAATCTTCCAGTCTGCAGGCCTAGCATTCTCTCTACTGGTCACACACACACATATCATAATATGCTACCTAGCCGGCACTAAATCTATAATTTCATCAATATGGAGAAAGGTATAGGGTAAGGAAAGCCCCTCCACCAATGAAGAGTGGAGCCTTTTCCAAAATTTATATTCTTAGACGGTAGTCTAGAATCCAGCTTCCAGCTTCTTAAACTGTGGGTCCTGATCCTGTAGAGGGTCTCATAACTGAATGTGGGGGTTGTGAAATAATGATTTATTATGTTATATTATTATTTGAGTTGTATATCCCATCTTATATATCTATGTATTATATATAGGTCACATAAAAACTTATCAGTTGAAAAAGGATTGGAAATGGAAAAAATTTCAAAGAGCCTGGCCCAGAACACTAAAAAGACATGACTCCAGAGGCAGCCTATGTTGGAAGGTCTTGGTTTTCAGGACACTTCTTTATCCATTATCCCACATTCTTTGCATTCTAGCAGAAAGAAATATTGAAAAATAAGAAATAGTCAAGGCATGTCTTAGACTCAGGATAGATTCAGGCCAATCTACATCTTCTATTTAGATGGTACAGGCAGGTGCAATAAGAATTCACTTACTTAGGAATAGTTACTCCAAGTGCAACCATACTTAAGCAACAAAGAACAGAACCTCATCTATCACTTTACTGATTCTTTACTGAATTAAGAAAGTGTATCATACAATAAATCAAATTAAATTAGACCTTTTCAGGTATAAGATAAGATTTTCTGGTTAATACCAAGTCAATCAGAAATTGTAATTTTCCAGAATGGCTCCATTTTGTGGGGGAGGGAGGGGTTCAAGGAGCTGGATTTCTGATTTCATTGATAGAGGGATCTCCTGGTATGGAAGTGTCCTCTACCTATGCAGATGAGAAACTTTTTGTTAGGCAATTAAGTGATGTAGAAGAAGTTGTCTTGGAGGTTTAATAGTAATGTGAGCCTGGCCAAATTATTAAATTTTTGTCTCAGTTTCCTTAGCTGTAAAATGGGGATAATAATAGCACTTAACTCCCAGGGTTGTTTTAGGATCAAATGAAATAATATTTGTAAAGCACTTTGCAAACTTTAAAGCACAATATAAATGCTAGCTATTCTCATTAACTAGGAGTCTTAGTTGCCTGGCTAACTCCTTCCCCTGTGTCTCTTCACAGCAATAATTTAAGTTCTTCAAATTTTCTATTTTAGGACAGAGAACACTTTAAAAGCCTGATTTACTTTATTAAATTTTTTAATTTAAATTTAAAATTTATACATAAATTTTTTTTTGTTGATTTTTAAAACCATCTCTATCCCTTCACAATGACTCCCTCTCACCTTTTTCTTTCTCTACTCCCCCACTCCCAACCCTCCCAGGTAATGAAGTTGTATAGTACAATTAAGCAAGATAACAGCACTTTGCCATGATTGAAAATGTATGCCTCATTCCATATTTTCAATCCACCAACTTGCTGCTGACAGGGTGGAAATATGTTTTGTGTGCATTCAGTACATTTGACATTAAGACTGGTTGACATTATAAAGAGTTCTAATATCTTTCAATTCTGATTTCTGTCATGTTATTGTGGTCAAATCCTAATTTTTTGAAGTTATATTACCTTCCTCCATCTACTGTTCATGAGGTAAGTGCTCAATTCTTTATTTTCCTTTGCCAATGAAGATTCAACCTCACAATAGAAGTTGTATATGTATGTGTATTAACCCCTTAAAATAAAAAAAAAAATAAAAAAAACCAAGGTTTATTGCAGACATTAACTGGATTGAACTTTCTTGGACTTAAGGTGAATTATTTTTGCTACCTTATTATCATTAGCTAGAAGGAGCTGAGTGTGTTTAAACTCTATTTCACTGTATTTAAGATGAAATACAACATATTTACTATTAACTTCCACAGTTTATAATAAAGTTTACACTTCTGGAAATTTAAATAGAAAATGTTTCCCAGAACCAGAATATGTATGGGTTCTTTTGAGTTTTCTGCAAGAATCAATCAGATCATGAGAAGGTGCACAATACTTTTCTTTTCAGAGCCTGCTATTAAATATACATAAGAATAGATGCCTTTTAGTGCTCAGAAATAAAGAGAAAGAAAATGTTCCATGTTCCTGAAGATTGAAATCCTTCAAAGCTTTTCTCCCCCTTCCTTTTTCAAGAAAACAAAAGGCTTTTGTCAACTGAAGCACTGGAAAAAGTCGAGGTAGCTGTAGCAGCAAGGTAATTAACTGTTCATTCATGAAAGACAAAGTAGGGAGATGTTAACTCCCCCCATCCCCAGGAAGTACACACCTAAAATGCATCTATTGGTTCATATGTTTGTTTGTAAAACATGGGGATCCATTGTATGGCAGCATTCTTTATTTGGAAGGTTTGTGTATTTGTTTATAAGGGTAGGTTGAAGAGAAGTATTGTTATACTTAAGAGAAACAAAAATCAACTGATTAAACCTTCTATATACTTGAGGAGATTTTACATTGATTAATGAGAAAATCAATTTGATTTGTCATGAATTCTTATTTGGTTAAATCCTTGGTATTTCTTTCTCTCTCTCTGTCTCTCTCTGTCTCTCTCTCTCTCTCTCTGTGTGTCTCTCTGTGTGTCTCTCTGTCTCTCTCTCTCTCTCTCTGTCTCTCTCTCTCTTTGTCTCTCTCTCTCTCTCTCTGTCTCTGTCTCTCTCTCTGTCTCTCTCTCTCTGTCTCTCTGTCTCTCTCTCTGTCTCTCTGTCTCTCTCTCTCTCTCTGTCTCTCTCTCTGTCTCTCTCTGTCTCTCTCTCTGTCTCTCTCTCCTTCTCTCTCTTTCTTTATCTGTCTCTCTGTATCTTTCTCTGTGTCTCTGTCTCTGATATATCTATCTATCTATCTAGACATATATAGATATATATTTCAGAAGTAATTATTAAGCTTCAAGGGAGCTGTGAACAAGTGTTAGAGGTTGAAGAATATATGGGGACATTCCCTCAAACAGTCAAATTAAGTGATCAATCCCTATTTAAGAAGTTTTTTCAATATATTTGATACCCCAGGGAATCCTGCTCCAACCAAGAGCTGTGGCTAGTAGCTATTCTGCCTACATTTGCAACAGCTTGAGCTATGCTATCTCACAGGGTTTAGGGAAATTGCTGCCAGCATAAACCAAATAATTCCCTCCCTCTGGTCTTCAAGAATGGCTGGAAACTGTAATCTCTCATTATCAAACCTTCCGCTCCATTCTTTTCCTGCTGTACTTCAGGACTATTGGTCTTCCAGGCAATCACCTTTCCCTATAGATAGACGTTTCTTCTGATATTATGAGATCACACTTAGTCATCAGCCTGAACAACAGGTTCTCAGGGTGGTGGGTAAAAATCTAGACCAGACAATAGGGTGGTGATAGAAGGCCTTAGCATTTTTTTTTTTTTTATTAAAGTTTTGTTTGTTTGTACCTATGGAGATTCACACATCTAAGTAAGTTAGAAACCAAATCGTGCATTGAAGTTTCTCCCCAACTATAGGTTTAATTCACCTGAACTCACCTCAGGCAGGGGCTCCAGGGTTAGCGGTTTACAGTACTCTGGATTTGCTTGGAATCACTTTTGGTTGCAGAATGAAGGATTGAATTTAGACTGGGGAAAGAAAAAAAAGAAGAAAGGATATTTTTAAGGCTGAATAAGATCTGTGATTGATTTTGTAGTTTTGCCAATAAAATATCAGTGATTTTTATTAGAAAGGTTCCTGACATTAAACATGGACTAGAGCCAGTGGTCCTCAAACTTTTTAAATAGAGGCCAGTTCACTGTCCCTCAGACTGTGGGAGAGCCGGACTATAATAAAAACAAAAACTCACACTCTGTCTATGCCCCTCAGCCCATTTGCCATAACCCCTTGGGCCGCCATAGTTTGAGAACCCACTAGACACTAATCACGGCCTACCATACTTATATAGGTATGTTCCACTTTTGCTTAATCATAATAGTGACACATTCACGGGGATTTTTATTTATTTTTTTTACTTTTTGAGGTTTGCAAAACATTTTTACCAGCGTTGCTTCATTTAATCCGCTCAACAATCCTGTGAGATAAATGAATAGATATTGTCTCATTTTATAAATTAGGAAATTGAAGCTTTGGAACAATGAATAATTTGTACATGGTCACAGCAATTGTCAGAGGCAAGATTTGAACCAAGGCCTCGCTTCACTCTAAGAGTGAGATTCTTTTCACTGTCATGCTTTACTTCTTGGGCACTTTTTTTTTTTTAAATGTCTTTTTCTGTCTTGTTTTCTCATCAGTTGACTTATCATTTAATAAATTGCTTTAGGACAGATTGGTACCTATATTGATGCTTTATGCTGCCTTTCACTGTGTCTAGTCCTTAGTAGATAATTTTTGATTGACTAATGGAAATTTTATGAACATGAGGTGATTCAACGCAGTTGCAATAGACTTTTGATGGGAAGTGCCATCCATGTCCAGAGAGAAAACTAGAGACTAAATATGGATCACAGCATAGTATTTTTACCTTTTTTTTGTTTTGTTTGCTTTTTTCCCCCTTTCTTGTGTTCTTTTCCCCTTCTGATTGTTTTTTTTGTTTGTTTGTTTGTTTTGCACATTATGACAAATATGGAAATATGTTTAGAAGAATTGTTCATGTTTAACCTATATAGAATTGCTTACTCTCTTGAGGGGGGCTAAATGGGAGGAGAGGGAGAAAAATTTGGAACACAGGGTTTTACAAAAGTAAATACTGAAAACTATCTTTGCATGTATTTGGAAAACTAAAATAGTATTAAAATAAAAAAAGAAATTATATGTACATATTGGACAGTTGGGTGGATACATTCCTGTTATATGTTTTTGTCCAGGTTATGTTTGTCAAACCCATAGACATTAAATAACTTGCTCATGATAACAAGGCTAGTTAGAAATAACATTTGAACTCAGGTGTTTTTTGATTTGAAGGTCTGCATGTGGTCCATTCTGTCCACAATCTGTCCACTCAGGCCATGTTCACAGGGTGTTCTAGTGAAGAATATTTTGAGATTGGAGTTAGAAAGACTTAGTCTCAAATCCCACCTGCAAATTTTTTATTTAATGCTCCTGAACAAGTCATTTAACATCCCTGTGCCTCAATTTCCTCATCTATAAAATGGGGATAATAAGAGTTGGTGTGAAGTTCAAATGAAATCACATATGCATATACTTTATGTATATATATGCATAATGCAAATATGAAATCTAACATTTGCATATATAGGAATATATGTTTATATCAAGTATTTTAGAAGCTTTAAAGCAATATATTAAAGATAGATACTGATAATTATTATAGGGACGCAGCATAGGATAGTGGATAAAGAATTGTCTGAATCATTAAGACCTGAGTTTAAATCTTAACACAGATTACCTGTGATTCTGGGCAAGATAATATATTTCAGTGTCCCAGGTAAGCTTCTAAAACAACAATCTATTTAGTTAGTAGTGAAGATTCTTGGGGTGGGATGTAAGGTGAAAGTTTGGGGGAAGGGAAAGGGAAATTTGTAGAGAGCAATGCGTTTCTTCTGCTGGTAAAAATCACAGTCTGAACTGAAGTGAATTTATTCCAAAATAGAGAGACATATATCTTTCTTTATCTTGATTTCTGTTTGCCTCTGGGTTTCTCTCTTCCATCTCTTTCCCTCTTGCTTTCTCTTTTCCTGTAGGTGTATACATTTTATTAGTAATATAATAATTATCATGTATGCACATATTTATTTTTATTATTATTATTATTAGCTTGAAACAGCTAAACTTAAGTTTTGGGGGGAGAGCTTCTCTAGTTTACCTTTGAAACAATGACATATGATTGGCACTAAATCAATTTTCTCTCTCACAAATTCATATTTATTCCTGATATTAAATGTGTTTAACAAACCTCCCATCCTTCTGCAGTAAAAATAAACATTTGTCATTATGTGAGTCACTTGGAAGGGACTTAGTGGGAAAACAGCCTTCAGAAATTTTAATACTTGAAGATGGGCACCCTACAATTTGTGTTTTCACAAAGAAAACAAATAGGGGGAAACCTGGTTCTTTTGAGGATACCTATTAAGCTGAGAATTAATGATATTACTAGGTCCTGGAAAGAAATATCGCAGACTACTATTACTTGGAGATTGAAAAAAGCTATTCAGATATGTGATATCTCCCAGCAGGAATGCTAAGAGAGGAGTAAGAGAGGAGTGAAGATTAAAACTATGGTATAGTCCTGGGGACACATTAACCTAAAATAACAACCATGATATTGTCAAAATGGAGGGTGGTACATCACCCATTAGTGAAATGTAATAAGAGGAAGAGTTTGTAGAGTGGATATAGAAATTAATTGTAGAATGTTTGTAATTCTAAATTTGGGAAAGAAAAAAAAAGACAAAAACTTGATAGATTATGCTGATTTTAAAAAAAGAGAGATTTAGTGTTCCACATTTAATTGTTTAGAAGGAGAGACTTGTTTTTTGTTGTTTTTTTTTTTTTTTTTTTTGTGATATATAGATTTTTTTTTTAATTGGGACTCCCTGTCTCACCTGAACAGGAAGTAGTAGTTCCTCTTGGATTTGAGGGACAAATTATAGCCTTGTCTTCTTACTAGTGTCTGTCCCAAAAGAAAGATGGTAAGCTTAGGATAATACTTTCCATTTAAGTTTACCTACTTTCCACTTAGCCTTACTACAGCTCAACATTCTTGATCCCTTCCCCTCACCCCAAATCCTCGGTTTCCCCCAGTAGCAGGGATTATAGTCATGTGTCATGCCAGTGGCAAAAATATATTTTTTTCATTTTTTTGAACTAGCCAGTGTTATGTTTTCTTTTCTTTTCTTTTCTTTTTTTTTTTTTTTTTAGAATCTCAAACATAAAGTTAAAATGTTAAAAGTAGAAGAGACTTTGGAAATCATTTAATCTAAAGAAATAAAATTTGTTCTCTGTTGTTAATATCCCTCCAATCCATCCTTCTTCAGCTGTCCAATTGATCATCCTAAAGAGCAAATCTGACTATGTCACTCCTCTGTTTAGTTATTACTAGTGGCTCCCTATTACTTTTAGAATCAATTAAATCCTCTGCTTTTTTTTTAAACAAAAAATCCTTTATAAACAGAACCCTTCCTCTCTTTTTAGTCTTCTTATTCCTTCCTTCCCTTCATGCACTTTGTGATCCTTGTTTTTCTTTGCTAGGACACTCCATCCCCCAATGGGAATTTTCATTTTTTGAAACTTTCTTTATCTCCTTACCTCCCTAGCTTCCTTTTAAGTCCCCCTTCTGCAAGACATTTTCTCAGTCCTTATTCCAAGTTCTTTCCTTCTGAGATTATTATTATTATTATTATTATTATTATTATTATTATTATTATTATTTTTGGCTAAGGCAATTGGGGTTAAATGATTTGCCCAGGGTCACACAGCCAGAAAGTGTTAAGTGTCTGAGGCCACATTTGAACTCAGGTCCTCCTGACTTCAGGGCTGGTGCTCTAACCACTGCAACTACTTAGCTGCCTCTGAGATTATTCTAATTTATTCTATAGGTACTTTATATATAGTTGTTTGTCATTATCCTTCCTATTAAACTGTTTTTTGAGAGCAAGCCTGTTTCTGGCTTTTTGTATTTTGCTTTACTTTGTAACCCTAGTGTTTAGCATAGTAGGTGCTTAATAAATGGTAACTGACTGACTTTTCCTTACTGATCTTTATATGTCTCTGTTTCTAGTATATAGCCTTATATGAAAGCATTTAATGAATGTTTGTGGAATTAATTAATTCCTTTGGGGAAGAAGGTATGTAAACGTAAAATAAATCTTCAATTTGAACTAGAGGCCACAAATCTAGTCCAACATTCTCATTTTACAGCTAAGGAAATGAAGGACTAGAGAGCTGAAGTATATAATTTAAGGATAGCATGAGGACAAGAAACCAGAACCTTTTCCCCATTATGCTGTGTAGTCCTGGCCAAATTATTATAATCTCTAGAATCATTCCTTTCTTGTTCTTGCTTCCTAAGGTCCCCACTCCCAAAACAAAAGAAAACCATAGTAAAAAAAAAAAAAAAAACCAAGCTAAAAGCTTCAACTTTGATTAAAAATTCTTACAAAATCAATCAAATAAAAAACAGCCAGAACCCATGCTTGGAGATAACATGTAGAAAAGCCAAATCTGACCTGAACCCAAATTGAATTCTGACATCCATCTCATTATTTCCTATAACATGTTGCCTTTTCCTACTTTTCTAGTTTTGCTGTCCCCTTATTTTCATCTGCTGAAATCTTCTTAAAACTCACTTCAATTCCTTCATGAATTCTCCCTTGCTTTAAGTCTTACTTGGATCTGCTCTTATGCTTATATAACATTCTAATTTATATAATAGTGATTTATGCACCTAGATTTTCAGCTAGATTATAAGCTCTTTTAGGAGTACAGGAATTGTCTTACTCACTTTTTTCCTCTTACTTTCTAGAACAGAACATTGTACATGGTAAGGACTTAAGAAATATTGAATGAAGGGACAGCTAGATGGTGCAGTGGATAGAGTGCTGGCCCTGAAGTCAGGAGGACCTGAGTTCAAATCTGGCTCAGACACTTTATATTTCCTAGCTGTGTGACCCTGGGCATGTCACCTAACCACAATTGCCTCAGCAAAAAAAAAAGAAAGAAAGAAAGGAAAGAAAGGAAGAAATGTTGGTAAAGGAAGGAAGAAAGGAAGAAATGTTGGTAAAGTAAAAGAAAGAAATGTTGGTAAGGTAAAAAAGGAAGAAAGAAAGAAAGAAATGTTGGTAAAGTAAATTCCATTTGCCACTGGTCACTTTTCCATGATCTAGAGTTCTCACTTTTGAAGAACCTTTGGTTGATAGCCAGAGTTTTAGCTCTATTGTCTTAAACTCAATGCAATTTCCGAAGCTAAGATGCAACAAAATACGATTGATTTTCTGCCCCTTGTGCTAACAATTAACAACAAGAAAACACAGGTCTTCAGAGCCTCCCAAAGGCTAGCTCTGGCAAAAGCATGTGACCATCTCATTATCAATGTGGACATCCTGGAAAGTATACTGCCAAGGTCAGAGAACTTATGCACAGCACTCAGAACTTCACCATTTGATGTGTTTGGGAGGTTCTGAAGGAAAGTGTGGGAGAGGAGAGGTAGTAGACTGACTAACTGAAGGTCTACAGAACCTCATTGTTGTAGGCTTGTGAAACCTGGAAAATGTACCAGTTCCTTGCCAGGAAACTGAATTGCTTTCCACTTATTTTAGTAAGATTCTGATAAGATGAGATATTAGATACTGAGGGTGTTTTTCAAGCTAAACTGCCAAGATTCAAACTTCTGCAGAAAGTTAGGCTGGTCATATTGTTTGAATGCCAAATGTACACTTGCCAAAAAGATTATTTTATGGAGAACTGACATATGGCAAATGCTCACAAGATGGTCAGAAAAAGGGATACAAGGATGCTCTTAAGATCTCTCTTAAAAACTTAAGAATTGATTGCATGACATGGGAAGCCCTGGAACAGCATGGCGTATCCTCATCTCAGAAGGTGCTGTACTCTATGAGAAAAACAGAATTGAAGTAGATCAGAAGAAATGTGAGTTGTGCAAAGTTAGAAAATCCACCCCAAATGTTCATAGGGACTATTTGTGTGAACCTGTGGCAGGACATTCTGAGCTCATATTGATCTGATCAGCCATAGTTGGGCACACTATAACTCAGCTCTCACATAGTAATGTCTTTGAGAATGAAGGACAACCACCAACCAATCACAAACTACTTATCTAATCTTGGGCTAGCCACTTTACCTTTCTGAATCTAAGTTTCCTTCCCTCAGAATATGAGGGAATTGAAAGAGAAGGCCCTTGCCAAATCTAGACACTATAACTAGTATGGGAAAGATTTTAGCCTTTTTTTGTTGATGATAGCTTGAGTGGGATGGGGGTTGGGATGATAATCGTATGAACTATCATGAAATTTATTGATGATTTTTAGAAATGAATGATAGAGATCATAAAGATGACTTAATTGGTACAGAATTTCTTAAAGCAGAAGTGTCAAATATGCATCCCACAATTGCATCATAGTTGTGTAGTAAGCAAATTAAAATATATTTTCTATTTAATTTGAATGTGTTGATATGTTAATAAAAAATAAAACATAAATATGTTAAAATTCAGCTTTTAAGGATCCTTACGTATCATCTATTGATATGTATTGTTATTTGAGTTTGCTGAATTCAAGTGAACACAGATTTTAGGAAAGCTCACTTTGTCACAGCTACTACTTTCAAGAGTTTGTAAAAGTTAAAATGGGATGCAACCAACCTACCTGGCCATTATGATATTGATGATTTAAAAAAAAAAAAAAGTGAACACTAGAGGGCTAAACAATAGATTTACATAAACTATTTCCTCCCCTAAAACTGATTAGAATTTACTGAAGGCAATTTAAGCCACAATGACTTGAAGAATTAGGAAAATGGGAGCAGCTGGATGGTACAGTGGATAGAGCACTGATCCTGGAGTCAGGAGGACCTGAGTTCAAATTTGACCTCAGATACTTAACACTTCCTAGCTGTGTGACCCTGGGCAAGTCACTTAACCCCAATTGCCTCAGTTAAAAAAAAAAAAAAAAGGAAAAGAAATATAGAAAAGAAAGAAGCATAGTATCATTCCTTTGATCATAAACAGACGAGTTAGAAGATCAGCATTTAGATTCTGACTGCCAGTTCACCTATGTGATATTGGGGAAATAACTTTTCCTTTCTGGTCCTTGTTTTTCCTAATTGAGCAAGTTGGACCAGCTGACCTCTTAGATGCCTTTGGACTTGAAATCTATAATCCTAAATGAAATAATGGAGATCATCTGTGAATCTTATGGAAAATTTTTGCTAAAAAGCAGTGTTATTTCACTGTGATCTTTCAGAGGATGAAAGCCTAATGTGTGATACTAAAAGAATAATAAAAAGCATCTGCATATTTGTCAAGAATCTTAGTTGTGATCAATTGTCTACTTTGACATTTATCACATAGAATCCCTTCCCCCATCTATACTCTCTACAATAAGTGGTGCAGTGGTTCTACAAAAGCCGAACGAGTTAAATTTCCCCAGGCAATTTTCATCGCTAAGAAAAGAGATGCCTTTTCAAACTAATGACTATTTCATGGATACAGTGGGGAGATATTCAGCATCTGTAATTCTCTTTGGCCCAAGAGTGAAGAGATAAGTAGTAATCATGCCTTCAAGGTAGAATTCATAATCAAATCCCTAATTAAACTCAATATGGAAAGTCCTTAATAAATATCAAAATCTGACTATCAGATTTCCTGGCAAATATTTAATGCTGTGTTCAGTGTCTGAAATCTGAAAAATCAGTATGGAAAGAAACAAGCCCTACTTTTTATTTACTGAACACATGGAAATATCAATGTCATACTGAAATAGGGAAATAACCAGCATCTTAATAACACATGTTTATATTATTCTGGCTTCACACACACACACACACACACACACACACACACACACACACACACACACACACACACACACACACACTACTCTACCCCCTCTCTCCCATCCCAGGAAGCTCCAGGCTAAAATTTCACTATCTTGGAATTTATTTTTATTATTAAGTGGTTGCTTGGGGGATGGTGAGACATGAGTCTTTTCCTGGAGGAGATTTTACTTGAAAATTATAGTGATATGGCTAAACTCATGAAGAGTATCTGGAGGGAGAAAAAAACATTGCCTAGAAAATTAACTACTGGATTTATTATGAATTCATATACAAGATGAATGCAATTGTGGGGTTGAGTGAGAGACAGGGGGTAGTTCTATTTTTGGACAGGTTAGTGCTAATAGAAGCTGCCATCTTCCTGATGATGACAGGATAGTTTCCTAGAGGAGATGAGATTTTAGGTCTAGGTTCAAAGATAGAAGAATTGCAGCATGATCAGCATGATAGTAAATAGAAAATCATGAAGCTTGGAAAAATGTTTGGAAGGAAATTTGGGTTGACTAGATAAAGTGAGTGCTATGCTAACTTGTTTGAGAATTAGGGGAGCGAGATCTCTGTATCTAGGAAGAGACAACACAGAGGATATGTTTTTGTTCAAGGACCTTTACTTACATTATCTCTATAAGAGTTGCAAAGCATTTTACATACATTACCACATATTATCATCACTATTCTATGGGAGATGAAATTGAAATTCAGAAGTTGAATAACTTGTCTGTCCTCAATTAAGTCAGAGGTGAGATTAAAGGCTTCTTCTAGCTCAAGTTGGGTACTCTATGGTACTATAGAGGTGTATATTATCTTGGGGTGGGGAGAGAGAGTGATAGAGTAGGAATGGCAGGGATAGGGCAGTGAAACACTGCACATAAGTTTAAATATGATCTTTGAGACTTATTATTCATTAACTCTGGGCAAGTAATTTAATTTCTTTCTTTCAGTTTCCTCATCAGTGAAATGGGGATATTAATAGTATCTATCACCCAGGGTGGTTGTGAAAATCAAGTGAGATAAAAATTCTAAAGGATTATGCACACTGGCACATAGTAAACGCTTTATAAATATTAGCTATTATTGTTATATAATTGAAATTGCCCTTAAAAATCCCTTAAATCATCCATAAGTCATTGAACCTTTAAAAAGTTATAGAAAGAGTTTAGGATATTTTAAAAATTAGATTATCTATATCATAGAGCAAAGATATCTGAGATGGTTGCTATGGAAATAATTGTAAATTTTATTGTTCGCTATACTCAGTTAATTTGCCGATCAGTAGGAATCAGGCAGGAATCAGGACTTTTCAAATAAAAGAAAACAAAAACATTAAAGACTTCACTGCCAGTAAAATGGAAAATTATAGAAAAAAATCACTCTTGAAAGGGCTTTAAACATAGCTATGATTTTGATTACAGGATATTCATTCTACCACATTATTGCTTCCTTTTAATTCTTCAGTATAAAGCAAAAGAGGCCACAAGAAAATCAAAGTGAACACAGCAGGAGCCTTCTAACTGACTAGAAATGCTAGGTAGGTCCACAAAGGCTGTCCTCCTCATTAGCTGTACCCAAATAGGCAGAATGAATAGATTGTGGAGGAAGATGTGAAGGAGGAAGACCTGAGACCAACTAAGGGAACGACAGACAGAAGGAAGGTTCATCTCTCTCTCACCACACCCATCATTGAGTGAAATGTTTGACAAAAATCACTGCCAGCAACATCCTAGAATTAGGCTCCTTGAAGTCAATTGTTAAATTTTTCATTGTGAGTACACACACACACACACACACATACACACACACACACACACACACACACACACACACACACACACACACACATATGTATACACACTCTTGGGAAATTCAAACAGGGCTTATTTTGTCTAGGCTGAAGAAAGTGATGGAGAAAATGTTAATACTAATTATAAATTTAAAATGATATCTATTATAAATCAAATAAACATATTATTTACATTATAATAACTATTGGAAATAATGATATTTTTAATCTAGTTAATAGAAAGTTTTAAATTGTATCACATTTTTTAAAAGCTGGTTGTTAAACTTTTACTAGGACATTCTAAATTACCCCCACTACTTAAATTTTTCTCTCTTCTTTCTGTGTCTGTCTGTCCCAAGTATTTTTAATTGAATTTGGGTAAGTTAAATATTTATATGGTATTCACTATATCCCTCGCTTAGTAGAAGAGGATATAAGAACTGAATTGTAAATTGTAATGTTCTGGAAATGATCTATTGGGCAATCAGTCATCCACAAAACCCATGAGCTTTGTCAAATAATTCCGGGTCCTGTGCTCCTCATTGGGGACAACAAGGAAGTAATCTCTGCTCTTGAGGAGCTTTCATCCTACAGAATGAAATTCTAAAATAGGAACATGTAATGCTTGAAGGTTTGCACATTGCTTTTGTAGTAAATTTGTTTTTCAGAAGAACTCTATAAAGTAGTATAATATTACAAATAGTATTTTCAACTTTAAAAATTATCTGTGCTTTGGAAAAAGCCATGCATTCTGAAAGCTAGTGGGTGATTGGGGGAGATATTATTTCAGATATGGGAGAATCATGTGAGCAAAGGCAAAAGAAATGGGAGGGAGAATGCTGTATGCAAGGAATAGCTAGAAGAGTGGTTTGACTGGAATTGAGAATGTCTGAACAGATATGATATGAAATGATATTGAAAAGTATGGATGAGAGCTATATTATA
This sequence comes from Sminthopsis crassicaudata, assembly GCF_048593235.1. Taxonomy (NCBI): domain Eukaryota; kingdom Metazoa; phylum Chordata; class Mammalia; order Dasyuromorphia; family Dasyuridae; genus Sminthopsis; species Sminthopsis crassicaudata. The sequence continues at coordinate 280,745,019 of NC_133618.1, forward strand.
GAAAGTTTTAAATGTCAAAATGAGGATTTTGCATCTTATCCTAAAAGCACAAGGAAGATTTTGAGTGGGGGAATGATATAGTCAGATCTGCGTTTTAGAAATTATTAATTTGGGGGCAGCTACTACTCTGAAGTCAGGAGGACCTGAGTTCCAGTGTGATCTTAGACACTGACTAGCTATGCGACATTGGACAAATCTTTTGTCCCAGTACCCCAACTTTGCCCTCCCCTTTATCTCCCCCCAAACAAAGAAACAAAAAAAGAAAAATAAGTAGGGAGACCAACTAGGAAATTATGGCATCAATCCCTATGTGAACTGATGTCAGCTTCATGGGTTTCTCCAAAGCACAGCCCAGAGGCCAATTGTTAGATGAGGCCCTTCCTCATTCCCCTTAGGTATTTCTTCTCTTGACTTCTTAAAATGACTTTGTATTTTTTTTGAAAATGGCTTATATTTAATCACCAGTTTATATATTGTATTTCTTCCAGTAAACTTCCTGAGGGCTGACAGTTGTTGGGTCCATTCAACCAGTTATGAATGCATGTTACAGCTGTTAGCCAGTGCTCTGTTTGTCCATAAAGATATTGTGAATCAATTTAATGCCTTGCTGAAATCAAGATATGCTTTGTTGTTGCTGTTCTCTGGATTGGCTAGTCCAATAATCTTATAACAAAGTAAAGAAAAATTAGGAAGCACGAGGGAGCACATTGGGTAATGCTGGTCCTATAGTCCAGAAATTGAGTTCAAATACGGTCTTCAGACACTTTCTGACTGTATGATCCTGATCAAGCTACTGAACTTCTGTTTGCCTTAATCCCTTGGAGAAGGAAATGGCAAATCACTCCAGCATCTTTGCCAAGAAAACTTCATGGAGCACATGGAATCATGAATAGTAGGATATGTCAATGACTAAACAATAATAACAATCTCAGTTCCTTTAGTATAAAACAGGGATAAATGATTATCACCTATTTCCTAGGCTTGTCGTATGGACCAAATGCGATAATCTCAGTAAAGAACACTGCAAACCTTAAAGTGCTATAGAAATGTTAGATATTAATACTATTTATTTTTCTTAGGAAACACATGGGGGCTCCTATTAGTCATTCCTCTTTTTCTAAGTAATCATGGTGATCTCTTTAATAATCCAGTCTAGATTTGGGAGCGAGATAGATATTGAATTTACTAGTATGTAGCTCCCAAAAGGTACTTATCACCACTTTTTTGAAAATTGGGATGTTTTCCCTTTTGACAAGTTCCTTTATATGTTGTCTTTCTCCATTCAAATATAAACTTCCTGAGGACAGGGACTTTTTTGCTTTTTTCTATTTGTATCCCCAAGACTTAGCACACTGCTTGGTATATAACATGTGCTTAATAAAGATTATTTTTTATGATCTCATCCTTAGTTTTTTTTTTTTGTTTTTTGTTTTTTAAAATACACTGTTAGTTCATTAAGGCTTGGAGAGCCTTATCTGAACTCATTTATAGCAACTCTTATTATCTCTTCACCAATCTTGGGTCAATTCTCCTTTCCCTGTGTTTTGTATGATCATACCCAATTTAGAAATCATTCCCCAATAGAAAATATGGAAATCAAATAGGAATAATACACATCTGTTTCACCTCATATTGTCAAATTACTATTATCAAATAATCTTTTTGTTATTCAGTTGTTCATATCTGAACCTTTATTATACTGTTTGGGGTTTTCTTGACAAAGATATTTCCTTCTCTAGTTCATTTTACACATAAGGAATTGAGGTAAATAGGTTTAATTGACTTGCCCAGGGTTACACAGCTAATAAGTGTCTGAGGTGGGATTTCAATGGAGGAAGATGAGTCTTCCTGATTCTAAGTCCAGCTCTATCCATTGTACAACTTTGCTGCCAAAAATAATATATCTCTTAAGCATTTGAATCCATACTTGCTTCTTCTTTATTGTAGCTCAGATCTAGTTTGACATAAGAACAACTCTCTTGTGAATTATTTTTTTCTGAAAAAGCATTTTATTTACTCTTGGTCAGGAATATAATATACATTTTAAGAAGAATCTTCTGATTGGTGTTTGGGGGTTATTTTTATACTAAATTGAATGAGGAAAATCTCTCTACAAAGTTAGTGAAAGAAAAATGGCATTTGGATTTTATTTCAGCATGAATATAAAATGACAAAGACATCCATGTACCTATGTATGTGCTCATTATAAAGGGAAAATTCATTAGAATAAACAGCTTTTTTGGGGGGAGACTTTGAGATTTTGAGTACTCTTAGATCTTCATTTATTGCTAATTCAAAAAGACTGAAAATTAATTAATTTGCTACAATAGTTCAACAACAGAAAACCAAGTAGATAAAAAAATTATCTATTAACAGGAACAGATGAGATTGGATGTTTTTCTCAGTGTTGCCATATGACAAAAGTGAAGTTGAATTATGCCCTGATTAATTGATTCAGGGTGGTTCCTGTGGTGAATAATTACATTCAATAACTGTTTGTCAATATAATTTGCAATCAATTATCACTTTATAAAAAAGCAGAATATAGCCAGCTCAGCTTTATATGTGGCATAATTTGGCTTGGGATGTAAGAAAACATTGCTTTCATAAGGTCCACATTTGTCTCACATCAACCAAACCATTATTCTCTTCTCCTTCAATTTCCACATTTATTCTTTGCCTTAAAATCTGCCTTATCTACTAAAATTTTAAAAACTGATGCTTTTTGTTTTTATCCTAGAGTCATATAACCCCAGCATTCAGGAAACTTTACATCATAGAAAAAGAAAAATAGTGAAGCAAAACCAATACCAAAAAGGTTTGTTTCTAGAAGTGTATATCTTATATTTCATACCTGGAGTCCCCCACATCTTTTCCTCAAGGAGGGATGTCATGGTCTTTCATTAGTTCTCCACACTGAAGTTGATCATTACATCTAATCAGAGTTCAACTATCTCATTGTGTTGTAATTTATATCACTGCTATTTTTACATATGCGGTTTTACTAACTCTGCTTATTTTGCTCTGCATCAGGTCATATAAATCTCATATTTCTCTGACTTCCTTGTTTTAACAGTTTCTCTTACACCTGCCATCATTTCTCAAAAAACCCGATAAGATTAGTAGAGATTTCAAGAAGTCATCTCTTATTCAATGTTTTTTCCCCACCCTATTATAACTGCTTTCTAAATCAAATGGAGAATAGGTTAATCCATGCTATTGCTCCAGTATATTAGTCAGGCAACTGCCCAAAGTATCCTCCCTAAAGGCCTGATATTTGGGAATGAAGATGGAGAAAGAGAGGTGCTATGGCATAGTGGAAAGATGCTTGAATTTATAGTCAGAAAAAAACCTGGAATCAAATCCTGACTCCTCTACTTACTAGTTAAATAAATGTATATGAATTACCTGACCTTTTTAGCTTTTGGTTTCCTCATCTACAAAAGGACAACAATAATAATAATAATACCTCACAGGGTTGTTGGGAGAACCAACGATGAAAAGTGTTTGCAAACCTTAAAATAGGTATGTAACTAGCAACTGGTATAATAAAAAAAAGCATTTTGCCAAGTTAAATTCCCTTCTTAAAAGGTATTAATGTCAATAAGTTCAGTTGTCGCTGACTTTTTATGACCCCATTTTGGAGTTTTCTTGGAAAGATACTGGAGCAGGCTGCCATTTCCTTCTCCAGTTTATTTTAAGAAACTGAGGTGAACATTGTTAATTGACTTGCCCAGGGTTACACAACTAATTAAGGATCTGAAGCTGGATTTGAACTCATGAAGATGAGTCTTCCTGGTTCTAAGTCCAAACTGCTCTATCTAGCTGCCTCAATTGAGTACTTACTATGTTCTATGTGAGAAGAAATAGAATAGTTGTCCTCAGGAAACTTACATTTTAGTTTAGGAGATAAGACTAATGATTATGAAACATTGAAAACAATGCAAGAGAATATATTATCAAATATTAAATTGTGTGGTATAGACACCAAGTGATAGGAGACAGAGATTAGAAATCAACAATGACCAGGAGAGGCTTCAGGAAGGAGATGGGATTTGGGGTGGATCTTGAAGAATAGATCACTTAAAGTTAAGTAGCTCAGATGAGGGAAATATTATTAATGAAGGCATGGAAATAGAAAAAACATAGACTGTTCATGGGATGATAAGAAGACTAACCTGGTTTGAGCAGAGATTATATTTGAGATTCAGCAGGAGATATGGTTAGATAAATAAAATAACTTTAGAGCATGGAGACATTTGACAATATTTGTTCCTATTTGATTTGCTATTCTACCACGGAAATGCTGATTTTTCAGAAAGTATGCTAGAAGTAGCACTGGACTTGGAGTCAAAAGATTCACTTTCATTTTTGACCACTCATTCTTTTATTTGGTCTCAGTTTTCCTCATTGATAAAATGAGGGGAGGAATTTTAGATGATCTCCTGGTTTGCTCTTTTCTTTTAACAGCTCTAATACTCTATATATGGATGTGGGATCATACATGTAGAATTAGAAAGGACCTCCAAGGCTAATCTAATGCCTTCATTTTGCAGAGAAGGTATCAGAGACAGGATTTGAACTCAGTTCCTCTTTTGCCATTGCCTTCCATCCGGCATAGTATTTTATTCATATAGGCTATGTTTTAAATAAAAATTCTTTAAATCTATAATTTTTGAAGTTAAGAAAAGATGTTCCATTTCTCAGAAGGGAATAGTAGAAACATATGTGCAAAACAATCAGAATCACTCTATCAGAGGTGGCAAACAATTGATTGGGGTTCCAGTTTTAGAATCTCAAAGAACTGGATTCAAAAAATACCTTTAACATTTTCTATGTGAACATGGGCAAATCACTAGTAATTCCCTAAGAATGATCAATTCCTGCATGTATGTATGTCTACACATACAAACATATTTATACATGTATATAGATATATACATATATCTACACACACATATATAAACTACATATCTCAATTCATGTATATATCAATATATATAAATATATGTGTATATAGATACATACATGCATACATATACATAAGTTATGTTAGGATCTGCTTTGGTACAGTAATCACAGATTCTTGCCAGACAGAAAGCAACCAAAATCATTCCATGGGCACAGAGTTACATTAAATTTTCTTCACTTTCCAATCTGGGTGCTATTCCTTAGGAGTGAATTACCCAGTTGGTGACATTTTCAAAACCCAGTTCCTGTCCTTTTCCCCAACATCACACCCTTTCAACAGCTCAGTTGGGATTTACTCTGCACTCAGACCTGGTTTGATGTTTATTTCTACAAATGACAAGCAGAATACACTCTCCTAAAAAATGCGAGAAAATGCAATCAAGATATTCAAATAATGACTAAATATACTCACATTACCATTCAGGCGAGAGAGAAACTGACTCTAGAGGAAAAGCAGCTGTACTGTAGAATAAAATAACAGCCACCATCAACACACACACACACACACACACACACACACACACACACACACACACATACATCCTTTTTTGTAAATGGAGGATAAACGGAATGTCAGGGAAATAAATAGCACCAAGTCCAAGTGTTATACACAGCAAGAACTCAGAGTATTGCTGAGAATATTATCCTCCAAACCTTCATGGAGATGTCTACGATATTAAATAATATCAAAGTTTTCTCCTCTCTTGGGAAAGATACTTCCAGAAGATTGTCTCTATCAAACATTTGAGTCACCTATGCTGGGAGGTAAATGGCCATAAAGACAGTTAAAAACATCATTTTGGCTTCTTTGGGAATCAATGGTTTTCACTCTTGTTGTATATTAGAAAAAAGTATATTTCATTAGCATTTCATTAAAACTCCTCCCATTATGAGCATTAGGTACATTGGAGAGGGACAGAAAAGCTACTTGTTATAGTGTGATTATTGATACAAATAGAAAAAACGATGATGATGAGATAGCTAGCTGTGGCAATGGAGACAGGGATAATTGACACCCATGGATAATGATAATCCTTCATTTCTCACTATTTATCCCAGTCTTTTTAAAAGAAATAACAAAACGTACTGATTGGAGTGTTACCTTTGTTTAGGGCTTGAAAACACTCTAATGGGGTAGTTGCTAACACCTTCTCTTCCTGACTTTCCAGTTTTTTAAATAACAGCATCACCATTCCTTTAGTTCCCTTATGCTCATGACCTTTGAGTTCTATATAACTCTTTACTACTTCATCATAAATATCCAAATAGCTGTCAAATCCAGAGTTTTTTTTTACATGTACTTTATACTTAATTTTTTTTAAATGATGCATTTTGTCATTATATCACTTTCATTTCTGAGTGAAATTTCCTTTCAAACTCTTTTATATTCTACTTTCCTCCACATGCTCTACTACCTTATCACATTAGAATGCTCTTGGCTCTCCATTTCTTCTCTTTACATGCTTACGCCAGCTATTCTCCATGTACCTGGAATACTTTCCTTCTCAATTTCTAGTTCTTGAAAGCTCTGACTGCCTTTAAGATTCAGCTGGACCATCAGTTGGGGAATGACTGAATAATTATGGTATAGGAATGTAGGGATATTATTATTCTATGAGAAATGACCAGCAGGTTGATTTCAGAAAAGTCTGGAAAAACTTAGATGAACTGATGCTAAGTGAAGTGAGAAGAACCAAGAGAACCTTGTACACAACAAAAGAAGATTCTGATATGATCAACTGTGATGGGCGTGGCTCTTTTTAACAATGAGGTGATTCAAGACAATTTCAATAGACTTGTGATGGAAAGCGACTTCTGCATCCAGAAAAAGAACTATGGAGACTGAATCTGGATCAAGCATAGAATTTTCGCTAGTTATTGTTGTTGTTGCTTGTTTGCTTTTTTTTTTCCTTTCTCTTGTTTTTCCCCCTTCAGATCTGATGGAAATATGATTAGAAGAATTGCATATGTTTAACCTATATCAGATTGCTTACAGTTTGGGGGGAGGGAAAAGGGAGGGAGAGAGGGAAAAATTGGGAACACAAAGTTTTGCAAATATAAATGTTGAAATTATATTTGCATATATTTGGAAAAATAAAATACTATTTTTAAAAAGGCTCAGTTAGAGTATTTTCTCCTCTCAGACTTTTCCTCTTCCCTCTCAGCTGCTAGTGCTATTTACCCTTAGGTTATCTTTTGTCTGATTTGTATTTGCTTTCTGTGTTCTCATTTATAAGTTGTTTCTCTTATTAGAATGTTAGCTTCTTGAGGGCATATGGATTGCTTTTGCTTTTCCTTCATATTTTTAGCATTTAGCATAGTGTGTGGCATATAGTAAGTGCTTAATAAACGTTAGTGGATACTCTCCATACCCGTAAGCCATTCCTTGTAATATGGGATAAAGAAGAAAAAAGTTCAAACTTCTTGTTAAAACAATGAACATCAATAAAGTTATGATATCATACACCTAAAGAATGTACGTTTTCTCAATTTTTTTTTTCTGGCCAAGCAATTGTTTAGTTTAATTTTTTGTTCTTCTATTTGAATTATTTTAATCATGTGTATATAGTTTTCCTGATTCTACTTATTAAATAAACTCACATTACCACTTAGTTGGGAAAGTAACCAAAACTGGAAAAAACCCAACTGCATTGTAGCTGCATTAATTATTAGTCACTATCACCTCTTCTCCTCTGTACCTTCACCCTCCTTTTTGTGAATGTAAGATTAACTGAACATCAGGGAAATAAATAATACCAAGAATTTTACTTTGCATCAGTTTATCAGAGTCTTCCCATATTTCTCTGTTTGTCTATATGGTAATCAATCAATTGGTAAACATTTATTAAGCACCTACTCTGTATGAGGCACTGTGCTAAGCACTAGAGATATGAAAAGAAGCAAAAGACAGTCCTTATCCCCATAGAACTTGCAATTTATTCCAAATATTATTCAGTCATTTACCCAGTTGACAGGTATCTTCTTGTTAACAGTTCTTTACTACCACACACACACAAATACTTCTATAAATATATTTGTGGATTTATATACATTTGTATATTTCTGGATCTCTGGAACAAAAACATAGACACTTTAGTTACTTTTTAAACCCAATTTAGACCCAAACTCTTACCTTTGTAATATCTCTCATATGTCTCTTTATTCATTATTCTCACTACTGTTTCTCTAATCCAGGTCCTTTTTAGTTCTTGATCGATCTCTGGTTTCTCTTCTCTCTTTTTCATCCGTTTACAACAATATAATCTCAGTCTATTATTCAAAAATATCCAGGAGCTCCCCATTGCCCACTTATTAAGTGAAACTACTTAGATTATATAAATAATACATGACCTGCCTTCTTCCCTTTAACCATGAAGATGTCTCAGTGGTTGCAATTGATGGGTTTCTGGTGAAGCTGTGCTCCATTCACAAGATAGAGAGTTGTGGAGACACATTAGAATGGAGAAAACATGAATGTGCAGTTTTGGAAAGGGAAAAAAGTAGCAGTATTTGGAAAGGGCTTTCAGTAAGTCATATTAAGAAATAAAGATGCCATTAATGAAAATTAGCCTTAAGTAAGCTAATTTTCTGCTTGTTTGAGAGAATAGCATTGAGGTATATCTTAGCTAAACTCTTTTAGTATATATACCACCTGAAGAAAAATTACATACTCTTATAGCCTGGTATTCAAGGAGCTTCATAATCTGGCACCCACCCACTTCACAGGTTTGTTATATACTTCACAGGGTTATTGTCTGGAAAAGAACTGTAAATTTTAAAGTACTATATAAAGGAGTTATTACTATTACCAGCATTAATAATATCCTGTCTCCTTAGCTTTACCTCATCTCTTCCTCCTCATGGACTTGATTCTGTGCTCTAGCCAAATTGAATTATATCTTCTGAACATTCCCCATGCCTCTTTAGGTTTTAAACTTTGCTCAGATTGTTCCTTTTGCTCAGTATCTCCTAATTATTATCTTTGATTATCTATTCTTCTTTCAAAGCTTAGACCAAAGGACACCTCTTTGAAATCTTCCTTAATCCCTTCAAGTAGAAGTGATCTCTCTCTCTCTTTTTAATCTACTTTATACTTCTCTAATGTATTTATAATCTAAATCACATTGTATTTATTTATCTCTAAAAATAAATCCTACCAAATTATAAGTGTTTTGAGATCAAGAGCTTTGTTTTGTTTCTATTTAGATTTTTCTCCTATACCTAGCATATTGAATTAAAAATACCCTGTACTCAAATACTCAAAAGGACTTGTGGATCTCACTGATTTGGCTATTTCCTTTACATTCCTGTCCATCCTGGTGACTCATTCACATACTTGCATAAATTCACCATTGGGGTTCTTCTCAACATGCGGGGGTGGAGAGGTGGGGTGTCTTCAGTTTCTCCCAATAACAAAAGAATATCAAAAGAGTATTCAGGTTATCTACCTGTTATTCCTTGCCTCCTCCATTAATCTATCTCTTCTAATCACATATTGCTATGATTTCTTTTATTCTTGTTCTCTTTAAAAAAAAGTCCTTTACTAGTTATATTTTATAGCCTGCTACATACCTGACTGTATGATATTAATTATTGTTAGAGGCTATGTTTCATGAATCACAACCATATAACAATACCGGTATTAAAATTATAGGCTTTTATATTTCTTCTCCAAAACAAGCTATTCTGTTTGCATGGGGCACTTTCCTATCCCTTCTTCTCTAAAACATTGCCCCCTCTCTCATCTTCACACACTCTTACTAATCTATGATCTCTCCCTGTCTATCAGCTGCTTTCTTGCTGCTTACAAAGACAATTGTATTGTATGACCCTATCCTCAAAAAATCCTCACTTGATCTGATCAGCTTCACTAAATATAATTCAATCTCTCTCTCTTCCTTTTACTGGTTAAACTTCTTGCGTAGACTATCCTTAATAACTCTCTTGAGTGGTTTCAGATCTCTTCCAAGAGGCTATAGAATATTTCAATTTTGATTTAATAGCAAAATATCACTTGCAAACAGGAACATTTGAAGGACATCATCATCCCCAGGGAATCTCTATTTAATGTGGAATTGGTGCTGAATGACCTCTATCACAATTATGAACATCATTAATAAAGATACATCTCCCTTTTTTATCCCTCTTTGTACATAGTGGAGATAAAACAGACCAAGTATGGAAAGCTAAACATACAAAAGATGTCAGTAAACTGTGGATTTTTTGATGTCTATGAACTTCTGGTAACAGTATATTTTTAAATATATTTTTTAAATCAAATATTATAAATATGAATAATTCCATTTAATTATGTGAATAAGGTTTTCTGCTGTTTTAGTTTTTTTTAATATTCATTTTTTGGAGATAATCAGGATTAAATGATTTGTATAGGACTACACAGCTAGAGAATGTCAAAAGCCAGATTTTAACTCAGGTCCTTCTGACTTTAGAACCACTGCTTTATTCACTGTACCAGCTAGCTGCCTCTTTTAATATTTATTAAATTTTTTGTTCTAAATTCTCTTCTTTCCTCTAGTTCTTTCCCTACTCTTTGAAAAGGAAAGCAATATAATGTTATACCTATGAAGTTATGTAAAACATATTTCTATATTAGCCATGTTGCAAAAAAACAAAGAAACATTATATTTCAATCTCTACTGTTCATCAGTTCTCTCTCTGGTGACAGTAGTTTTTCATTAAAAGTACTTTGGAATTGCCATGGATCATTGCATTGTCTTTAACAGTTGGTCATTATAGCAATAATGCTGTTATTGTATAAGATGTTCTCCCTTTGCATCAGTTCTTATGTCATCCCACATTTTTCTGAAACCATCCCCCTCATCATTTCTTTTTGCACAATATATTCCATCATAATCATTTGCCATAACTTGTTCTTGCTGTTATATTTTTCAAGGAATCTTGAATGCTTTTGTTTTATGGTTTCATGCATTGAACATAGGTGATACTTAATAAGTATCAGTTGAATCAATGAATGGAGGAATGGCTATCATCATTGAGAAAAGATGATAAGCACGATTCTGAAAGCAATTCTAGTATTCTTATTTCTTGAATGCAAAATAAGAGTTTTGGCTTGAAACTCACTTGAATTGGGAATAGGATGTCAGGGTTGGCTTGGAGCAAATTATACTGTATACTTTTCCACTGCAAATTTTGATCCAGATAGAATGAGGTTAAACTTAACATGGAAATGAAAAAAATAAGTTAGAAAAGGGGTATTTGGGAGGGGGAGAGGCCTTGCTATTGCTTTGTATTAATGTTATGATATATGTGGAGACAGATTCTTATGTGAAGTGCATTTGGTATTTTACTAGCATCAATTGGGATTATTGCTTTTCCCACGCATTGATGTGAAGAGTTGACCTATGATTTGTTCCTGTAGCAAGATGGGACTCTCGGGATGTAAGTGCCCTGGAATAGCTTCTTCTTCATACCCTATAGATTACCAGTTTTTCTGGGTAAGTGTAATGAAAAATACTAGTCAGAATGAAGGTTCTGCTGTAGAGAAGATTCTTATTTATGAATTATGTTAAATGACCACCAAGTCCCCTTTCAATTGAATTTCCTGACTGAATAGTTCTATGACTCCATCTATAGAAAGTGAAACAACTTGAATTTTTGGATCCCTAATAGCAGAACACTTTGTAAATCAATCAAATAGATTTCTGGTAATTTAAAAATGTAAACTGTTTTGTACTTCTACCCAAATAGCCTCAAGCCACACATTTTGTAGGTAAACAGAAAGAAATGCCTTGCATTTAAACCTGAATTGTCCTTAAATCAGTCACAGCTCCAACAAGCACTCTGCTTTAAAGGTTCCTTTAAATCTTGGTTTGACTGCTATTTATAGAAAACAGCTCTTAAGCAGCTTACACAATAGAAAGTTGGACGTCATTGATATTCAGGATCAATTATTCACTGTTGATCTTGTAAAAATATTTCTCTATTCCCCGGGAAGAATATCTCAGTCTGAGAAGTGCTCATCTCTTCATTCTCCTACTATCTTTCATGCTTTTTCTTTATTGCATCTTCCAGCATTTATCTACCTGCTGTGAGTACTCTGCTAAAATTTACTCTTGTACAAAAACCTCAAGGTAATGCACAAGATCTCATCTCACCACTTTTGTAAAGGATCATATTTCCTTTCTTTTCTTGAGATGAAATTTCGATAAGTGAAAATAAAAGATATAATTTCAAAGCACACATTTCTTCTTTATTTATTTGTGATTGTCTAAAATTCATTCATTCATTCCTACTGTGGCCATGTAGAAATAGATTTTATTTTACTGAAATATATTTCTATAGAACTACAATTATTTGTATCAGATCTTTTCTATCTTTCAATATAAAGTCTTTAGAAAGAAATGACAAACCAATGATATATCATTATCTTTACTAGGGATTTTTAGATAGTTTGTCAGTCTCTGAATAGTGTTTTTCTAACTGAGCAAATACATTGTGCTCTTTTTTTCTATGTGGGCAGGTACAACAGCAACAATGAACTTTTTTTTTTTGATGATGATGATGATAATAATGATCCATATAACTCTGCAATGTTGTGTTTAGATTTCTACAAAGTTAGTTTACATTCTGAAGGTGATTAGCCAGCTATACTTATACTAATAGGGATGTTCCTTTAGTGATTGAAATGTAATTCCGGTGAAAAAAATTTAATACTCTTTAAAATTTTGGGGCATATATATGTGTGTGTGTATTTATATATGTATATGCATACCCATAGAAAGGTAGATATATATTTGTGTGCATATGGAGGATTTTCTAACAGTATAGTTTTAAACTATTAAAGCTTACCTAAGTTTTAATATCTATCAATCTACTAATTGATAACTATTAAACATTAAAGACTCAATTGTCATTCTTCTACTTTAATCTGAGACTTTGGTTCTTCCAGGATACATCTTGGTTACCACAAGCTTCTTTCTGATCCAACACTCATATTAGTTAACTTCCCAGATCCTATCCTAGTTAATTTAAGAAAAAACTGCTATAAAGAAGACCAAGACATCTACTTTGTCCCTCATTTTACTTTCTAACTATCCACAGAAGCATAGAACACAAACATTATGTATATCTAAGTATAAAAATATATGTTTTTGTTTGTTGCTGTATCTTACAAAGACAGACATTTGATTACTTTGTTCCTTACTTTCTTTCCTAACTTTCTCCAGAAACTCAGAAAACATTATACATACACACATATACACAATACATATATATGGATATATGTGTATGGATATATACACACATTCATAACATACATAAATACATGCACATATCTTTGTATTTCTTTATAGCAGTTTCTTAAGTTAACAGAGATAGGATCTGGAAAGTTAACTGGTGAGGGTATGGGCTTAGTAAGAAGCTTATGGCAACCAAGATGTTGTCTCTGGAGGAACTAAAGTCTCAGATTAGAATGGAAGAAAATTGAGTTTTTGGTATATAATGAAACTGTCTTGGCAAGGGCTTCTGACTCTGCTAAAAGATGTAGGGTTCATTAGAAAAAATACCCAGGCTTGGATAATACCAAGATTACAATAACCTACTATTTTATGAACACAGGGACCAACAGCAAGTGGTAGTTTGTGGCAACTTAATTCACTGTCTACAAGGATATTAGAACTTAGAACTTTGAATATGTTATTTGTTATTTGAATGCAAATGTCACTGAAAATTTTTTTTATTAGTATTTTTTGAATGAAGAAAGAAATAAGAAAACATTTGTTATGTGAATACTATGTGCCAAGCAGTGTGCTAAATACTGGAGATATAAATAAAAAAAAGAAGATATACCCTGCTCTCAAGGAACTTACAGTTGAATTGGAGGAGACGCTTGAGTAGAAGAATTCAGCTGAATGACAGATTGAAAGTCCCATGAAAGAACCCATGAATGCAAGGGTTATTTGCCCCTCAGTAACAGACCAGCATAACAAAGGAAGAATGATGGATTGAGGATGAAAGTGGAGAGAATTTTTAAGTTCCCTCTGGCATAAGGTAGAAATGGGGGTTCCATATCTGCCCAGGAAAGGGAAAGGAGAAGGGGTCATGGCAAAAATGGTTGGAGGTGAGCTTTGGGGTGCAAGGGAAAGTATGCCCTTTTTATTGGCACCAAATCCAAATAAGATCTTCTAGATACCCAAAGATGGAGTCTTTGGCATCCTAGAAAGGTGGGAGAGAGAGGGAATTCCATATGAGTTCCATTGGAAACCATCCAGGGTGCTTCCATGAGTTTTGATAAAATAGTTTTAGAATTTTTTGTTACCTTTTACATTTATCAAAATATTTCTTCCTTTTTCTTTCCCAGAGAGCTATACCAGTTCTTTTTTTTTATTTTAAGTTTTATTTTTCCAAATACATGCAAAAATAATTTTCAACATTTATCTTTGCAAAATAAACATATTTCTATTTTTATCATGTTGCATAAGAAAAATCTGATCAAAAGGGGAAAAAAAACACAAGAAAAAAAGGCAAAGAACAACAAAAAAGTTTGAAAATATTATCTATACTCAGTCTCTATAGTTCTCTTTCTGAATGTGAATGGTTCTTTTCATCACAAGAATATATATCAATTCTTTTTTATTATAGTGACTTCCCTCTGTTTCTTTTTTTGTCTTATCCTTTTTATTACTTATTTATACTTTGTTGTCTTCCACATTTGATTGTGAGCTCCTTGTGGATAGACATTGTCCTTTACCTTTCTTTTTAACCCAAGGGTTTATAACAATGCTTAGCACATATAAGATAATTAATATTTCTCAAAAAAGAACAAACATTCTAGCATAACTAAAATAATAACAATAACATAATAACTAACACTTATATAGCACTTACTATGTGCCAGGTATGGTACAGAGTTCTTTACAATGATCTCACTTCATCCTCCAACAATTTTGAGAGATAGGTGCTATTATTATCTTTATTTTATAGATGAGGAAACTGAAATAAATCAAAGTTCAGGGTGTTATCCAAGTTCACATAGCTAGTAAATGTTTGAGATTGGACTTGAATTCATGTTTTTCTGACTCTTGGTTCTTTATTTACTCTGCCTCCTATCGGCCTCAATACACACACTATTGTATACACATAAAATCAAGTTCACCATTTTAGGTACTATTTCATGCCCAAAGTTTTTCACCCCATTTGAAATAAGGGAGGAGTACATTCTCATTTTTTCTTTGGAGTACATTAAGTTTTAATTGTTTTGTTGTTTTTTCCTTTCCATTTACATTGTTTTAGTTATTATGTTTAATAAATGCTTTTTCATTCACTCAGTCATAGTCATCATTTTTTAACTTGCACTGATATTCTATCATTGATAATATTTTATTGCATTCATACACCACAACTTGTTTAGCCATTCTGTGATTGACAGAATGTGTTTCTAGTTCTTTGTTACTACAAAAAAGTGCTTCTATAAATATTTTGGTAAATGTGAGAAGTTTTTTTTTTAATGTTTGCCACTCAGGCCCAAAGACACAAAATATATAGAGCATCAATTTTTTTTTTAAATAAAGGACTTGAAAGAAGTGGAATCCATAAATTATGGAAGGAATATCAAATTTGGTGTTTGAATATAATGGAATTTTATAGTGCTTATAATGCTTAAGAAAATATAAGAGAAATCAGAGAAATTTGGGAAGACTTTGAATCAGTGCAGTACAAAATTAGCAAAACCAGGAAAATTTCTGTGATAACCACAGTAATATAAAGGGAAAAAACAAACAAACTGGAAAAACTTCAGAATCTGATTAAGGCAGTGAATGATGATGACTTAAAGTTTAAGGTCCTTTGTTTATTGATTGATTATCATTTAACATAATTAAAATTGTGACCATGTAAATGTATTTGATGAGATTATGTCAGATTTATACAATACAAAAATGGTTCTGAAACACAACATTTACTAATGACCTTTTTCATCTAGAAATTATAAAAGTTCATAGAATTTACAAAAATTAACGTTGGGAACAGGGTACTCAAAAAAGAAGATTTTAGTCAATATTTAATTTTTTTTTAAAGTACATATTTAGAACCTGGATATGTTTAAAATCTTTTTTTTTTCTGAAGTATGTATTTAGAACTTGGATATATTTAATCATGATATAAAGAATTAATGGCAAAAGATTAAATAGAAGAATCTTTCATTGAGAGAGAACAATTAGCAAATTCACTAGTTAATCAATAATTTAGCAAAGAACTTATTAAAGGTCTACTATGTGCCAAGTACTGAGTCAATTTCCAGGAATAAAAAATAAGAATGAAGTAGTACTTTTCCTCAAATTACTTTTAATCTACTAGGGTCCATTGTGAGAAGCCACATGCACATAAGTAAGTTCACATAAGTGAATAGAACATATATATGCAGTAATTTCAGGGGTAGCAGTGAGACAAAATGAGCATGTGGAATTCATGAAATACTTTGGTTAACAAAGTGCATGATCACAAGAGGCTATAGAAAGTCAATTAATTTCTAAAAAGTCAAGAGATCTACTCATGCTTCTTAGTAGGTTCTTAGTAGGATTCTTGAAGAAATCTAGGGATTTTTCTACAAAGTAGAGTTACAGTCTAGCTATAGAGAATATTTGAAAAACTTGCTTATCTAGTTTGGCTGGGAAAATAGATTATATGAAATAGAGCAATATTGCTAAGCTAGAAGAAAGAGCCAGAGGATAAAGGAATTTAATGCTTAACAGAGAATTTTAATCTAGAGGTAAGAGGAAGCTACCTGTATTGTTAGATAGCCAGATATTATATATGTCTTACATTTTGTAATCAGGATTAATGCTAAGTCAATATTTGTACATATTGACATTTGTAAATAAGATATAGCATCTTAGGGAAGTCCTTCGATATAGTATCATAAATTAGCTTTCTTTGTTCATTAGCCTGCTTATTATGTGACTCTGGGTAGGTCACTTAGCCCTATTTGCCTCAGTTTCTTCATTTGCAAAATGAGCTGGAGAAGGAAATGGCAAAGTACTCCTGTATCTTTACCAAGAAAACTTCAGATGGGGTCATGAAGAACTGGACACTACTGATACAACTGAATAACAAAGTGTTTACTACACTAAGATGGAAAGAATTTGTTTTGTCCAAAGGGTTTTTTATGGGGTTTTTAGCCATTTCAAAATAATCAGAGGCTAAACATTTTGGAACTGTTCAATTAAAGAGAAAACATTCATTAGGTACCTACTACATGCAATGCAGTGTGATAGGCAAGAGGATACAAGGCCCAAAATGGCCTAGCAATAACAGAGAAGAAGCATTTGTAAGTGACTGGAATGGAATCTTTCTGTTGGATGTGAAACTCATAATAAGGATATTCAGTGTTAGTTCTGGGCTAAGAAGAAATTGAAAGGTCCATAGTGAGAGCTGGAATAGATATATGATGAAAATAAAGGTATCAGTGGTATAAAGGTCACATTTTGAGTTTGCCAGATTTTTAAAGCTCTGTTTGTTATACAGCTATTCCAAAACTTGTAAAGATTTCACCCCATCTGTTTCTGATATCGATTATTCCAAACCAGAGAGGAGAGTGTGAATTCATGAAATATCTTGGTCAGCAAAGCAGATGGTCACAAGAGACTATAGAAATGCAGTCAGTTTCTAAAAAGTCGTGAGGATACAGAATTATAATATGCTTCTCTGCTGAGATGAGAGGGGGAAAAGGAGCTGAGAAAAACATATTTTTAATAATATATTTGTAGTGGTCATATCAATGGATGGCATATGTTATTCATTCTTTATCATTTGTGGTATAAAGCTTTATTTTCATAGTAATAAATTCCATATTATGAGTTTATTTAAATTTTTGAATAATTTTAAAAAAAGCAATTTCTATAGTTGTAGCACTGTTTTACTAGTGAAAAAAACTGATGACTGAGTCAGAACTTATTAGCTGTGCTACTTTGAGAAACTCCTTCAACTCTGAGAGTTAATTGAGAAATGGGCATATTTAATCCTGTGTACTTTACTTCCTTGGGTTATTTTGATATTCAAATGAGATGCAATATTTAAAGTCCTTTGTATTAAGTACTATGAAAATAGGTTATTATTATTATCTTACTGATATTAGTCAATCTTTAAATTAGTTATTTCTTATTAGTATTTTCTTATAGGTGACAATAGAGAAGCAGAAGGACTTTTTAGCCTGGAAGAGATGAAGGTTCAGGTTTCATCTTTGACACATTCAGATTATGAGATATGAGCAAATCTTTTAACTTTAGTACCATGGGCTGCTTTCTAAGGTCTTAGATTACAGAAAAAGTGCTGATGTATTGGTAGAAGAAAGGTTCTTTAGGAATTCTCTGAATGAAATCACAGGCCTAGTACTTGTTCTTGACCTTCAGATGAATCAGTCAATCAATCTGTATTTATTAAATACCAACTTCTCATCTGGGAACACTCTGTATCAATAAAATGACAGATCTAATCTCTCTTAATTGCCCTAGACATTGGGTTAAGTGTTGAAAATATAAGTACAAAGAATGAAACCAGCAAGGGACTCATGTTCAAATATGAAAGACAGGCACATTTATAAGTACATACAGCATAAATACAATGTAGTTAAAATTGTTTGAGATTGAGGAATTGGAGGATCTGAAAAGGCTTTATGTAGAAAGTAGTGATTGATGAGTCTTGAAGAAAGGGAAGGATTCTATGGATAGAAGTAAAGAAGTGTAGAATTTTAGGAGACTTTGGGCAGCTGGGTGGCACAGTAGATAGAGTGCTGGGCCTGGAATTGTAAGGATCTGAAGTCAGGAAAACCTACATTCAAATATGGCTTCAGTCACTGACTAGTTGTGTCACCTTGGAAAAGTCACTTAACAAGTAACTTTACCTCGTTTCCTCATCTGGAAAGTAAGTTGGAGAAGTAAATGGCTAATGACTTCAGTATTTTTCTCAAGAAAATCCCCAATGAGATCATGAAAAATTGGACATGATTGAAATGACTGAAGAACATCAAGAAGGAGATTAGAGGAGAATTGGAGAATATTGTAGTATACAATACAACATAAAGATAGAAATTTGAAGAGAGAAAGATAATGAGCAAGTGTTGAACTCCATGAAAAAGAAGGGAGAATGACTTGGAGTATGTTATACAAGAATGATTATGATTTGGACTGAAGATTTTGATTTAGAAAATTTTGATTTAAAAGATTTTGATTGAGTGGATTTCAGAGGACAGTGATGGAGTTACAGGAGAATCTGGTAGTGGCAAGGGGGAGTAAAAAAGTACTCTCCACCCCCTTCAGGTCCAGTGTGATGGGGTGAGAGAAGGTACAGCTAAGTATTTTACAGGAAGGACTAGGAGTGCAGGCTCTTCAAGGGAAAATAGGTCTCAAAGAGCACTTAGAACAGTGATGGGCAAATAGTTTAATTCTTGCTGATTGTGAATAGATGGAAAGAAAGTGGGAGAAAAAGTTCCATAACAAAAGAAAATGTGTTTATTATAAAAGAGGCCTTCCAGAGGACACAGCAGGAGGGTTGACTAGGGTTGGAGTGGTACACAGACAGAACAGGGTTGAAGAAGATAATAGGTGTGGGTTAGGGTTGATTTACTAGTAATTGATGAATGAATGGAATTACTCTCTCATTTCCAGTCTGCCTACTGACTTTCCTTTTTTTCCTTTAAGATGCAACTAAAATTCTACTTCCTATAGGAAGCCTTCCCAGCCCCTCTTAATTTCATTGTTTTCCCTCTGATAATCCATTCATCCTGTGATGCTTATGCTTTCTTTGCATAATGTTTTTACATGCTGTTTCTTCCTGTCCCTTTCAATTAGGTTGCAAGTTTCATGAAGACAGGAGCTGTCTTTTGCCTCTTTTTACATCCCTCAAACTTAGCACAGTGCCTATTATGTTACTATGTGTTTAATAAATTGAATTTTTTATTAAATGTTATTAAATTTAAAATAAAATTAATTGAATTGAATAGTGGGAGGAGAGAAATAAAAGAGAAAGGGCATAAGCTATAGTGACATGCCTATGATATCTACTATGTAGAATTCTATGAGGGTAAGGACTATATTCTAGCTAGACTTTCTACCTATCTGCCTTTTCTCTGACATCTTGGCCTTGCTCTCTCTCTCTTCCCTATCCTCTATCCCCTCAAATCAAGTTGGATTTCCACTTCTCGTTGTCTGACTTTGGGCAAGTCATCTTTCTGACAGTCAATTTCCTTATCTGTAAAATGGACATAAAAATTCACTGCTTACCCCAAAGGGTTGTTTCTTCCTCTCCTCAAATCCCCCTCCAATCACATAAGATACTATATGGAAAGTGCTTTGTAAGACTTAATGTGCTAAATAAAAGTAATCTATATTTAATGCAAAAGAAAATACCTTGACTCAAATTAGTGACTGCATTAAAAAAAATAAAATCCTTTTCTTCAGAATGTATTCCCCATTAAAACAAAATAAAAAGCACCCTTCTATCACCCCTAAAGAGAAAAAAAAAACTTATCAGTCATTTAAGGACATTATTCTTGGCACACCTGCTCTTTCTTAAATAAAATTTGACCCTACCAATTACTTTTTTGGAATTATATAATAGTGTCAATTTGACCTTGAAAGTCTATTTTGGAAAAGTATTTGGAAAAAGAGAAGAAAAAAATCTTCTTATTCAGTTCACTTTTCAATATAAGTATTTCCAAGTATGTGTTAAAAATGATTAAAACACCTCATTATCCAATAAAGGATGTGGGTCATATGTATTTTGACTTAAATTTGTTTATCCCTGAAGTAGATTTTTAACATTTGCTCCCTATCAAGTATCCACTGTGGATATTAAACAATAAAACCATTAACAACAAGATTTCATTTTGGAATAATAATATATGTTGTAAAAGTTATATGTTCATTTGGTTTGTTGTGATGCACTATTATAATGTACATAAGGGCATTGCATGCTCAACCTCTGCAGAAAAACACTAATTTGCTAACATACTTTACTTATCTGACTGCCAAAAGCCTGGACCCTGAATTGATTTTGAACTGAATGTTTCAGGTAGTTTATTCTATTTAATTATATACTATTTAATTGTAGTACAATGTTAAGAGTTTCCCCTCCTTCTTTTGCAGTAAATTGGAGGATGACAGAATCTTACTTCTTGGCTCATTTCCTCATGGGATGCCCTGTACAGGTTCTACCTGTAAATATATGATCTTGTCATACTGGATTTATATTCTATTATGTTATGTTTATGATGAATACAGAACTGAGTAAGAGATCACCTCTTTATATAATCAAAACTTATATAAATCTATTGAATTTAAAATCATAGGATTATAGATCTATAGTTTGGAGGGTGCTCAGAGGCCTCTAATCTAACCTCTATGTTCTATAGATAAAGAATGACTTAAGAAATAAGAAAAGTTAATTGACTTGCTCAAGATTATACAAGTAGTAAACACCATAGTTAGGGTTTGAAGCTAGGTCCTGACTCCAGAGTCAGTTTTCCTTCCTCTGTATCATGGAAAGAGGATTAGGTTAGAACAACAGTGATTTTTATATAGTTTAAGTTTCACAGACTACTTTCTTCACAACAACAGATTGTGGGAGATTATGCCCTGTTTAACAGATGAGGACACTGAGATTCAGAATTTAAATGACATGCCTAAACCCATGTGGCCATGTAGCCACAAGTCTTTAATCCAAGTTTTCTGATTTAATATTCCCTCCTCCACATTTCCTTCCCATCACTACATCACATGGCCAAACCACAATGAATTTATCATTACCTGCATCCATGAAAGCACTAATAAAAGTGACCAATTTTTAACTTATTATAAAGGTAATATTTATCATTTTTTAACAATTGAGAGGCAGCATGTTCTAATGGATAATCAGTCTCAGAGCCAGGAAAATCTTCATTCAAGTCCTATCTCTGATAAATATTGGCTATATGACCTTGGGCATATCATAGAAATTCAGAGCTTGGGGAAACTGGATAATTTCAGAATAAGGGCTATCTTGCATTGGTAATGGGAGTTTCTTCATGTGATGGTTCCCTATACCAGTGAAACCATGGGTCCAGTCTCTCTATTCCTTTTAAAAAAATGATACAAAATGAAGATCAATAATGGAAACTAAGCTGCTGGTCTGAGGTGGTTTCCTCATACAGGAGAAACTCAGTTTACAGACTAAAAAATCCTCAGTTTTCCATAGACCAGCTGTATAACTTTGGACCATCTACTTCATCCTATTTATATCTTTCCTTCTCTTTTAGAATTAGAGAATGTTGGATTAGGTTATCTCAAAGGTTCATGACATATTGGACTTGGAATTAGGAAGGCCTAAGTGTAAATCCCATATCTGACAGTAGTTATATGATTATGGTATTGGGGCTTAATTATTTTGAGATATGATTTTTTATCTGTGAAATGATGATCATGGTACCTGTAAAATCTACCTCATAGTGTAGCTGAGAATTAAGTGAAATGATGTATGTAAAGCACTATATAAGAAATTCTACCTAATGGGATAAAGTATCAAACATGGAATCAGGAAAGTTCAAATCTTGCTTCAGTAACTTAATAGATGTGTGATCTCGGGTAAATTACTCTATTTGTCTTAATTTCTTCATCTGTAAAATGGGATAATAATAATACTTGCCTGCCAGGGTTGTTGTTAGGTTAAAATGAAATAATATTTGTAAAACCGTTTGAAAATCTTAAAGTGTTTATATAAATGTCATTTGTAATTATTGTTGTTATTGTTCCAGTTCTAAAATATTATGATCTAAAATGAATATTAATGAAAAGGAAAGCAAAAAAGAAAATTGTGCTATGGGTTGTCTCTACTTATTGATTTTCTTGAAATCCCAACTAAAATCCTATCTTCTGCAGAAAGCTTTCCCTAAACCCTCTTAATTCTAGTATCTATTATTTCCTATTTATTGTCTATATAGATTGTACTTTTTTTTTTAAACTTTCTCTTCCACATTAGATTGTGAATCCTTTGAGCTTAAGGACAAGGACTCTTTTTTGCCTCTTTTTAATGTCCCTGATGCTTAGCACAATGCATGACACATAGTAGGTGCTTAATAAATGTTTATTGATTGACTTGTCATTTTGTACTATCAAAAGGTTTGAGGGGAAACATTAGGCTGTATTCTATCGTGTATGAGAAGAAAACACCCAATATGTCAGCTAAGAACTTAACCCCTAAAAATGACCCCTTTACCATGGTAACACCATGTAGTATCACAGACGATACTCAACATATTTATTTGAGTGTAGCCTAATTAACACTGAAATGAATCAACATGTACTCAATCTAACAGATGCTTAGGAAAAAAAAATAATTATACTGTTATTAGGTAAAACAAAACAATTATTTGTATCTTAATCTACTTTTTCATATTTTTATTTTGGACTTTCCTTTCACCGATTTTTACTATGGTTTTAATCTAAATTAATAGGGACAATTTCCAAACATTAGGCTATATATTCACTTTAGAGACGTAAAAACTTGCAGGAAGGGGAGGTGGAAAAATGGGTCAGACAAAAGGAAAATAGGAAAAAAATTAAAAGAAAAATAAAATCTATTTTATTTCTCCCTTTCATCCTTTTTTTCTGGGAAAATTGGATACTTTGAATAAAATGATAAAATTTTATTGTTATTATTATTGTTGCTATGGTTTGCATTTGGGGGAGGGATGAGAGGCAGAGATTCATATTTTTCAGCCAGGATGTAAAGGGTGACTCAGTGGTTCTAAAAGGCTGGTACATCGAATGATATAGAAGATGTCCTATATAAACTCCAAATAGTAAAATAAATTTACTACAGAAGTTAAGATTGTCAATTTGCTCCCAGTTGCAAATAACACTGTGTTCACTATGTTGAACTTTTCAGCATCATAGGGCCTCTTGTATGACAACAAAGTTCATTCAAAGAAGATAATCATTGGAGCAGCTAGATGGTGCAGTGGATAGAGCACAGGTCTAGAAATCAGGAAAACTGAGTTCAAATGTGGCCTCAGACACTTAACACTTCCTAGCTGTGTGACCCTGGGCAAGTCACTTAACCCAATTGTCGCACCAAAAACAAAAACAAAAACAAAACAAAAACAAACAAACAAACAACAACAACAACAACAACAACAAAAACCCAAAAGATAGACACAGCCATTTGCACTGTAAAAACCAAATGGATAAAGAATACAGACTGCCAAGATTAAAATGTTGTTAGTTAACCTATTGGATTAGTTTATCCATAAATAGATATTAGACAGAACCGAACAAGAACGATGATATAAGTCCAAAATTCACTAGAGGAAAAGATTGGACTAGATTACTTCTGGGAAACTATACAGTACTTTAAATTATCTCAAGCTTTCCCCTATTAAAAAGCCACCTTCTTTAATATTAATACTCTTTTGATAATATTTTATATTTCAAAATCATGGAATACTCAAATTTTCTGAGAATCAAAATTTATTGACCCAAGAGGTAAAGGAAAGACAATGATGTAAAGTATGTCACAACAGTGACTCAAATGTGAAAAATCACGTAGGGCAGTTAGGTGGCACAGTGGATAGAATATTGGATTTCAAGGCATGAGGTCTTTAGTTCCCTTCAGATACTAACTATGGAACCCTGGACATATCACTTTACTCTGAATTTCCTTTTTTATAAAATTGGAATAATAACAAGTAGCTCTAATGGTTGATCTTAATATGAAAAAAATATATTTGTAAAACATTACAAATCTTTAAAGCACTGTGTACATGCTAGCTATTGTTAGTAGCAATAGTAATAATAATAATAATAATAGATTTCAAGGGTCTGTAGATTAGAAAAGGAAGAGTATTGGTCATGTGCCAAAAAGAGAGATAAATGATGGATTATACTGCTACTGATAGCTATATAATATTAAGAGAAAGATATATGGTTAATAGAATATTGCTTAAGGGCAAGACAAGATGAAATGCTAAGGCATGGATAGATTATAATTTGTCCTAAGGGTGAGAGTATGGATATCAATGAGATCTTCATTTCATTAAAGTAAGTATATTTTAGCATTCTTTGCTATTTCATGTTTGTTCAACATGGCAGTTTTTCTTGGGGAGAAGAGAAAAGGGTCCATATATATATATGGAAACATGGGAAAAGAGATAAAACAATTCATTGTTCATGTTGTACTGCAAGACTGGAAATGGACAAATGTCCTTACTTTCAAAAAATGAAAGAGATTGGAGTGAAACATTATTGACTAGGTGATGTTGAATTTCAATTCTGGCAGAATTTTAGAATCTATTTATGACTGTTCAGCTGAATAAGGTCATTGGATTTGGGGAGAAATGAATGACAATATAAGGATTACATTATAGGTGGAGATAATAAAGAAAAAAATCTGAGTATTTAAGCCCCTGAATAGTAATAGTAATAACCTCCAGACACCCAGCCCTGTTTCCAAGCTGGTCCTGTTAGCTATCTTTTTAAAAAATTTTTAAAATTTATTTTATTTTATTTTTTCCTGAGGCTGGGGTTAAGTGACTTGCCCAGGGTCACACAGCTAGGAAGTGTTAAGTGTCTGAGACCAGATTTGAACTTGGGTCCTCCTGAATTCAAGGCTGGTGCTCTTCTGTTAGCCATCTTTAAGGATGGGAACTCAATGTGGAAAAGGGCCAATTTTTTATTTTTTTTTTTTGGTACTGCCAACATCATTTTCTAACCAGGTAAAGCCAAGAGCTAGGAATGCAAGTGAGATACCAAGGTTATGTTTCCCGCCCACCCCCTGCATCCATGGTCTCTAGAAGCAATCTCTATGGAGATGTGACCTGGTGATTTTTTCTGCAGGTGTTACATCATCCACCTTCTCAGAAAACCACAGCTACTGAAATAAAGTTGTTGATGCTAAGTTCCTTGGCACTGTCAAATGTTTCAAAATAAAAAATAAACTAGAATTTTTCAGTGGAAAGGACATTAAAAAAGATGTGTCTGGTTTTCCACTGCATCCCAAAGATCATGAAAACTTTTCATTGATTTGAAGCTGAAATCTTTTAGATATAGTATCTCCTCCATTATTATGTGAGCTCCGTGAGAAAAGGGACTGACTTAGGTTTTTTTTGTTTTGTTTTGTTTTGTTTTGTTTTGTATGCTCCATTCTTAGTGAGTTATTTTTGTTCAGTTGTTCAGTCATGTCTGATTCTTCTTGGACTTGTCCATTGGGTCTTCTCGGCAAAAATACTGGATTGGTTTGCCATTTACTTCTCTAGTGTGTCCCCATTTTACAATGAGGAATAACAACAGCAAATAAGGATTAAATGATTTGCTCAGAATCACATAGATAATAAATGTCTGAGGCCAGACTTGAATTTAGATCTTCTTGAATCCCGATTCTATATTCTATGAACTGAACCATGTAGCTGCCCCTTTACTTTGAAAGTACAACACTATGTATATGTTTTTTTCATTCATTCATTTATTCATTCCTTATGTGATGATCTTAGAATCTAGAACTCCTGACTCTGAGCTATCTCTGAGACTTCTGAGTGAGAGGATTCCACACAATTTGTGATACTATTTGAAGTAAAATTGCAGTTTTCCCATTTTTGCCTACAAGTGGCCAATGTCAAACTATAGTCAAAGACTAATTATTGTTGGTTTGATGTTATTAACGTAACATAACAATCAGGTTGTCCTAAAGTAGAATGGTTTACCTTAAAAGGTAACCCATGAAAAAAGATTTCACCCCATCTTACCTGAGATCATGTGAAGAAATGTATGATTACTTGTTAGGGACATCAAGCAGGAATTGAACTAAAAAAATCTCTGAATTCCTTTCTAACTTTGATAACTTTGTTAAGGCAGCTAGGTGGTACAATGGATATAGTGCTGGGTTTAGAGACAGAAAGACTTGAGTTCAAATGCAGTCCTAGATATTTACTAGCTGTGTGATCCTGGATGAGTCACTTAACCTCTGTCTCAATTTTCTCACCTGTACAATGGGACTCATACTAGCATTATATCTTAGGGTTGTTATGAGATTCAAATGAGAGAATATTTATAAAGTGTTTATTGTTATCATATTACTATTACATATTACATTATATAAATATTAGCACAGTTCCTAGCACATGGTAGTTGCTTAATACATTCTTGTTCTTGTCTTTTCCTCTTCCTCCTTTGAATTTCATTGATTGTGTGATTCAGTGAAAAGCCAGAAAGAAAATACTAGGAAAACAAAAACAACAACATAACATTGTAAATGAAGAGCAAGCTCTTTATTGTCAAGATCAGACTGAGTACCTGATAATTCTTAAAAGAAACATGGCAGGTGAGACAATGAAAATGGGCATGAATCTAGACGTTTTCAACCAATCACTTTGAATTTTATGAGCCATAATTATCATCATGTTTTATCTTATCAGTTATGTGTTTCCATTGGCATCTATCAGTAACAGTCTCCTTTTTTTATTTGTGTTAAATAGAATAAGGTGACTGACCTTCTTTCTTCAGAGACAGTGTGGAAGAGAGCATTTGATTTGGAGTCACAGACACAATTTGAATTTGAGTGTCATTTTAACTTGCATCTCTTTTACCTTTTTACTGTTGTTCATTAAATTTTTCCCTTCACAATGTTTCTCACATACATCCCTTTCTTTTAGTTTCCATTTCTTCCTCTTTGTGAAGATCCTTATTATCATCTGAAATAATGCAATGACCTCAGTTCTTTCAGTTTATCCTCTGTACTGATACCATATTAACTTTCCTATGAACAAGGCTATTTATGCCATCTTTTGCCAAGAAATTCCTTAGCCTGATGTTCAAGAACAATCTAGTGTCCTCCCACCTGTAGATCTTTCTGTTCCAATTCATGTAGTCATGGACCTACCAGAATGAATTGCTTGTTATCTCTCCTGCATATCCCGTGCTTTCTCACTTCAGAGCCTTTGCTCATGTTATTTCTTAATGCTCTTCCTTTCATCTTTGCCTTTTGAAATACCACCTATCCTTCATTGGCCAATCAAAAGTCTTTCCCTTCCAGGTTGAGGAGGTACCTGTACTGGAGAAGTTCAGATAGTCAGAAGTAAAATTGGGAGAAGAATGAAGGAAATATGAATAGTCTACAAGGGGTTCTCAAACTACAGCCAGCGGAGGACGTTTATGCGGCCCCATGGGTTATGGCAAATGGGCTGAAGGGCAGAGACAGAGTGTGAGTTTTGTTTTTACTATAGTCTGGCCTTCCAACAGTCTGAGGGACAGTGAACTGGCCCCCTATTTAAAAAGTTCGAGAAGCACTGGTAGACACTTCTTCAAGATGAAGGTCCTGGAAGGAATTTACAAATTGGGGGGAGGAGCCCAAAGGAGTGGAGGAATATTCAGGTTAAAGAGGTCACAGAAGGTGACTAAATAAAGGGTAGACAGTATTGCAGAATATAAAATAGGCCATTTTAATTATATTAAACTTAGAAAGTTTTGGTACAAACAAACCAAAGGCAGCTAAAGTCAGAAAGGAAGCAATCAACTGGGAAAAACATCTCTGCAGATGTGAGAAACCTATTGGGGAATGAAAGAGAAATTCAGAGTTAGGACAGAATTGAGAGATATGTTAACAAGTACATAAATTGCTCAGGATATTAATGCAGAGTTTATGTGAGAAAAGTGCTTATAAAACTTAAAAACAGTTTATAAATGTGAATTATTTTTTATTATTTTGTATTCTAGTTAATATATGTGTAAAATCTCTTCTCTTTATTGTAAGTTTCATGAAGGCAAGGAATATTTTTTTTGCATCTCTACTCTAGTATCAAATTTAGTGTTTGATGATGGATAACCAATAAGTGTTTGTTGTATTGAACTTCTTTCAGATTATCTATAAGTAAATTTTCTCCCTGATATAAGGAATCTAAAATTGAATATCTTGTTATCAGTTTACTATGAGAAAAACATTTTGTCACACTAAAAATCTAGTGTCATTTGGGGCTGATACTATCCTTCATAGTTGCTGATAAAATCTGTTACTTTTATTAATCTGTTACTTTTATTTTCTCAACATCTCCCAGTTTTGTTGCTGTTGTTTAGTTGTTTTCAGTTATGCCTGACTCTCCATGACCCCTTTTGTGTGTGTGTGTGTGTGTGTGTGTGTTTGGCAGAGTTACTGAAGTGTTTTGCTATTTCTTTCTTCCATTTTTGCCATTTCCTTCTCTAGCTTATTCTATAGATGAAGAAATCGAAGAAGCATGAGGCAGACAGGGTTAAATAGATCACACATCTAGTAAGTGACTGAGACCAGATTTGAACTCATGAAGTCTTCCTGACTACAGACTCAGTACTCTATTCATTGTGCTACCTATTTACCTCCTTCCCAATTTTACTCCATTTTAATTATGGTCATAGGCTCAGTATGAATACTATTCATTTACAATCTATGTTATTACAGACTGCTTACTTTGAATTCCTAATTGAAGTTTTCCCTAGTTACCTTTCTTTCTTGCTTTCTCTCCTCTCTTCCCTCCATCCGCGGCAATTATTTTTGGGTTAAGTGACTTGTCCAGGATCACACAGCTAATAAGGGTTAAGTCTAAGACTGGATTTGAACTCAGATCCTCTTGACTTCAGTACCAGCACTCTATCCACTGTGCCATCTAACTGCCCCTTTTAGTTACTTTTCTTTTCAAAGTTGCTTCTAGATTTGCTTTTTTTAGGCTTTTTTTGTTTCTGATCACACCATCCTGTTATTTAGAGCATTATGCTTCCCAACACACTACAGGATTGGAAGAGAGAATGTTCACTCTTTATTATCAATGGTTTTTACGTGGATGCTCTTGTATATTTTATTTTAGCCCTTCTATGGTTCTCTTTCTACCTTTTCAACTACTTTTTCTTTCTCCTTAATTGGCTTATTATTTTCATTTCAATCTCTTTAATGTAGGCGATACCAAAGAATTTCTCTATGATCCTCTTCCATTCTCTCTCCCCTCTGTTCTTTTGTAATTTTATTTATAATCAAAATGTCAACTATAAACTCTATGCAGATGACCGAAATCTACACATTCAACTCTGGTCTGATTTCTGAAATCAAAATCCTCCATTTGGCACATGGATACATGATTTAATTATAAAAGGTGACATCTAAAACAAATTAGCAGAACAAAGAGGAAATTACTTTTCAGATCTATAGATAGATGAACAGTTCTTGAGGAAAGGAGGGAAGAAACAAGCATTTATTAGGCATCTACTATGTGCCAGGCAGTATGGTAAGTACTTTATAAATATTATTTCACTTGATGACTAAATAAAGGATAGCTAGGATTGCAGAAGATAAAATAGACTATTTTAATTATATAAAACATAAAAGATTTTTGCACAAACAAAACCTTCTGACTAAAGTCAGAAGGGAAGCAATTAACTGGGAAAAACATCTTTGCAGCAAATGTCTCTATAAGGGTTTCATTTCCAAGGAATATAAGAAACTGACTCAAATTTATAGGATTAAAAGTCATTCTCCAATTGGCTAAAGAATATCAATTTTTAAAGGAAGAAATACATGTGTTGATCATTATATAAAACTCCAAATTATTAATAATTTGATAAATGCAAATTAATACTACTCTGAAATTTCACTCATCAGATTAGAAAATTTGACAAAACAGGGATAGTGATGAATATTGGAGAATATGTGGGAAAAGAGGCACATGGATTCACTGTTGGTGGAACTAGGAAATGGTCCTAGCCATTTTGGAAAGCAATTGGAAACTATATCTTAAAAATGACTAAATAGCTTATCTTCACTGAGTGAAATGAATAGAACCAGAAGATCGCTGTACACTTCAATGTTGTATGAAGATGTATTCCGATGGAAGTGGATATCTTCAACATAAAGAAGATCCAACTCACTTCCAGTTGATCAATGATGGACAGAAACAACTGCACCCAGAGAAGGAACACTGGGAAGTGAATGTAAATTGTTAGCACTACTGTCTATCTACCCAGGTTACTTATACCTTCGGAATCTAATACTTAATGTGCAACAAGAAAATGGTATTTACACACATATATTGTATCTAGGTTATATTGTAACACATGTAAAATGTATGGGATTGCCTGTCATTGGGGGGAGGGAGTGGATGGAGGGGGGGATAATTTGGAAAAATGAATACAAGGGATAATATTATAAAAAAATTACTCATGCATATATACTGTGGAAAAAAATTCTAAATAAAAAAAAGAATACAAAGGAGAGTTGTTAAAGGACTGAGAAAATTAGGAATAAAGTGTAATTCAGCCTTTTATATTAAAAAAATAGTTTATCTTCTTTGTAAAGATATCATTATGAGGACTATATTCTATAGATATCAGAGAAAGAGATTTTTTGGAAGAAGAGATATCTTGATGTTCTGGTTTCTAGCTTTGAAGGATAAAACATATCATTCCAAACTCTCTTTAGGTCCCTGAAGAGAGAGAAAGAATCTGGGAAGAAGCTGAGAACAGAGCAATCGTGCATGTCTCTATCTTCAGTTTACTCCACAGGAAAATTTGGGGAGATTTGCCTTAGGTAAGATCTGGGATGCTCTCTTGGTTGAGCTGAGTCTTGCTCCCAGTATGATCACTTCCCCAAAAGTGATACAAAATAGTCATCAAAATTATAATTGCAATCCAGCTGGGCAACCTTGGACACATTACTTAATCCCAATTGCCTTGTCTATATATATATATATATCTGCTTTTTGTATGAGGCATTAGTTAAGTGGAAAATAACAAAAAACACTGAAAAATCACATCAGATTTTTGAAAAAGAGATGAGTTTAAAACTTTTCTCAGCCACTCACTAATTAGATAACTATGAACTTGTCTCCACAAGCAAGAAAGAAGCATTGAAGAATTTCAGAGGAATGATATGGCCCAATTTATTTGTAACTTTCCTGAGTCTTAGTTCTTTATCAATAGAATGGAGCTAACAACATATTGAATACCTATCTTAATGATTGTTGTGAGGATCAAATATAATAATATATGCAAAGCATTTCATTAAGTCTAAAGCACTTCACAAATGTTATCTATTATTATTAATACAAAGCTACTTTTTTTCTTTTTTTTATTAATTTTTATCATTATAACATTTTCTTTGACAATACATATGCATAGGCAATTTTTTTTTTTACAACATTATCCTTTGTACTCCCTTCTGTTCCGAATTTTTCTCCTCCTTCCCTCTACCCCCTCCCCTAGATGGCAGGCATTCCCATACATATTAAATATCTTATACAATATATATGTGCAGAACCGAATTTTGTTGTTGTTGTTGTTGCAAAGGAAGGATTGTATTCCGAAGGTAAAAATAATCTGGGAAGAAAAACAAAGCAAAACAAAAAAAAAAAGCAATGCTCACAGTTTACACTCATTTCCCGGTGTTTCTTTTCTGGATGTAGCTGATTCTGTCCATCATTGATCAATTGGAATTGGATTAGCTCTTCTCTATGTTGAAGATATCCACTTCCATCAGAATACATCCTCATACAGTATCATTGTTGAAGTGTATAATGATCTCCTAGTTCTGCTAATACAAAGCTACTTAAGGAGAAACCAACTCTTTCTAGATAGTTATATTTTCTTGACAGACAATACTGATATAAGCAGACACATTAAGAATGAAGTCCATGTTTTAACAACTGACGGTTGATTAATTTAGTGGGGTGGTGAATGAAAAGAACACTCCTTGACCGGGGTAAATCTCTATTATTCTTCTAATTTATAAGGACAGGCTTTGAAGAGAGTTATGTTTCAGGTATTACTTGAATGATGATAAAGAGAGTTTAGAGAAATGGGACAGAAAATATATTCCAAGTGAGTGTTGAATAAAATGTCCAGAAAGAAAGAAATTGGCTAACAAGAGGAATGGGATGAATGATATAATACAACATAAGACTATATACTGCCACAAACATTTAACAAATACCTACTGTATAGAAGATTATTCTCGTACATGCTCTCAAGGAGATTACAATATAGTAGAGACATGAAGCACAAATACAGTTTCAATTAATAGAATCTTTACATTCTTGCAAAAAAGGTAGAATTGGTTAGCAAGTCCATGGAGCAGTTAGGTAACACAGGGGATAGAAGGCTGGGCATGGAGTCAGAAAGACTCTTCCTAAGTTCAAATTGACTTTAGACATTTTCTGTGTGAACCAAGGCAAGTCACATAATCGTATTTCCTTCTATTTCCTTATTTGTAAAATGAGCTGGAGAAGTAAATGACAAACCACCTCTGTATCTTTGTCAAGAAAACCCCAAAAAGAGTCTTGAAGAGTTGAGTATGACTGAACAATAATAGTAATAATAATGTAGCTAACATTTAAGTAGTATTTTTTTGTGCTAGGTACACCACCAAGTACATAACAATTGTTATTTCAATTAAAATGAGAACAATCCAGGGAGGAAGTTTTATTACAGAAACTGAGGAAAATAGGTTAAGTGAGTTTCCCAGGATCACCCTACTAGCTAGTAAATATCTGAGGCTGAATTTGATTTTAGGTTTTCCTGATTTTAGGTCCAACCCGCTAACCAATGTGCTACCTAGTTGCCACTATAGAGTTACAAAACAAGTTATTATGTGCTTATTGTAAAGTCCCCAAAGAAAAGGAAATGTGTGGTCTGGGATAGAGGTTGTTATTCCATGTGAGGACTGGGGAACTTCAGTTGTGTTTTAAAGGGTATGTAGAGATTTAGCAACTAAAGAAAGGAAAAGAGGATTTTTTATGAATAGGGAATGATCTGAGCAGGACATAAAAGTATGAGAGTATTTTTTTGAAAAGCCGAGAGGAATGTAGTGTTGATTAGAGTATAGAGCAAATGGAGAAGAGGTAAAATGAGGTAAGATTTGAAGATGCAGTGATGCTAGGTGATGGAAAGCTTTCATTGGCAAAAAAGTGGATTTGAACTTGTCTCCACAAGCAAGAAAGAAGCACTGAAGAATTTCAAACAGGTTTTGATCCTGCTTTCTTGGAGGTTGTAGTTGAACAGGAAGATAACAGGCAAATGGCTATATACATACAAGTTATATACAAGGTTTATTGGAAGGAGTCTTACAGGAAAAGCATTAAAACTGAAGAAGGGTAGTTTAAGGCTTCTTGCAGAAGGTAGGATTTTAGTTGAGACTTAATGAAAACCAGGGAAAAAAAGAGGTAAAGATGAGAAGGGAAGAGGATGGTCAGTGAAAATGTGTGGGATCAGGAGATTAAATGTCTTGTGTGAGGTATATCAGGGAGGCTTATGTTGCTGGATGGTAGAGTAAGTAGAAGGTTGTCCTTAGTTCCAAAGAGGACTATGACATGAGGGAGAATGGCATAGAGTATGTAGGGAATGAAAAGATAGAACTGAATCAAGTTTTAAAAGACAAACAAAGGATTATATATTTAATCTTGGAAATAATAGGGGGACATTGGACTTTGTTGGGTTAGACATGATCAGAGCTATACTTTTGAAAATTCACTTTATTGGCTGAAAGAGGATGGACTGGAAGAGGAAGAAACTTGAACCAGAAGTCTACTGCAATAGCTTAGACATGAGGGCCTGTGCTAAAGTGATGGTAGTATCAGACAAGAGAAGAGGGTATATTTGAGAAATGTTGTAATCAAGCTCTAAGTGGCAAAATACTTTTAGGAATGAATGATTTTAGTGTTGGAAAGTAATTAAAAGACCATACACTCGAACCTCTCATTTTAAAGATGAGGAAATTGAAGTCTAGAAAAAATCCAATTTTTTGCCAAATTCACAGAGATAGCAGAGTTGATATTAGAATCAAGATCTTCCCCAATATCCCTACACAAATCACAGTAGTGGCCTGGGGGATTGCTTTCTTCTTGAGACTGATACATCTCGGATGCCCAACTCTGAGAGCTTATGATCTATGATTTTTTAAATGCAATCTCATAACATAAATTTAGAAACAATAAACTATGGATTATCCAACATAAAACTGACATCCTATGAGTTAACTAGAAATTAGATTAATTTTCTGGGCTATAGAATGCATTGGCAAATAATTTGTTGGTCAGAGATACCCAATGATTTTGTTTAATTTTTTTTCTCTGTTTAGGGACACAGCAAGCATAAATTCTAGTTAGAAATTTTCCCAAGACTTATAGTATCTTCTTGGTTATATAGAAGAAACCTTTATATATGTATCTAAGAGTCACATTTTCCTCAGTAGGGCTTATCTCCATTTGTGCATTGTGGCTACAACTAGTCCCTATATATGTGTCCCTGCAGATATGTGCCCTGGCCATATATGTTTTCTACATACACATTTCCCCTCTAAAGCCATCTGGGTCTAGATATACATTAGGACAATTGGAGATGGTCCTGAATGAAATGGGAGACCTTAAGATTAAGGTTTTCGGCAGGTCTTAATTTGACTGAGGCCACACCCATATAGTGATTAAGGTTAGATAGCATTTGAGGCAAAGGATCTGCTCTTTTACCTAGTCCTCCTCCCCACAAAAATATAAAGGAAGGAAAATATAAAAGAAAGGAAAAATATAAAGAAGGAAATGGCAAACCAACTCAGTGAATAACAGAAAAGTAAAATTAAAGTAGCCAGAGGCTGCATTAATTCTTTGATGAATTTGTTTCAAGCAAATGAAATATAGCATGATGGGATGCAGCATGTATGAAAATACATATAATTCTTGATAATTTGAAAGAGGGAGCACTAATAGCTAATAGAGAAGGGGAGATATTAACATTATTTTATAAAAGAGAAAACTAAAGTTGAGAGACATTGTTTTTGTCTTCTCATAACACTATTCTTTATCTGATTAGATTTAGTTAGGAGAGAACCAAGGGAACCTTGTTATAAGACTATTTTGCCTAAGGATGCTATGTCTGACCCTAGAATAAAAGAGGTAAAACACTGGCATTCTAAATCAGAAACCATTAGGACAATGTAGTCTTTTTTTAATTCTGGCATTTTCTTTTTCATTTTCTTTTTAAATTTATTTTTGACACATATTGTTTTATGAATCATGTTGGGAGAGAAAAATCAGAGCAAAAAGGAAAAATCATGGGAAAGATAAAAATAAAAAAAAGAAAAAAAGAAGTCAGCATAGCATGTGCTGATTTACATTGTTTCCTTAGTTCTTTTTCTGGATGCAGATGGCATTTTCTGTCCAAAATCTATTGGTATTGCTTTGGATCATTGAACCACTGAGAAAAACCAAGTCTTTCATAGTTGAATTGCACATTCCTGCTGTTATTGTGTACAATGTATTTCTGATTCTGTTTGTTTTGCTTAGTGTCAGTTCATGTAAATCTTTCCAGTTCCTAAAATCTGCTTATTCAGCATTTTTATAGGACAATATTTCATTACCTTTATATACCACATTTGTTTAGTCATTCCCTAACTGATGAACAGCTACTTCTTTGCCACCACAAAAAGAGCTGCTACAAACATTTTTGCACATATGGATCTTTTTCCCTTTTTTATGATCTCCTTAGTAATGACACTCTAGGTCAAAGGGTATGCATGGTTTTATTGCCCTTTGGGCAAAGTTCCAAATTGTTCTCCAAAATAGTTGGGTCATTTCCCAACTGCACCAACAATGCATTAGTGTCCAAGTTTTACCACATACCCTCCAATCTTTATCATTATCTTTTCCTGTCATGCCAGTCTGAGAGATATAAGGTGGTACCTCAGAGTCATTTTAATTTGTATTTCTCTAATCAATAATGATTTAGAGCATTTTTTCATATAACTATAGATGACTTTAATTTCATCATCTGAAAATTGTTCATATCCTTTGACCATTTATCAATTGGGGAATGACTTGTATTCTTATAAATTTGACACAGTTCTTTATGTTTTAGAAATGAGATCTTTATCAGAAATACTGGCTGTAAAGATTTTTTCCCCCAGCTAAATATTTCTCTTTTAATCTTGTTTTTGTTGGTTTTGTTTATGCAAAATCCTTTTAATTTAATGTAATCAAAGTTGTCCATTCTAATTTTCACAGTGTTCTCTAGTTCTTCTTTGGTCATAAATTCCCCCTTCTCCAAAGATCTGATAGGTAAATTATTCCTTGTTCTCCTAATTTTATCCTTTATGCTCAAATCATGTATTCATTTTGACTTTATTTTGGCATGGGGTGTAGGATATAGGTCTATGCCAATTTTCTGAAATATTATTTTCCAGTTTTCCCATCAATTTTTGTCACATAATAAGTTCTTATTCCAGAAGCTGCAGTTTAGGGGCTTATTGCTATAGGTCTTGATTATTATGTTGAGTGTAACTAATCTATTCCATTGATTACACTCACTGCTGCTTTATAATATAGCTTCAGGTTTGATACTGCTAAGCCACCATCTGTTGTAATTTTTTTCAATTAATTCCCTTGATATTCTTGACCTTTTGTTCTTCCAGATGAATTTTGTTATTATTTTTTCCTAGTTCTATTAGATAATGTTTTTGCAGTTTGATTTGTATAGCACTGAACAAGTAGACCAATTTAGGTAGAATTGTCATTTTTAATATATTAGCTTGGTCTAGCTATAAACAATTGATATTATTCTATTGTTTATATCTGATTTCATTTGTATGAGAAGTATTTTGTAATTGTGTTCATATAGTTTTTGGGTTTGTCTTGGTAGGTAGGCCCCCAAGTGTTTTATTTTGTTTATAGCAATTTTAAATGGAATTTATCTTTCTATCTCTTGCTGATGGGCTTTGTCAGTAATGTATAAAAATTGTGATGTTTTGTGTGGATTTATTTTATATCTTGCAACTTTGCTAAATTTGTGAATTGTTTCCAGTAGGTTTTTGGATGATTTTCTAGGATTCTCTATGTATATCATCTGCAAAGAGTAATAGTTTTATTTTCTCATTGTCTTTAAATTTCTTTCATTTTTCTCATATTAAACCAACTCTGCATTCCTGGTATAAATCCCACTTGGTCATAGTGCATTACTCTGCTGATAAGTTGCTCTCTTTGCTAATATTTTATTTAAAATTTGTGTATTAATGTTCATTAGGGAGATTTATTTGTAATTTTCTTTCTCTGCTTTGGCTCTTCCTGATTTAGGTATCAGTGCCATATTTGTGTCTTAGAAGGAATATGGCAGGACCCTTTCTTTAACTATTTTTCCAAATGTTATTGGAATTAATTGTTTTTTAAATGTTTCATATGATTCACTTGTATTCACAAGTGTGAATCCATCTGGCCCTGGGGATTTTTTTCTTAGGGAGTTCATTAATGACTTTTTCAATTTCTTTTTCTAAAATGTGACTAAGTAATTTGTTTTCTATTTTGTTAACTTGGGCAATTTATATTTTTATAAATATTCATCCATTTTAGTTAAATTGTCATACTTGCTGCCATAGAGTTGAGCAAAATAGCTCCTAATTGCTTTACTTTCTTTTTCATTGTTGGTAAGTTCACCCTTTTCATTTTGGATACTAGTGATTTTTTTTTTTTTTTTTTTTTCTTTCCTTTTTTCTGATCAAATTAACCAAAGGTTTATCTATTTTGTTGTTTTTCCATAAAATCAATTCTTAGTTTTATTTATTAGACAATGTAATCTTTTAACATTGGAAATATTGTCCTTTCTTTGAGTAACAAGATATAAAATAAGAGCAATGGGTTTGGAATGAGACACCCTTCTTTTGAGTCCCAGTTCTTCTCTGTCTTCTCTGTCATTGCAGATGACAATGATCAAGTTATAAACTCTGGGTCTCAGTTTTTTTCATCTATAAAATTAGATCAACTATAAGGTCCTTTCTGGTGCCTTCTAATTTTAATGTTTTATGCCAGGAATCCCAAGAATAATATTATAGTGAAGTTCCAAACGACTTAAACTGCCTTTAGTAATGTTTTAGCATTCAGCTTTGCTTTTGAATGTGTATTAAAATGTATTTTAATTTAAAAACAAAATATTACTATGAATAATTCTAGATCTTGATTTTTAAACATTATTCTGGAAGTGCTTTAGAAAAAAAAAATTTAATGAGTCTTGTCATCTCGTCTACATATAAAAATACATATGTAAAGGATCAATCAAGGGAGTTTTCCCATCAGTTTGATGATGGGAGAAGAACGGAGTCTGTTTAGAATTTGAACTGTATCTTCCTATTGAGAGTATACATATAACCCTTGGTGCCTCAAGAATGGTTTTTTAAATAGGGTTGCCTCAGAGATGGATTGGTAGCCTCCCACCACCTTATGACAAATTATGTTGGTGAAATCATACTTTTATAAGATCTATGAAAGGAAGACCTGCTCAATCTCATTTTCTCTCCTGCCCCCCCCCCCCAATTGATTTGCTTCTGACAAGCTCCTGAGGTACCACTTTGATAGGAATGGTTAGATGTATGTACTTCTGACACTGGACTGATTTGGAATTTGATTGAACTGCTTTCTCTAACTTGTTATTTATTTGTCTGCTAAGTATTAGATTTTGTCACACACAAGTGTTTTATTGCTCTCTTTTGTTGTGTTTTGATTCTCCAGTTTTAAATACTAGATTGTATTCTAAGGAAATAAGCAAAAATTGTAGTTCTTAAAGAATGTCCTTCAATGATTGTTTGGGATATTGCAGTAGTTATTGCTCTTCAAACTCAAGTATTTCAAAAATCATTCTTGGCTTAAGGTGAAATAGAATGGAATATAGGATTGGATAAAGACCAATTTTTTTTTTCAGAAAAAAAGATTATTTTGTTTTCAATTTGTGGCATAAAACAAGCATTTCCATGACATGGAACAACAAAAAAGATGATTGCACATGCAACTGAAAAACTTGTACAACTTGCTATTTCCTCTAAATATGTGACAGTCATCATGAAAATTTCTTTTTTTTTCCCCTACCCACACCTGCCCTAGAGATGGGTATGTGTATGCATGTATGTATGTGTATGTGTGTGTATAATATGTATATATCTATATCTACATATATAGATATATATACACACACAATTATTTTATACATACTTTTATCGATTCTCTTTTTTAAATTCTTCATATGTCCTTTATTTTTACAATTGCATATTTATAACAGTCAAAATGATTTAGCTACTCAAAGTCATTCTTAAAGCAATATTGTTGTTCCTGTATACAAA
Organism: Sminthopsis crassicaudata; assembly: GCF_048593235.1. Lineage (NCBI taxonomy): Eukaryota > Metazoa > Chordata > Mammalia > Dasyuromorphia > Dasyuridae > Sminthopsis > Sminthopsis crassicaudata. The sequence goes on from NC_133618.1 coordinate 280,785,084, forward strand.
GTTTTCATGACTCTTCTCACTTCACTTCATTTTATACCAGTCTTTCTATGACTTTCTAAGATTATTGAGCTCATCATTTCTTATAGCACAACAATATTCCATCACAATTATACACCACAACTTGTTCAGCTATTCCTCATGATGAACAAGTTGTGGTTCCACCACAAAGAATGTTGCTCTAAAAATCTTATTTACATTTAAAGTTATAATTACTATTTATGAATTTCCCTCCATTTGGCATTCTGGGAAGATGGCAGAGTAGCAGAAATTTCCAAACTCTAGATTTCTTCCACAAACAGAAAATCACAAAATGAACATAAAGCAGTTGTCCTCTTAAGAACCTGAGAGAAACCTCAGAAAAGACAAAAGCTCCAGAGGCTAAGGTTTGGCCTGAGTGAAATGTTGATACCTCCAGGCAAACTCTAGGGCATCAACAAACAATGGGGTGCTAACTATAGTTCCCTAGGAAACTGACAAAGTCTCAAAAATTTTTAATTCACAAACTTTCTCCTCACAGCTACTAGAACTTTCACCTCATGAACTTCTACTGCACAAATTTTCATCAAAAGAACAGCAGCTGCTAGGTGGGAGAAGATTGAAGGACAGCCCCTCGCTCCCCACAACTGGTTGTGGATATAAGTGCTGGGCATGTGAGGTCAGGCTGTGGGAGAGGAGGAATGAACATGAGCCAGGTGAGTACTGTATTACCTCCTTTTAACTTCAGTCCACTGGAGAAAAAAATAGCCAAATATTTCACTATCTTTACCAAGAAAACCCCATGAACAGAATTGATGTGCTATGGTTCATGGGGTCATGATGAATCAGACAACTGAACACATACAACAACAGCAATAACAACCTACTTCTATAATCAAGATTAGACTTGGAAAAAGGGAGTAGTCAGCAAAGATAACCTTAATATCGCATGCGAAATACATTAATTTGTCATAAGGAGTTAAAGAATGTAGTAGAATCATGCAAAACAAGTAATTACAATAAAAGGGAAATATTGTATCTCAAAAAGGTTGGGATTTTTTTTTTGAGTTGTTAAAAAGTCATATTTTTGTTTATTATATATCAATACATTAAATTATATACTTTATTCAAGCTAATTTGCACAATGCTTTTCCAAGGTACTGGGAGCTATTAAAGGTGGCCTTTAAAAAATCTTATTTTTTTATTACAGGTTTTTATTTTCAAAACATATGTATGGATAAATTTTCAGCATTGACCCTTGCAAAACCTTGTGTTCTAGATTTTTCCCTCCCTTCCTCGCACCCCCTCTCTTAGATAGCAAGTAATCCTATATATGTTAAACATGTTAAAATATGTTAAATCCAATATATGTAGACATATTTATACAATTATCATGCTACACAAAAAAAAAAATCAGATTAAAAAAAAGAAAAAAAAATGCAAGCAAACAACAAAGAGTGAAAATTCTATGTTGTAATCCACACTCAGTTCCCATAATTCTCTCTATGGCTGCAGATCATCTCTTCATCACAAGATCTTTGGAACTAGCCTCAATCATCTCATTGTTGAAAAGAGCCACGCCCATCAGAATTGATCTTCTTGTTGCTGTGTGCAATGATCTCCTGGTTCTGCTCATTTCACTTAGCATCAGTTCATGTAAGTCTCTCCAGGCCTTTCTGAAATCATCCTGCTGGTCATTTCTTACAGAACAATAATATTCCATAACATTCATATGCCACAACATATTCAGCCATTCTCCAATTGATGGGCATCCACTCAGTTTCCAGTTTCTGGCCACTACAAAAAGAGCTGCCACACACATTTTGGCACATACAGGTCCCTTTCCGCTCTTTAGTATTTCTTTGGGATATAAGCCCAGTAGTAGCACTGCGGGATCAAAGGGTATGCACAGTTTGATAACTCTTTGGGCATAGTTTCAAATTGCTCTCCAGAATGGTTGGATCACGTCCCAATTTTGCCACATCCCCTCCCATATTTGTCATTATCTTTTCCTTCCATTTTAGTCAATCTGAGAGGTGTGTAGTGGTATCTCACAGTTGTCTTAATTTGCATTTCTCTGATCAATAGGGATTTAGAGCACTAAAGGTAGCTTAAACAGAGGTAAATGGGAGATAGTATAGTTATAAGTTCCAGTAGGTTTGTAAAACAATTATTTATTCCTGGCCCCATCCAGAGACTTTGGAGGCAGGAGCTGTCTGGCAAAGTGATGAAAAGTTCCTGAGGGTTCTTTCTTTAGGACCCCCAAGTTCAAGAATCCTATAAATATAGCTTTTTAATTAGAGAAAGATATTCTCCTTGGTTATGAGATTCAGAAATCTAGCCTTCCAGTAGAAAAAGTAAGAGTTCTTAGGGAGTAGTACAAGATTCAGGTTGCCTTGCAAATAATCTCAACTTTGAAAATTTAGCTATTAGACTTTCAAGAAAAAGGAAAATTTCTGGTCAGTGTTATTTTTGGAGAGAGAAGAGGATATCACATTTGGCTGCTGGTGCCAGGATGAACCAATGGCAAGGAATTATAGTCGTATTATCTGAAAAGTGACCTGGAGTTTGTCCTCCCTCTTTGGCAAAGGGTTAGAGATTTAATCTGTAATTTTATTAGAATATGGATCTCCGAGGTGAGGAAGTTCTCCATTACCAGACTGACATCTTTTCTGCATTTTAAAAGTTTTAGAATTTGCCTTAGAGCATGGAGAAGTAAAATGATTTGCCCAGGATAACACAATTAGTATATGTCAGAGGTAGATTTGAATTTAGCTCAGAGTGGTTTTAAGTCTTGTTCCCTATTCATTGTACAAGCTTGCTTCTCACCCTACAATTACAGTGAGTTATTGCAGTGGTATGAATCCAGCAGGCAGGAAGAGGTTGCCTATATACAGTACCAAATATATTTCCTTTCTAGGGCAGTACAGATCACAGGATGAAGCTGTGAGTCTGGGATATTGCAAGCATCCCTTTGGAAAGTAGGACTCCATAGAATATTAGGGGGTTGACTGTCTAGCAGGCCCAGGTTGATTTCTCAATAGCTGAGAGTACAAACCATGCTCTCAAACTAGTTCTCTTTTAAACCGAGTCTAAATTTTAGTGTTAGGCTATTAATCTGGAGAAATTTAGAGCTTTGTGTAAAGTAGGAATCACTAAAAAAGGGAGGATTGAAATGGTTATTTATGGTTTAAGTCCTTTTTTATGTATAAAACATTGTTTTTAAGCTTTTATCATTCTCTACCATTTTCTCTTGGTGGAATAAGTTAGTTTGTACCTAACACATTACCTGGAGTACTTGTGTGGTATCTGGGCACTCTCTTTATCAATGTTTGTAGACATCTAATCAAAAACCATATGCAGAGATTTTCCTGGAGCAAAAGTGGGAGGTCTCTATGAGCCAAAAAAAGTATATTTTGGAATCAGTTGCAAGAATTGGGTTTAGTCCTGATACATTTAAGGTTTTGATAGTCTGGATCATGGATCACACATAATTAAAAAGTTATGAAACATTGAGAGTCAATGTGATATAGCTGATAAAAGAGCAGCTCTTAAAAAGATGAAGACCTAGCCTCAAGTTCTTCTTCTGACTCATAGTAAGTTTGTGGCCAAAGGTAAGGCTTGTAAATGCCCTACTCTCTCCAGATTACTCTCTAAGACAACTGAGACTTTGATCTATGACCCTGCATGGTGGAGGTTCTTGTCTACACCTATGAAACCATGTGTCTAATTAAAAACAACAACAAAAGTCTTGTTGAAATACAATTGCCCAGGAAACTTCATTGGATTAAATAGCCTTTTTTCCACGTTCATAATTTTTGAAGTCACTTCAGACACAATTCATAAATTTTAATCTTAGTTCCTAAAATATTCCTAAATAATTACCCATAATTTGGGATGGAACATACTTTTTTTCCCTTTACTGCCACTTTTGAGAATTAGTTTCCTCCAAAGTTTAACTCAGAGATCATCTTCTACTCAAACTTTTTCTAATTTCCTTAATTCTATCTTTCTTTTCATATGATTACTTTTTTTTTTAATGGTTTGTTCTTCCTCCCTCCTCTCCCCTCCTCCCATAATTATTTCTTCCTAAATGCAAAGATTATGCTTTAGTTTAGTTTTTTTCTTGCAACCCCATGACCTAGCATAGTGCTTTGCATGTAGTAGGTATTTCATATGCTTTTTTTGAGGATTGGATTAATTTAGAAATTTAGCCAGAAAATCAGACAGGACAGTTGCGCAAGGGTAGTCATGACAAGTTAATGTATACTTGTGCTCCATATCTCATTTTAGCATTTAGTTTAACTCTCTTTCCCTACTAGAATCTTATTATGGCAAAGAAGCAGCAAAATGGTTTGATTAGGAATTCTCCTTTTTTTCTGAACACATCCATTTGGGTGGAGATGTTAACAACCCCAGGACCAAATCTTGAAGGAAGGAGGAGAGAAATAGGTTTTAGAATATAAATCAAGTGGATAATCTGATGCCAATTGTGTAAGAATTCCTGTATTATAAACAGATCATTTGAATCTGAGAGATCCTATGAAAAATTTTACTTTTTTTTGTGAATCTGAAAAGGTGGGTATGTTTTGATCACTATGGAATATCAAAAGTCCTGCTGCCTCTGATGATTTATTGTGCTTTCTCAAAACTGCCTATTTTCAGAATGTAGTCTATACTTTGACAGAATTTAGATCAATATTAAAGTCTTTCTGTGGAAAAACAAGAAATTTGGAAATGACATCAGAGAATCCACTAATCAATCTTCATACAGGTTTTTTGCCTAACAATCACTGACAGATGGGATATCTCCTTAATGCTTCCCCATTGATACCACCTGCTACTTTTCCATTATCTATTATTTCCCTTCTTTCATTTTTTTTTCTTTTTGATGGCATGACATATCCTGCACAGAGAAATTCAGACCTGGTTTCCTCCTTGTACAAACCTTTCCCAGCTCTGGTACATCTCAGTGTTCTGGCAACCAGACGTGGTGGATTCAGTGATGGTAACCTTGGAAAGAAAGTGGTTCTGGGCAGCCTTGTGATGTCTCATTAAACATCATGTAATCCCTACCAAGAGGGCTGGGGGTGGAAGCTGTGTGGGCAAGAGATACAGCTTCCAACTGTTCTTGTAAATATTCATAAAAACATGTCAGTTTTTCTAAACCCCCAGCCAATGAAAACTGATTCTCGCTCCACACCCTACATCCATTTTCCCCCTATTATTCTTTTTGTCTGTCTTGAATTCCTTCCCACAATTGTTTTTTCCCCCTTGTGTTCTTGAATCACAGCTAGCTACACATTGCATCGTAGCTCCTGGTACAACCCTGCTGTATTTCTTTTCTAAGCAGTGACCTACTGCTGTGAGCCAGGGAAATGAAAGGCATCATCCATTCCAGGGATATGGCTTCTTTCTCTCTTCTTGGTTCCTTGCTCCTGGGGAACACAGCAATTATTCTGCCCAGGAACTAACGGGGATTTCTGAGCAACCTGGCACATCTGAAACATTTTTCTGACTCGCTGAGCTGGCATATACTGCTAGATCAGCACTGGCAGGGTTCCACACAGCCTGTCACCAACAGTGGGTGTTGCTGTAAGCACCAGTTCTGATCATGGTGAGATGAGCTTAGTGACTCTCCCCCTTGTTTTGGTGAGTTTAGGAAAGGCATCTGGTCTCCATTCACATTACAGCTGACAGGAGTCCAAACCCCAAGTGATTGTTGCTTATAAAGAAATGTAAGGGGGAAAAACATTCTGAGAACTCTGGGTATAGGTATATTCAACAGACTGAGCTTTGAGAGAAAGTACAGAGGAGGACTGGTGGTGAAGAAGGGGTAGAGGTGAAAAATTCATGGTTCAATGGACCAAATCAGAGACAAGAATACAAGATTCTTCTTATTCCCATCAATGAGTACTGGATCTTAGTTTGCTTTACTAGTAAAGTGATTGATTATGAAGTACTTTGTGTCCCTGAAGAGATTATAGATAGATAGATAGATAGATAGATAGATAGATAGATAGATAGATAGATAGATAGATATAGTTGTTGTCGTTTAGTCATTTTTTCATTTGTGTCAGATTCTTGGTGAACGCAATTGGGATTTTCTTGGCAAAGAAGTCATTTTCTTCTCCAACTCATTTTACAGAACAACACTGAGGCAAACAGGGTTAAGTGACTTGGCCAGAGTCACACAGCTGGTAAGTGTCTGAGGCTAGATTTGAATTCAAGATGTCTTCCTGATTCCAGGTCTGGCACTTTATCTACTGTGCCATCTTGCTGCCCTATATATTTATATTATATATACTATTAAAAGTATATTAAAAACACTTTATATATACCTTGCATATAATAATATATTATATATACTTTATACGTTTTTTATGACAGAAACTATCACAAATAGAGTGCTGGCTGAAGAGCCCCAAAGACATGTTTTCAAATCTTGCTTTTGGCATTATTCCCTGTGATCTAAACGAGTGCTATTGAGTTCAGATAGAAATAGGAGATACTAAACCATATATAAGATACCTGCCAGACACATATATTCACTTAGAAAAACCACATATTAGCATTATTTATATTCTATTTTATTTTTACTTATTTTGTTAATGTTTCTCAATCACATTTTAATCTGATTCAGACCTCACTTGGAAGTGTTGGGGGTTACAGGAAGTATTTTACCCTTCTGCTCTAGGAAACAATGTAAATTGCAAAGGAGGGCCTAATTTGTGGTGGTAAAGAGCTCTCTACATGGATAAACGCAGGGGACTATTCTTGATCTCAGTGTATTTTATATAAATACACAAACATTTGTATACACAAATATGACTGATTTTTCCCCCTTTGTTTTGTCTTTCTTTGTATCTTCATGCTTAGACAAGATCCTGGCACATAGTAGGAATTAATTAATGCTTGACATGACTTGTTAGTCAATTCCATTTCACTTTTTCAGGGTCTTATTCAGAATTTATTATGTGTTTAGCACTTTCCTGGATACTATATAAATTATTAAAGAAGTAATAATAATTACAAGATCACAGATTTAAAATTACAAAAGATCTTAGAGGTAATTTAATTTAACCTCCTCATTTAAGAAATGAGGAATCAGATAAAGGTTTAGTAGTTTGCCCATGATCATGAAGATAATAAATAGCTGAGCCAGTATTCAAACCTGGGTCTGCTTTCCAAATTCATCATTCTTTCTATCATTTCATTCGGTATAGATGATTTGGATAATTTACAGATCTTTTTACATAAAGAATCTTATTTGGTCCTTGCAAAAGTCTAGTAAAATATATACTCCACGCATTCTTTTATAATCTTGATTTTACAGATGAAGAAAAGGTAGAATCCAATAACAGTTAAATGAAACACTAACACTAGACTAAAATTTATCACATTGCTTCCAAATCATGAAAAGTGGAGGGGGCATTCATGATAGTGGATAAAGCAAATAGTATGCACTTAATAAATGTTCATTCCTTTTCCTTCCATCTTCCAATTGAACAATAAAAATAAATAAATAAAATCCTTACATAATCTGGTCTTCAAAAAACCAAACAAACAAGAACTCACATCTATATATTTTGCTTTAAGGTTTTCCAAGTACTTTCCCTTAGTTAAAAGCTCAAGAGATTTGTTGCTGGACACATTTGCATGTAAAAAGCAGGGATGTTTGCCAGAAGGGTAGAGGATAATGACCTTGCCTCTTAGCTTTGTTTTTTTCTTGTTCTCATTTGCATACCAATCATAAGAGGCTCTTGGGAGATAAGTGGGCTTCTCAGTTCAGCTTCAAAACAGTTCCTTAGTTGTTTTTTAAAAGCATAGTCCCAGAAATGGTGTTGGGGGACTTAGAAGCTGTATAAAAAGCTAAATAGGAGTTATAAAACCTTCCAATCTTCAGTCAAATAGTGGCTTGGGACAAGAATGAGGATCCTGCCAAAAAAGAAGGAAAGCAGTTCAAAAGATAAAACAAATCCCTATTGGCTTTATCTATCTGAGTGACCATTTTAGGTTCCAAAAAATCTTACTCTTTGGAGGCTACAACTTAAGTAGCTTTTTATAGAGAGAAAGCTGCTTTTCATTAGTCCAATAATTGGGCATGTGAAAGCTCTGCCTTTCTTTGGGGGGGAAAAAAAAACAAAGCAAAAAACTGAAGCTTAACCTCTGGGATCCAAGCTAAAAGAAAGATGGTAAAGTTCTCTCTTCCTATTGTGGGAAAGAGAGAGAACTTTGAGAACTTCAAGTGGAGCCTAACCCTCTCAGAGAGGGATAAAGAGTAGAAGAAAATAGAAATGTGATACCTAGGGAGGTATGGATTTAGAAAAGAGCATCAAAATGACATCCACAAGAGATTCTAGGAGTCCTGAACTGTCCAGAGGTATGAGTCGTTTTTCTAGTAGTGCACTCTGGCTTTGTGTATTCTCTACATGTATATTCCATGCATGATGATTATGTATTTTCATTTTACCCGTAGATGGTGTTTGTTTATAAAAGTATACATTCCAGGTTTATTGAGGGAAGAGGGGGAAGAAGAGAGAAGACCAGCTATTCTTTTACTATTTTTCTTACTTTGTTGTTCCTTGAAATGCCTTTGATTTGAATTAACCATGTCCTCTGGGTATCTAGTAGAATAAACACATGGTGGGGTAGGTTTATTAACTATGGTTTCACATGGATCACCGATGCACAAACTACCTTGAATTTGAAGTATCTTTTGTGTGTGTGTGTGTGTGTGTGTGTGGTGGATTGGGTTCCTGTTGCCATATTCAAAATAACTATGTCAGGTAGTTAGATCAAATATTATTACCCCTTTTTTAGAAGAGTTATTTGCTTTTGATCACATTGTTAGTAAGCATGTAAGATAGGATTCAAACCCATTGCTTTTCAAGGGCAGATCAGTATGTATTATGTGAAGCTATCTTCTCAGAATAATCATGAATGAATATTTATGATGATATAAAAGGAATTTTGATAGATGGTATGGGACATTCAAAGTATTATAAGGGAAAGGGCCTGTCTTCTAAAGTTTATGACCCACCTAGGGAGATAAATGCATAAAAGTTTAGTAAATGGTAAATATTGGAATATTCTAAGTCCTATGGGAACATTGTAGGATACTACTGGCTTAAATGGAATATATTGGAATGAGCAGATTGCCTCTTGCACAGATGAACCTAGGTTGAAAAGGCATTGTGAGGGACAGCTCAGTTGTGAAAACTGACAGTAATAATAGAAGGAAGGATCATCTGAACTTAAAGTGATATAGCTCTCCAGGTCTGATAGGTTAGGGATAGACCATGATACCGTTTGATGGGACAGCTGATGGAAGGAATGAGCTTATCTAGTGAACAATAAATAATGACTGAAATTTGTCACTTTATATATAGGAGCAGGCATGAGAATGTATTAAATAGGATATGATAGATGATTAATTGGACCCCCATTTTATTTCCAATCAGTTGTATTTGGTTTGATATAATTCCATAGGGTTAGTGATTATAAGTTTTGTATATTAGACCTGGGAACTATGAACAGTGGATCTTAAGTTCACTTTCTTAGTTGTAAGAAGCTAACTAGAGGACCTCCACCCTCTGCCAGCTCAGTGTAGTGGAGGTGACTCAATGATGTAGAAAGTTCCCTTGCTTTTTTTGTGGTCCCTTTGTCCCCCATCATTCCTCTACTGCCCAGATGGTCATGAGCACTGGATTGATAAGTGGGCATATTTGCTGGCCTGTGGCATGCATGGCCCATTGGCCGTTTGACATCTGTTTATCAGCCTAGCTCATAGGTCTGTTCACTGGCTTGATAGGACCAACTGAAAGGTCAAGATAGGTCTGTCAAGGTGTGCTCATCAGTTTATCATCCAGTGAGATTTTATGTATTGTGTAGACTTTCCTGGGAGATCAAGGTCAAGATCTCTCTAACAATGGCATTGCCTCTTCTGTATTATTTGGGTATCAAGCACTAAAACTAAAGCCATAGAGGAAGGGATTATTCTCAGAGTTTGAGGAAGATCAGAGGTCCATTTCATTAGAAGGGTCCATGGCTCCTTTAATAAATATTTTTGACTCAAGAGCTCTGCCTCAGTGTTTTTTATTATATGTTGGGCAATTTTGTACCTCACAGGGCTGTTCTGTGAGAAATAGATATTGGTTTCCTATGTTATATATTCATACTTGATTGTAATTTAATGCAAATAATAATATGATGAGGCAACATAGCTGACAATTGATAGAGAACTGTCTGAGATTCAAAAAAAGACTCAGACACATATTGGTTGTGTAACTTGGGCAGCTCATTTATTCTCTTAGTGACACTGGAAGTACTCTAAACCCATAAAATGCAAAAAAAGTATATCTCCATAGTTAGAATTTCCTCATTGGGAATTCTATGCATCAATGAACTCATAGTCCCAATTAAAAAAAAAAGATTATGAAAAAGCATAGGAAAAGGAAGAGAGCTTTGTTCAGGAGTCACTCCCTCTTCACAGGTTGAAGCATTGAGTATAGTGTAATGAAAGATTTTTTTCTCCATTTTTAGATATAGCATTTTAATTTGAATCCTCTGCTATTTATTATCCCTGTGATCTTGGATTATTTTTTTTTTTTGGCATCTATTGGTCTTTATAGCTGATTAGGGTGTTAAATAAGTATAAAGTGATAGTGAGGGCATTTAAGGCAGGGGAGAATGGTTAAAGGCTCAGAGACATTAACATGAATGACAGATTTCTCCATCAATTAATATATAAGCAAGGCTGAACTAACAGGTTTGTGTGGAGCAGTAGCCTCCATTAAAGGTCTTACAGACGGTCTTGACAGACTTAAAATATTGACTTTTATTCTTAAGTTAACAGGAAGTAATTTAAGGTTTTAAGAATGGTAGAGACATATCAAAGATATGATACAATGGAAAAGATGATGGATTTGGAGCCAGAAGATCAGGGTTCTAGTAAAGGTCTAGTCATAGTCATATATGTGTCCCTGAACAGACCATTAGCTTTATTCACATATAGATAGTTCATTTCTTGTTCTATTACCTGCCTCTGTCTATGTTAAAATCAATTCCCAGTATTATTTAAAATTGTTTTTTTTTATTGATTCCCCCCAAAAAAAACCCATAGTAGCTTCTTGAAAAGCTGAATGCCATAATAAATATGATAACTGAGTAATATCCTAACTATGGTTTATAGGATGGTTTGGTAGGTAGAAAGTTGGAGACAAAAAAAAAAGTTTTTAACATATTGAAACATAGTGTTATAGAAAAACTATTGAGGTGATCTTAGAATAGAAGTCTTAGGTTTGTTTATGAGTTCTGAATTTTTAAAATGTAAAATGGAATAATAATAATACCTACTCTACCTGTCAGTGTTAAATATGCTATTGAAAAGCAGCTTGGCATAGTGTAGTAATTAATTTTTTTTCTCAATTTTTCCAACATTTTTATTTAAAGATTTGAATTCCAAATTCCATATTTCCCTCCCTCCTGCCCTCTTCTCCTCCTCCCAGAGGCAATAAAGAATCAAACATAGGTTATACATGTGCAATTATGTAAAACATTTCCCTATTAGTCATTTTTACCAGAAGACATGAATAAAAGAAAAAAAGAAAGTGAAAAACAGCAAGCTTCAGTGTGTATCCAAAAATATCAGTTCTTTCTCTAGATGCAGATGGTATGCTTCATCATTTGTCCTTTGGGATTGTCTTGAATCATTGTATTGCTGAGAATAGCTAAGTCATTTACAATTCTTCATCAAACAATATTGCTGTTACAACATTCTCCTGGTTCTGTTCACTTTAATATGCATCAGTTCACTTAAGTCTTTCCAGATTTTTCTGGAATCATCTTCCTTGTCATTTCTCATAAGATATTACTACAGTTCAGTTAGCCATTCCCATTTGAGGAGCATCCCTTTGATTTCCAATTCTTAGCCACCACAAAAAGAGTTGCTATAAATAGTTTTGTACAAATGAGTTTTTTTTTAATTTTTTGGGGGATTTCTTTGGGATATAGATGTAGCAGTGGTATTACTAGATCAGCTTTATAAGCCCTTTGGACATAGTTCCAAATTGCTCTGCAGAATGATAGAATCAGCTCACAACTTCACCAACAATGCATTAATGTTCCAGTTTTCCCACATCCTCTCCCAACATCAAACATTTTTCTTTGTTGTTATATTGGTCTGATAGGTGAGGTAGTGACTCTTTAAAACTTTTTCTTCTCAGGACCATCAAAGAATTTTTGTTTATGTGGGATATAGGTATATCCCACTTATTAGAATTGAAAACTGATAACATTTTAATATATTTATTAATTCATTGAAATAATATACCAATTACATGCTAGGCAAATATCATTTTTAATTTTTAAAAAATCCCTATTTTCCAAAAAGAAGAGTGACATCGTTCCCTTTCTTGAATGTTCTGGTTTCTTCAGAAATAGATTCATTCTTATATCTGCTTTTGTATTCAATCTGTTGTGATATGTTTGTTGCTTTGGTTGAAGTATATGAAAAAATTTTGGTTTTACATAGATATATAAGTGGAAAGGGGGAAAGTATTTTAATAATGACAGTATTATTATGACCTCAAGGACCACTTGAAAGAGTCTTGAAGATCCCAAAGGTCTTTGGACCACATTTTGACAAGTTCTGCAGTAATGGATAGAGAGATAGCTTCAGAGACAAGAAGATTTGAATTCAAGTACTACCACTGAGATGCACAGGTTGTTACTCTGGGCAAATCCCTCAAATCCTTAGTACTTCAGGCAAGTTGTAATATACATTTCAAAGAAGGTACTGTTTTTTCTTGGGGCAGAAAGTTCCTCACTGGAGCTCAGTATATTGATAGAATGATATCTGTTTTTATAAACTACTACTGTATGAATTCAGGGAATGGTATAGTTTGAGTCCATATCAAGTCTACCACAGTGAAAATGGAGAAGAGTAAATTTGAGAAACAAGAACAAGGACTAGACCAAGGTTATTAAACGGATGTGGCCATGAAAGATAGTATCAAAGTATTTGAGCTTGGGCAATTAGGAGAATGAAGCTACCTCTCTGGTTTGGAGAAGAGGTTGGGGCTAGAAAATGACAGGTATAACAGTTACAAAGTAAAGATATCTTTGTAGGTAACTTTGAAGGTATCATTATGGAGAGAAAGAAAATTAGAGCTAGAGGTATTAATTTGAGTACTATATGCTAGTATGATATCAAAGAGTTTTATTATTTTATAAATGAGGAAATTAAGGCTCAGAAAGGCTAATTATTTGCTCAGATTAATGCATCTAGTTTGATAAAATTGGGTAGAATCTGTTGCATCCTATAAGCCTTGGAAAATATATTTAGGCAGGAAACATGCTAATAATGGATGCATTAGAGAAATTCAGACAAATGAAGTTTACTACTTGTATCACCTTGGCAAGTGATTTGACCTCCCTAGACCTCAGTTTCCATATCTGTAAAATGATAGGGTTGGAATAGCTGGCTTTTGGGGAACCTTTTAGCTATAAGTCTATGATTTGATTATCTGATGATTTGGATTCAATTAGGAGGTTGGTAAAGAATTTGTAGTTAAGTGTACCAGTGAGATGATAAAAAATGAAAGCTGGATTATACAGGAGGCTCTAGGAGGTAAGAGACTGTTTATTATACTAAGTAGCCAGTGTAATACAGTTTGACACTCAAAAGATAACTTCAAAGATGAGAAAATGATAAAAAACTGGAAATAAAACCAGTGTTCCAGATTCAACCCATGGAATCCATAGTTCTTCTGCCTTGTATTTATTTACTCACCTCCATGTTGCTCCATGACTGGGTTGCCCTTCAGATGAACGTAATCTATTTTTGCAGATGCTGTTTCAAAATTGATTAGATCTGTGACCCGCCTCCTGAAATCATCCAACCTATTGAAGCAACAGAATGGGATGTGGATTATAGGGTTTCAGATAACACCCAGTCCCTTGTGAAAGGTATGTTATTTCGTTGCTTTGTTCTGCTTTTGGAAACGTGTAGCTATGTTTTCTTTTTTCCTCACTGTATAGGTCACAGCAATTTTTTTTTCCGCTGGGAATTACACACTTCCAGAGCCGAATCACAGTTTCAAATGAATACTGAATACAACTAATCAGTAACTGGATGGTACACAGAGGGTAATTAGTGGGTTATATTTGGGTCAGCACTAAGGTCATTTTCAGAGATGCCACAAGAAAAACCTGACCTTTGGATTACCAATGTGGAATAATTGAAAGATAAACATTTAGGGCATTATCCATTCTGTGTCTTAAGACACACTATGCATTATAATGAACTAAAGGCATTTGTGGTGAAATGAAAATATCTATTTGATGTGGTTGTGTATCTGTGTAAATGAGATGGTTTACACAACAAAATAAAGCATGGCATTAGTAATAATGATAATAATACCTTGGACTTGTAGTGCTTTTAACTTTGCAAAGCACTTGCATACCCATTATCTCAGGGAAGCATCACAACAATACTAAAGTAGGTAGCACGGGCTTGTTATCCTTTTGGAGGTGAGTAAACTGAGGGGAAGAAGTCATGCCTGCAGACTCTCTGCTTATTTTCGCCCTGTTCTATTAATATATGCTTGGAACTTTTATTTCTCTACAATGGTTATTACTTAGCTCATGATAAAAAGGATTTATTCCTGAGCTTATGTGAGGACTGGGGTTCTTAATTAACAACCAAAAGAGATCTGCATCAATAATCAGGTCCCACTCTTTATGATTTAATTTGGGGTTTTCTTGGCAAAGATACTGGAGCAAATTGCCATTTTCTTCTCCAGCTCATTTTACAGATGAGGAAACTGAGGCAAACAGGGTTAAATGACTTGCCCAGGGTCAAACAGCCAGTCTGAAACTGAACTTAGGTGAAAGGACTCTTACTGACTCCAGCCCTACTACCTTTTCTACTTTACCACCAGGTTATATGTAAGAAAGGCATTTTAGAGAGTGAGGGTTGTTAAATATAGGAAGAGATTGATATGAACTGTTCCTTTGGGGAAAGGGGGAAGACTTTGCTGCAAGTGGGAAAGATGAACTAATTTTACTTTCAAAATTCTTTTAAGTCCCTATGTCCTATAATGAAGAGAGAAAATAAAAATTTATCAAGCTCATTATGTGCCAGGTACAGTGATAAGTGCTAGAAACAGTAAAAAAAAAAAAAAAAAAAAGAGAAAGAAAAAGAAAAAGAAAAAACAGTACTTCACCTCAATCTTAAATTCTAGTGAGAGGAAGGACTTTAAAAAAAAGAGCTAAAAAGTGTGTTTGTTTATGTATGTGTGGGTGGGGAGTTCAATTATTTTGAATAAAATTTTAGAATATTATTGATAATTTTTATTTCTAGTTGTTCAGGCCTATGATTTCATCTGTCTAGGCAACTCTCTAATGTTGGAAATTTCCTCCATCAAAGAAATGCTTAGGTCATTGAGAAGTTATATGACTTGCCCATATCACAGATTTATTTATTTCAAGAATGATTCAAGAATCAAGAATGATTCTCTCTCTCTCTCTCTCTCTCTCTCTCTCTCTCTCTCTCTCTCTCTCTCTCTCTCTCTCTCTCTGTCTCTCTGTCTCTCTCTCTCTCTGTCTCTCTCTCTCTCTCTCTCTCTCTGTCTCTCTCTCTCTCTCTGTCTCTCTCTCAGCATTATTTATTGAATATCAATTACAACAGCTCTGTAGTAAGTAAAGCAGCTACTCTTCCCATTTTACAGATGAGGAACCTGAGACTCCAGAAAAAGTTGTGACTTACCCAATGTCATATGACTCATTAAATGGCAAAGACAGGACTTAGGACTATGTCTCAAATTTTAAGACTAGTGCTCTTTCCATTAGCCAAACCTGAAGAACTACTCCATTCAATTAAAATATTCAGGAGCAGCTAGTACATGCAGTGGATAGAATACCTGAGTTCAAATCTGACTTCAGACACTTAACACTTCCTGGCTGTGTGACCCTGGGCAAGTCAGGTAACCCCAATTGCCTCAGTAAAAAAAAAAAAAAAAAAAAAAAAAAAAAAAAAAAAGGGAAAAGAAAATATCCAAACCACAAAGACATATGACACTTTGTCCTGTTAACTGGAAGATTCTGACGAGGGAATTGGTAGAACACTAACACTAACAAAACTGATAGTTTACAAATAAGACAAAGCTGAGGACTGCAAACATTTATGAGTTAGAGTCATCAATGATTTTGAGTTTCATGCACCTTGCATTATTTGATGGAAACTGACATCTTTCAGATATGATCATCTTTTTTATTAAAGCTTTCTATTTTCAAAACATATGCATGGATAATTTTTAAATATTGATCCTTGTAAAAAAAAGAAAAAAACCTTGCGTTCCAATAACCCCTTTTCCCCTCATCCCCTTCCCTAGATGGCGAGTAATCCAATATATGTTAAACATGGTAAAATATATGTTAAATCCAATATATGCAACATATTTACCCATTATCATGCTGCACAAGAAAAATCAGTTCAAAAAGGAAAAAATGAGAAAAAATGCAAATAAATAACAACAACAAAGAGTGAAAATGCTACGTTGTAATACACACTCAGTTCCTGCAGTTTTCTCTCTGGGTGCAGATGGTTCTCTTCATCACGAGATCATTGGAACTGGCCTTGGTCATGTCATTGTTAGAGTCATGTCCATCAGAATTGATCATCGTATAATCTTGTTGCTGCCATGTATAATGACCTCCTGGTCCTGCTCATTGCACTCAGCATTAGTTCATGTAAGTCTCTTCAAGACTCTCTGAAATCATCCTGCTGGTCATTTCTTACAGAACAATAATATTCCATAACATTCACATACCTTAACTTATTCATCCATTCTCCAACTGATGGGCATCCACTCAGTTTCCAGTTTCTTGCCACTACAAAAAGGGCTGCCACAAACATTTTTACACATGTGGATCCCTTTCCCTCCTTTAAGATCTCTTTGGGATATAAGCCCAGTAGAAACACTGCTGGGTCAAAGGATGTACACATTTTGATGGCTCTTTGGGCTAATTCCAAATTGCTCTCCAGAATAGTTGGATCAGTTTACAACTCTACCAACAATGTATCAGTGTCTGTTTTCCCACATCTCCTCCCACATTCATCATTATCATTTCCTGTCATTTTAGCCAATCTGAGAGGGGTGTAGTGGTATTTCAGAATTGTCTTAATTTGCATTTCTCTGATCAATAGTTATTTAGAGCATCAGGTATGATCATCTTTAAAAGCAAGCTGTCCCATTATTAAGACAGGCTCTTAACTGAATAATGAAAGTGAAAATTATTTCACATAATGATGGTGTGAAACTGTAGAAAAATTATCTGAATAAAATTGAGTTGACATTATACATTAGCTTAAAACATAAATGTATCTCAGCATAAAACACATATGCTTTTATGAGAAACTATAAAAGTATAACATAAATAAAATAAAGAAAATTGCTTGATATTATAATTATAATTATTTGTAATTATTAATACAGTTCCAATAAGATTTTTCCTAACCCCAAGAATTAATTTTACTTCAATTCAATATAACACAAATTCAACTCAAGAAACATTTAAGTACTTACTATTTATTGGCAAAAAGGTCAAGCTCTGGGTACCCAAGCAAATTTTTATTTAATTAAAAAAATTTTTGAACTAAAATATTAAAAACAACAATAGACTAAGCATGTCCAAGTACCCAGCAGAACACAAGAGGATTGTACATAAAACTGTGAATCTCCATTTTTATATGCCTTGCTTTTAAAATAATAAATACTACACGTTACTTTCAAAACTACCTTGTTTATCTCTTCTTTTTGCAATTTCTACTGTTCTTTTTTGTGTATTTTTATGTTCCAGTTCTTTTTTTCCTTTGGCATCAATATTTCTAACCCTTCTTCTCTTTATCACACCCTTCAATTTAAAAAAGGGGAAAAAAACCTCTTGGAACAAATAGGCATAATCAAGCAAAGTTAATTCATACAGTAATCATATTTAGAAATGGATTTCTCTTTTTGTACCTATTATGTACTAGAGCTTTACAAATATTATCTCATTTTATCCTACTTCTGAGAAGTAGGTATATAGACTACTCTGGGTAAGAAAGAATTCTATCAAAGTCCTGATTTTGGCACATATTACCTGTGTAACCCTAGGCAAGGGCTTTACCTCTCAGTGCCACAGGCAATTCTGAGAATTTTAAGTTGCAAAGTAGCAGACTTAAGGACAATGACTGCAGGGACTATCTTTTGCTTCATTTTGTATGAAATTAGCACAGGGACTGGCACATAGTAGCAAATTAATAAATGATTGTTGACTGCCTGATTGATAGCATTAGTGGAAGCTCATTTACCAATGAAATCTCAGATTGAGACTTTAACAAAAGACTAACAACACACAGATAACATGCATATATGTAGATGTAGAATGTATATAGGTATTATGATTGTACCTCTAATATGGCTGAAAGTATCCTATAGTCTACCATCTAGGCTCCCACAGTGTTTAAAACTCCTAGGATGATTTGATAAGTCATGCCTTTGGAGAGTTGATAATTATGAGAAATACTTAACAGAGAGGGTGCCCCTTGATTATCATCACACTGAGTTAATTAAAAAAACAGTAAAATGATATAAGTAATAAGAATGCAAAGTAAACAATTGCACTGATACCAATAAATATAAACCTATAAATCCTTATGCCATGTATAGAAACTAAAAGATGTCAGAAGCTCCTGTTATAAATATATATTATATTTGAATTGCATAAAAATTCCATATTTTGTCCTTAATAAGAAGAACTTAGGCTCCTGTATCAAACTTATTCCTCTCTTTTCCAGCTCACCTGACTAAAAGGCCTTTATGCATTTTTTAATTTTTATTTTTTCCCCACTGAAGGCGCATATATTCTCTCCAATTCCACCTTTTATTTTTACTGCTTTAGAGGCTTCTTATACTGACCTAAACTATGTCAATTGTCTCTGGATCTGCTAACCTGACCATTGCTTTCATTTTGGTAAATCTTATATCCCTATAGAAATATGAGCTAGTGTGGCCTAAAAAATCAGTTTTCTTTTGGTAGGTGAGTAGAGAGTCCCTCAGAACCCAGGACTGTGAAATGTCTCACTCTGGGGGGGCAATTATTCATATCTGGATCACATTATAATCAGAAAATCATTATGCACTGAATCAACCATCACTCTATAGGAATGATTAATGATACATGGCCTTTCCCCCACTTCCCTTACAGGACAGCATATGTGTTAACTTAGAGAATCTCAGTTTAGCACTTTGAACTTGGCCATGTGGTTGAATCCAGCTTTCCTTTTCAGTTTGAATATCTATTTATTTCAATTAATTTTCACATCATTCACATAATCCACCAATTAGCGCTGGTGAAAAGCATCCTTAATTCCAAAATTGAGATCCCATTGGAATCTAGTGTTATCACAAAGAAGGTTTTTATTAGACAGCCATTAGAATGTGAGCACTTTGTGGTCAGGAATGTTTTTTTGTTTTTTGCCAACCCTTTAGCACATAATAAGCACTTAATAAATGATAATTGACTGACCTTGTTGCTGACTTTTTTCTTCAGACATTCCTGAACATTTTAAATCTGGGGCACCTCAAGCACAAACAAGAGTAGCAAACCAAGAGCTGATCCATGTGCATACATTTAAAGACAAGAACAAACCTGTAATGTTATCCCTTGTCAATCATTTTCTTATTATTTATTACATCTCTATAGTACTTATCCTTTGAAAGGCTCAATGTACCTTAAACACATGTTACAATATACTTTAAATAGGTGTTACCAAATTTGGCATTGCATGTTAGACATGCTGCTAAAACTGTGAATTTCAACTACAAATTATTGAACTAGTGAAAGAAAATTCCCAGAATCATTTTCAAATGATCCCTTTTCCCCTGTAGTAGGTCTGCTAAACCCTCCCCTCCCCAAATCAATTGTATGGTTAAGCTTGGAAACAGCAAGTTACCTCTAAGTATGGACACTTAACAACCAGCCTTCAAAATGTTTTGCTCTTTTCTCATTTGCAAAGATTCCAATATTTCTTTTGACTCCTGAAAGATACCAGAGCTACAAGTGTTGACAGAAATAGAATTGACAGACCCAACAGGTCTGTAATGTTGATTTGGTTTGGCTTATAGGGGACTCCTAAGTCTGTCTCCATTGAAAATCTGTGTATTTTTTTCTTTTCTTTACAACAGTTACAACTGAAACTAGAACTGAGATGAAGGGAGCTGTCAACAGGATTTGTCAGTCCCTTTGACAACAGAGGTGGGGGGTGAAGGGAGATGAGGATGATGGAAGAGCAGGAGCTGAAACCAGCTATCTTGCCCTCTAGATTGCTGTGCTCTCTTTGAGAACATATTCCAACCAGAATGAATTCCCCATGAGAAAGATCTCTGACAATCAGTATCTTCCCATTTCAAATCACCTCTTTACTTTCCCTAAGTCATTGCTATTACATACCTTGTTCAAAACAAAACAAAAACAAAACAACCCAACAAAAACAAAACAGTCTCAGTACCCTAAAGAAAAACCTGAATTCCTACAGCCCCTCATTTTAGGAACCTCAAATTTAGGGTTTGAGCTGTTTTCTATCCTTTCTTTTTTCCCTTTAAATACTGAGATGGATTGTTTTCAATTTTAGATGGACTGCATTCCACATGAGCTTTGAAATGATATCCGTCAACCTGTTTAGAGGCAGCAGCACTATTCAGGGTATTAGTAGCAGTCTTGCCGTGGTAATACTGTCACAAGATCATAGGGGTATTCTAAGGCTCTGCCTGTGAGCATGTTGGGTATTTTCAATTTGGAAATCAAATCCTAGTGATACCACAAAGCCACGCACTGGTCTCGCCCCTTCTTGCAATCCATTAGGATTGGCTGCACTACCTCAGTTTTGTGTTACTCAGCAATAAGTCCTACCGTGTTTCTTCACATAAGAACCCCTTGAATTTGTTTATAATGATCTGAATGATATTATTTGGTGAACAAAGGCACTCAGTGGTGATATTTATAAACTAGTCATATCATCCATGCTTAAATCCCGTGTTATATTTCAAGGAAATTGTGTATGAACTTAACTCCAACCTAACTTTTCCTTGGGGCCCATGGCTTTATACTGTATTAGAATTATAGATGAAAGACACAAAAGGCAGGCTTTCCTTTCCAAAGGCAGCATTTCACTTAAGAGGTTTAGACTGAGCTCCAGCTTAAGTTTGGAGGCACCTGTAGGGTTGATGCTGGGGCTAAGCATAGCACTGTTTGTACCTTGCAATTAGAATTCTTTCTACTTGAAGGAGCCAGAGAGGGTGATTAGCTTCAAGGAGGTCGAGGACTGTGATCTTGAGTTAGCAGTGTTATTGACCTGAGAATAAAGAAGTATTACATGCATGTATACAAAGGAAGAAGGTCCTATTCTTTGGATAGGGGCAATGGAGGTGATGTGACAGGATCAAAGCACAGTGAATGTCCATGGGTTGCTGTGTGGATGGTTGAGAGAAACTGTGCACATACGGGGGAAAGCTAGAACATTATTAGATGTAATAAAATCATAAAGTGATAGGATGTAAAATTAGGAAAGACTGAATGCTTGAAGAATGTGATTCCATGATGATGAAAGTTGAGAACACTGAATAGATTACATAATAAATATGATGGCTGTGTTTCAGAGCTAGTTAACAAAGAATTTTAAAAGATAAGGTCATTTTCTATAGTGATCTCATTTTCTTTTCCCATCACAGTCTTAACCCTATGGTTTATCAGTTCAGCAATTATTAATCTCTACTTTTTGCTTCCTTATCACCATTTGTTTCTTATCAATGTCCACCCTAAGGTTACTCTTACTGTAAGTGCTGCTAAATACTGCTAGAGAAATCATGAAATTGAAACTGAGTTCATTACCATTTTTTGTTCTCTAATCTCAGCTGTGCCTTGATATTTTTTTCTTCCTCTCTCAATGACTGCCTTATGCTCTCCACAGTGGGTATTAATAAACTTTTTCCTTTTATTTGCCTACATCAGCTCTTATTCACTCCCTGTGAGGAGAAGACATTGCCTCCTACCTTGCCAGGAATCTAAAGTCCATCCAACTTCAGCCCAGGTCTCCCAAATCCTTAAAAACTTTCCACTTCACCCTGGTTAAAGTTACCATCCCATATCTTTCTTCTCCTTTACAGCCCAATCCTAGAAAGGGTCCTCTATGTTCACTGCTTCTGTTTCCTTATATTCTACTCACTTGTAAGGCTTTTTATAATCTTGCTTATGGTCCCACCATCAGATTGAAATTTCCAAGGTTGTTATTGATGTCTTACCTGCCAATGCAAAGGTTTTATTTTTAGTCGTCAGTTTCTGACCATGTCAACCACCTCATCTTTCTGAATAACTTTCTATTTCTTTGTCTTACATAGTAGTGTTCTTTCTTGGTTCTCCTTCCTATCTGGCCCCTTGCTTTTCAGGCTCTATTATTGGTTAAACCTCCCCATCCCACTCACTAATTGTGGAAATTCCCAAAATTTTGTCCTGAGTCTTTTTCTCTTCTGGTATCTTTTCTTGGTAATCTGATCAACTCCTCTTTGTTCGCTGATCATTTATATAGAGAAGAAAGCAAATCTATATTTCATCATCTTCATATTCTATTCTTTAAAAAGCTCTAATTGTTAGGAGTTTTTCCTGATCAATTTCTATCCTTTCTTTATGGCCTAGTTCAAAAAGCTTTTTTTCCACAGAGCTTTTCCTAAATCCCCATCAGAAATTATCTCTCCCCTCTCCTAATTTACTATAACACTTTGTTTTTAATCTCTCAAATGCATTTAATTATGTATCCTTACATATTGGAGACATCTGCATTTGCGGCTTATTTTCCTACCAGATTGTGAGCTTTATAAAAGTAGGTACTCTGTGTTACATAAAATTTGCATATTCTTCATTATTTTTCATAATGCTTTGCACACAAAAGGTTTTCAATAAATGCTTCTCTTTTTATGTTGTTGTTGTTATTATTCCAAAAATTATCATTCTCTGCTCAGAAGGCTTATTTTTTGTCTGAACTTGTGACTTCTTTATGTAGGAAACGCTTAAGATGTGAAAATTCTCTTCAGTGCAACTTAAAGATCTGATCTAGGGCAATACTTAATGTAATATATCCCATGTTTGTCAAGGGGTACAATTTTTTTTCCCCTCTGAGGCTGGGGTTAAGTGACTTGCCCAGGGTCACACAGCTAGGAAGTGTTAAGTGTCTGACATTAGATTTGAACTCTGGTCCTCCTGAATTCTGGGCTGATGCTCTATCCACTGCACCACCTAGCTGCCCCCAAGGGGTATGATTTAAACCCAAGTCTTCTT
Organism: Sminthopsis crassicaudata; assembly: GCF_048593235.1. Taxonomy (NCBI): domain Eukaryota; kingdom Metazoa; phylum Chordata; class Mammalia; order Dasyuromorphia; family Dasyuridae; genus Sminthopsis; species Sminthopsis crassicaudata. Next base: position 280,808,436 of record NC_133618.1, read on the forward strand.
TATTCCAAAGCAAGCCCTCCATCTACTAAACCTTGTTGCTTTTTTTTTTTTTTTTTTGTCCTATATACTTATTTAGATGAAATGTCTGGAATGATATCCTGAAACATTACTGCAGCAGTATTTACTATTGAGCAGAATTTAGTATATGTTAATTTTATCTTGAATCTCATTCAGGGAGTTTGAGTTATTGAAGAATAGAAAAAAAATTATTTAGGTGGCAGCTCCATGACACAGGAATAGAATATGGTATTTATTAAAGCTTTTAAAAACCTATGTCCTTTAAAAACTACTATGTCCTAGGTACTGTATTAAGTTCTAGTGATAATAAAGTAAAGTAAAATATATAGTCCTTGACCTCAAGGAGCTTATATTCTAATTTCAAAGAACTAGGTACATATAAGATGTCTGTGTATATATCTATTTCTTATAAATAAATATATATTCATATACCTATATATTAGATAGAAGATATGAAAAGGCATCAGTACTTGGGGGGACCAAGAAAGATCCCCTGCAGATGATGAAATTTAAGCTAAGTCTTGAAGGAAGCCAGAGACAAACAGAATTTTGTATTTGATCCTGAAGGCAATAAGGAGGCACTAAAACTCGCTGAGTAAGGGTGTAAAGGATATAAAGGGTATAAAACATATGTTTTTAGAAAAGTCAGCTAAGTGGAGGATAGACTGGAATGAGGCAATTAGTCCCTGTAGGAGGCTATTGTAAGTAGTCCAGGCATGAGGGTTTAAACTAAAGATGGTGGTAATTTCAGAGGAGACAGAATTCATACATAAAAGATATTATGAAGGTGAAAGACAAGCTCTGACAACAAATTGGATCTGTGAATGAGAGTGAGGAATTGAGTCTGACACCAAGATTGTGGACCTAGGTGACTATGAGGATGATGGTACCCTTGAGAACAAGAGAATTTCAGAAGAGGAAAGAATTTGAATTAGGATAATGAGTTCTGTACTGGATATGTTGAGTTTAAGTTGGCTAGGGGACACCCAGCTTAAAGCAAGCTGAGCTAACAGAACTTAGACAAACAGTAATAAAGCAAATAAGATAGTCATTTAAAATATTAATCAAAAAATGACTTACCTCTTGGTGGGCATGGCAGAGCAAAGGGACAATTGGCTAATTTAAAATTAAACACATATCTTGAGTCCTGCTATGAAGGTTTCTAATGATTGTTACCTTTTTTTATATTGTCAGCTGGTGTGATAGTCTAATAACAAATTACAATCACAACTTACTCTGTAAAATAACAACTTTATCTTTTAAACCCACAGAGTGTCACCTAATTAATTTTTTAATCATTAAAGTGATCCATGAATTTTCTCTCCACTTACCTTTCATCATTAAAATGGTTGGTGACTGTTAATTGACCATACACTGTCTTATCTTAATAATTTCCATCCATTTCTGGATGTTAATAGGCTCTTGGAGACTTACCACCATCTAGCACAAACTGTGCTAGGAGACCAAATTCACCTGAGGAAATGGTTCAAAAACACTGACAAGTAAACTAAATGAAAGCCCTCCTTTCCTCGCAATCGGATAGGGGCCCCTGGCTCCCAGCCTTGGTCCTGGATCAGAGTTACCACTGAGTGCAATTGTTTATGCCACATTACAGTGGGATCCAGACAATGCTACACAATCAAAGCCTTCATATTCAAACAGACATCACACTCTGTAATTATATTTGCCTGACAGATTATTATAATTGTACATGGCAGGTAGTGTAAAGCAGTTCCTTTTTAAAGCCCAAATAATGTGGCAGTTTTTGCATACTCTAAATCAACCTTGCAGAACGTGAATTATGAAAGCTAAATACACGTTGAGTGTTTTTGTTTACTCTTTCAGTTAGCATCTTCTATGGTGCTAGACAGCAAAAGAGCATTGCCTTATTTTGCTTGGTACTTAATGGTGTTTTGCTTAACACTTTGCTGTACAAAGTTCCTTTTTTGTTTGATGGCTTCTATCCATGTGAGATGCTTTGTTCATCTCCAGCAAAGAACAGTTACCATCATGGACTTTCTCAGGATCATGGCTAAAGGGTACTTCTGATAAGGCTGCTAGACTTGGAGAGGATTGTGGTTCATAATGTCCATTTCATTGCTAAAGCTACTAGATCCAACTTTGGTAATCTCTCTAGGGTAGTGGTCAGCAAAATTTGGACTATGGTCTGTCTCCAAGGGCACTATGGTTTGATCTGAAGGCAGTGTTACCAGTTGATCAGAGAGTGGGGAAGGTGAGTCAAAATCTTACCTTCCACAAAATTCTAATCCTTATTCCCCAAACCTCTTTTCACTGTGCAGTGTGCACTCTCCTACCTAAGCTTGGAATCAACATTTTAAGGGTATTTATAATCAAACTATTACTTGGATACCCACAATAGTATCTGCCATGAGAAAAATCTATCTTTCTCTATGTCTTACCACATCTTCTCCCCCAGATCACCCTAGGATGGTGTGCTTTCTGTGTTATGTGTACAATAAGCCATGAGTAAAAACCACATGACCCTCTTTTTCATTTTGGGCAGAAATGAACTAACATAAATGGTTGCTATGTTCTTTATCAAAAATCTCATTACATTTCGTTTTCTCCCAAACTCACTTCTTTTCTACTCTTTGTTATTTCCAGTTCTCCATCTTTCTAGCCATAAAGATTGTCAACATATGTATCATCATTGACTTCTTATTCTCACTCTTCCCACATTCATCCAGTTGCCAAGTCTTGCCACTTCAATCTCCACAGCATCTCTGATATTTATCTTCCCTCTGTTCAGTTATAAGCCTCATCCATTTCCTCATAACTTCTCACCTAGAAAACTGCAATAGCTCCTAATTGGTTACTCTTTCTCAAGTACCTCTTGAGAAAGGTAGGTGATGCAATGAGTAAAGCACTGGGCTCAAAATCAGGAGAACTTAATTCAAATCCAGCCTCAGACAGCCTTAGCCAGGACAAATCACTTAAGCTCTGTTTGCTTCAGTTTCCTCATTTGAAAAAAACGAGGATAATAATGACTTACCTCCCATGGTTATTCAGAGGATCAGATGAGATAATAATTGTAAAGCTTAGCACATGGTGAGCTCTATATAAATTGTTTGTTATTATTATTAATTGGGTTTAAAAAGACATATTTACTGAAGCATAGATACTTACACAAATTCCCCTTCCTTGCTCTCCCATTTCTTAACTGGTAGCTTCCATGTTGATCTCTGGGAAGAATTGACTTAAATTTACCCTTCCCATCACTGAGTTAATTTCTGGATGGAATATAAGCCAACTTTCTGCTTTACTTCTAGGACATGACTTGCCAGCTACTGGGTTGATCCACTATTGGTTTGGTCAAATAGGTTATACTTCAGAGCTCATTCCCTTCTAAAGCTTTGGCTATTGGATCATTGGTGACTCCTTAGAAGCTTGATCTTTCCTGTCTGGTCTTTCTGTCCTGATTCTCACTGAGATGTGAACTAGAAAGAAACTCAGAGACAGAAAGATAGAGATACCATAAGATGGACTGAATTGATGAGAGCAGGGACCATGGCTTCTCTCCTTACCAATAACTTACAGCATTTTTTTCCCAGAAAGAAAAAGATTTAGCCCATTTATGCTTTTTTGCATATACTCTGTTTAATAACATTCAGCAGCAAATTAAAAAAATTTTTTTCTTCACTATAGAGTAAGAGGTTAGGAGGAGTCACAGAGTACCTGTGATTGTGCTTACCAAACTTTTCACCTGGGTTGACAGAACCCAAGCAGCAGAACCACTTGCACATGTTCCATGGACTGGACCCTTGTTGGACAGTTTCTGTGTTGAATTACTTTAAAATTGTAGAATATCAGAAATTGCATCTGTATGAATACCCCTTTCCCCAGAACATATCATACCATTTCCATGTTTTAATAGATTGTTTTCATATGCAGCTGTGGTTTAAAAAGTTCATTATGATAAGCTTCTCCAAACTTAGTGCAATGCATGCTACATCATGGCATGGAACCGACTCTGAATTCTTGAAAGCTGGACCAGTGCAGCATAAGTTCTGACAGATCCTAGAAAACCCTTCAAATAAAATGACCAATTGATAGACTTGTGGCATCTTTCTGCTGAAGACTAACTTAGTTAAGTTTGGAAAGCCTTATCATTATGACCAGATTCATCTAAATTTTATATAAGACTTGTGGATATCACAATGTTTATTAACTGACAGCATGTAATTTGTTAAGCCAGCTTCACAGACAGCCCTGTACCAAAATTGGTCTATGTTGCTACTGAAACATGACCAATTAAAGTTGCTGTAGTAACATGTTTAGTGGGCTGTGCTGGATAAATTGAGAATGTTTGGGTATAATGTGTTTCTGTGATTATTCTTTGTGGGCTATTTGGCTTAAGATAGATTTAACGCTTTAAAATCCATTTACCCAAATAAGGATTTCTGTGGCTCTCAATATCTCTGTAAGCAAGTTGAGTTTTCTATTATCAGAGTATGTGCTTAGTTCTCCTGCATGATAATCAACATATATTCAGTATTCTCTAAGTATGGTTTGAGTATTAGTGAACTCCTTGGCAACGACTATGTGTAACATACTAATATTTGTAATTGGTGCCCTTTTCTTTGAGAATCATTTCAAATTTGAATTTTTTCCATTTGCCTCTTGATTGGTCTGCATCCTCAAGTCTCTCCCTTCTCTAAGTCATTCTTAGTATATCTGCCAAAGTGATTTTTCTGGAGCATAGGACTGACTATGTCACTCTCATTCTCAATAAACTTCAGTGGTTCCTGGTTATCTCTAGAGTCAAATGAAAAATCTTCTGTTTGACATTCAAGGTCATTTAGGATGTTATTTGAACATACTTTTCAAGCCTTATTAGACATTACTCCCTTTCATGCTTTCTAAGACCTTTTCAAACTGATCATCTTGCTGTTTCTTATATATAACACTTCATCTCCAATATCTATCTTGAACAAACTTATCTCTCATTTCTGGGGCATGCATTCCATCCTTACTCTATGTCTCAGAAGTCATTTCTTTTAAAACTCAGCTTACCATCTCTTTCTACATAAAGATTTTCATGATAACACCTATAATACTAGACTTTTGCCCAGTTATTTCCTAAAAGCCAGTCATAGTTTAGGAAGGAATTAGGACTTAGGTACACAAAATTAATATCCAACCTTGGTATTATTCTTAAGAAAGAGAGAGAACCAGGGAAACTATTGGGTAGAGCAGTGGTCCTGGAGTTAGAAGGACTGAGTTCAAATCTAACCTCATATACTTGCTAGCTGTGTGACACTGGGCAAGTCACTGAACTTCAATTATCTGCCCCCCCAAAGAAAGAACATTTTTCTCCTTCCCTTCCTCATGAATAGAAGATAAGAAATATATTGTTCCTTTGGTGTAAGAAAAATCAGAGGCAGGAATATTCACTTCTGAGCAAAGCTGGCCATGGCATGGTATTCAGGGAAGCAATGAGAGTAATGAGTTTGAACCTTGGCAAAATATGGTAGGATACAAAAATCACGGCTTTGAACTTGGAAGATTCAAGTTCAAATCCTATGTCTAATGTTTTCTACTTGTATAATCTTGGTGGAAAATTTTAGCTTCCCTGGGCCTCAGTTTATTCTCTTTAATAAGAATAAATTTCACCTGATGGCCTATGAGGTCCCTACCTGTTCTAGGCAAATTGATGGGATTTCTAATGCGATAGCATTTTTCCAGGCACATATATTATCATTTACTAATTCCTCTACAATTATGTCAGGAGACAAACATTTCTATTGAACTGGGAGGAAAAACAATAGAATTTGTCATTTTGGGTTTCAAAAGGTGTTCAGTAGAGAGAAAACTTCAGGATATAAAAGTTGAATTACATGAAGGATGTTAATGTCCCTAATAATTTTGCAAACTCTTTCCTAGCCACTAAAATCATTAAGATCTTGAGCAATGTAATCAATATCTAACATTATATATATAGTGCGTTAAGGTTTTCAAGGTGCTTTTACATATATCATCTCATTCGATTCCCCCAACAACTCTATTATTATTTCCATTTTCTATGTAAAAAACCTGAAGCAGTATGTCTGTTATCTTGCATGTCTCTTCTCTATGTTAATCTTGAAGTCATTTATAAAGTATGTTTCTGACAGGCAGGATGGTACTCCTCCATGTCTCCTGATATTTGTCCAAAATTAATACTGTATATTGTACTCTTCCTATACAACCAGCTCAACTTCTTTTCCAGTTATTAACACTTTTGATAATATTTCTGATGATATTAATAAATAACAGGTTGAATTGAATCTATGTTGCTTCCCCCAATTCTCATATTCAAATCATCCCTGGTGATGTTCTGTAACCTATCTATAACGAACTTAAACTAACAAAATTTACTCCTAATTATTGCCAGGATTATGGGCTCCTATGTGACCTTAATAAATTCATGGAAAACAACTTATTGGAAGAGAGCATTTAAAGGTACATTTTGCTACACTTAGTCAAAGGCTTTTTTTTTTTGGTAGGGGCAATGAATATTTGTTATTTGCTATTGATAATCATTAGTAGGTCAATATATGCTTTTCCATGTGGAAATGGATAATAGGAAGATCAACTTAAAGCTGAGATCTTTGACTTAGTTTCTGGAGATACTTTGCTTAATCAAGCTGGGCTTCCCTTGGTAGAGCTCTGAATGTCCTACATTACATCAGTGAAAAATGTAATGGTTGGCAGTGCTTCTGGGGTAAATGACAGAGGTGGGGGGAAAACCCAACAAACAAACAAACAAACAAAAAAACTTTACTCAGTTCTGGCCTGGATACAGCAGAGAACCAAACTTCAGGAATTGCTCTTATCTTAGAGTAGGAGATAAGAGAAAGACACTCCTCCTATGGACATTATACACAATTGTGAGAGAGTTAGCCCTATATATGGGAGGAAAATGATTGTAAATATTGTTTTTACTATGCCATTTTAATAAATGTCTTTGCTGAGATCTAAAAAAAGAGAAAGACATTTTATCCCTCAAAGAATTTCTGGCTTTAGTAGGGGCTAAGAACAGAAATGAAATAGTGTAAGTTGACTGGGTTACATACATTTATTTAATAGAATTAAATGCTTCCACATTAAATGCCAAAGGAAACTTTCTTTTGGTATCATCCCCATTGAGCTTCATTAAGCAGTGATAGGATGAAGGAAGGAACTTTTCTTAAATATAGATGGGGACTGAGTCATGAATTAGATTGATGAAAATAAGTTGTCAGAAAGCATTTATTAAGTACCTACTATGTACCAGGCACTATTCTAAAAGAAGGGGCTTGAAAAGAAAGGTAGAAAAACAGTCCCTATTCTCAAGACCCCACAATCTAATGAAAAAAAACCCACTATATCTTACATAGATAAAAACATTTATACACAAACTATCCACAAAGGGGTAAAACTTAGAGATGAATGGCAATCAATAATCAAATTAAAAGTTATAGGGAACTTAGTGATTACTCCAGAGCACCTTTTGGTACTGAGCAAAATGAATTGATGGCTTTGAACTCCTTATCAACATATGCCTTGGTACCCACATATTAAATAGGACTGGAAATTAATCACAATATCTTCACATGTAGAATTCTGAGAAAAATGGTTATTTCCTAATTATATTAATAACTAATAACTACTTTCCCCAAAGATCCCTTTTTATGCTTGAATATTCAAAGCCTGGTCTCTTAAGAACATTTCTGACCTTGCCTAAAGAATTCATCTTACCCAAGTAATTTTATTTAGGTAATATTCTTACTGTATTCCCACCATGGTCTAACTCACCATAGGACTGGGTATAAATGTATAGATTGCCAAAGGTAGAATGTTGATAGAGTGCTAAACATGAATGGAATCACCTTCTGTAGCCCCTCATCAGAATAAATAAGTTCACCTTTTATTATGATATTCATCCTCTTATTAATTTTTAACCAGTCAGGGTTGGTTAGAAATCAACTTGTCAGTGACAAAGATACTTAAATATTTAAGTGACTTCCAAGAAGTGTCTTTGGTTTCTGAATCACTGACCCCAATTTATTGATCATCTGTTAGCTTAATAAATTATTAATTACTCAGAAATTCTGTCTTTTGGACTTTTTATTCATTTAAATTCTATTGTATGTATGTCTGTAAAAATTCATCTTAAATAATGGTTACATGTTACTTAAAGTCCAATATTCAAAAGCAAAAGAATGTTTTAATAGATAATAGTATGTTTGTATATTTCTTACTTTGGAAAAGAAGGGGAAGTTGTTTTGATAAGTTCTTTCCTTTTGCTATCTAATAAGTTCAAGGTGAGAGGAGGAAAGAGAAGTAGATGAAATATGGATATTATTTTAACAATACCCTATGCTGGAAGTCATTGAGCTCTTTTCCACATATTCTTCATAGACTTTCTTCATAGTACAGGGACAATATCATTGATTTAGAGAATCAATAATATTGCATTAATTAAGAATCATGGTAATAGTAATATAGCATGACAAATGCTGTCTTATTTTTTTCCCTAGAAAATTCTTTCAGGACTCCATCCATGTATTATATATATATATATATTTTTTTTTCTTTTTAAATAATTAATTTATTTATTTACAAAGCATATGCATGGGTAATTTTTCCAACATTGACCCTTGCAAAACCTTTTGTTCCAAATTTTCCCCTCCTTCCCCCCATTCCTTCCCCTAGTTGGCCTTCCCCCCATTCCTTCCCCTAGTTGGCAGGTAGTCCAATACATGAATATGTTGAAATACATATTAGAACCAATATATATCTTTATACAGTTATCTTGCTGCACAAGAAAAATCAGATCAAGAAGGAAGAAAAAGAAAAACTGAGAAAGAAAACAAATTGTAAGCAAATAACAACAGAGTGAGAATGCTATGTTGTGTTCTACACTCTGTTCCTATGGTTCTCTCTGTGGGTGTAGATGGCTCTATTCATCACAGAACAATTGGAACTGGTTTGAATCCTCTCATTGTTGAATAGAGCCACATCCATCAGAATTGATCGAAGTATAGTCTTCTTGTTGCTGTGTACAATGATCTCCTGGTTCTGCTCATTTCACTTTTCATCAGTTCATGTATGTCTCTCCAGGCCTCTCTGAAATCATCCTGCTGGTCATTTCTTACAGAATATTAATATTCCATAACATTCATATGCCATAATTTACCCAACTATTCTCCAATTGATGGGCATCTATTCAGTTTCCAGTTTCATGCCACTACAAAAAGAGCAACCACAAACATTTTCAACCATGTGGTTCCCTTTCCCTCCGTTAAGATCTATTTGAGATATAACCCCAGTAGAAAGACTCCTGGATCAAAGGGTATGCAGAGTTTGATAACTTTTTGAGCATTGTTCCAAATTGCTCTCCAGAATGGTTGGATCCATTCACAGTTCCACCAAAATGTATCAGTGTCCCAGTTTTCCCACATCCCCTCCAACATTCGTCACTATCTTTTCCTGTCATCCTAGCCAATCTAAGAGGTGTGTAATGGTATCTCAGAGTTGTCTTAATTTTAATTTTTCTGATCAATAGTGATTTGGAGCACCTTTTCATGTGGCTACAAATAGTTTCAATTTATTTATCTAAAAATTGTCTGTTCATATCCTTTGACTATCAATTGGAGAATGGCTTGAACTGTTTTAAATTTGAGTAACTTCTCTATGTATTTTAGAAATGAGGCCTTTATCAGATCCTTTAAACAGTAGAATAAACCAAATGGAAAAAGAAATATAAAAGATAACTGAAGAAAATCACATATTAAAAACTACAACAGTGCAAATGGAAGCTAATGACTTTGTAAGATAGCAAGAATTACTCAAACAAACTAAAAAGAATGAAAAACTGAAAGAAAATGTGAAATTGGCAAGACAGCCAACTTGGAAAATAGATCCAGAAGAGACAACTTAAAAATTATTGGCTTACTGAAGGCCATGACCAAAAAAAGAGTCTGGATAGCATTTTATAAGAGGTCATTAAGTAAAACTTCCCCAATATTCTAGAAACAGAGGGAAAACCGCTCATTGAAAGACTCCATCAATCATGTCTGGAAAGAGATCCCACAAGGAAAATTTCAAGGAACATTGTTGCAAAACTCCAAAATTGTAATCTCAAGGAAAAAATACTGCAAGCTGCCAGGCAAAACAATTCAAATATCAAGGAATGACAGTCAGGATTACTTAGAATTTGGCAGCTTCTATAATAAAGGATCAGAGGGTCTGGAAAGCCATATTCAGGAAGGCAAAGGATCTAGAGTTACAACCAAGAATTAACTACCCAGTGGGATTTAGCATCATCTTTTAGAGGAGGAGATGGAGCTTCAATGAAGCAAGAGATTTTCAATCATTTCTATTGAAAAAACTAGAACTAAACAGAAAATTTAATCTAGAAACATAGGATTCAAGAGAACCATAGAAAGGTAAATGGGAAAAATACATATAAACATACATATACATACACACACACATATATAGTTAAACTGTTTACATCCTTAGATGGGAAAAATATCTATAACTATTGAGAACTGTATCTGACAATGGGACAGACAAAGGTAGACATCACATGGACTGAAGGTGTAGTTATGAATGGACTCTAGAGTGATGATATCAAAGAAAAAGACATTAAGAGGTGAAAAAAGGTCTGTACTGGAAAAAGAGGAAAGTAAAGGTATAATGGGATAGTTTGTTCACACCAAGATGTTTAAAAGACCTGTTACAATGGAGGGAAAAAAAGGAAGAGGATGAGTATTGTCTGAAGCTTGATATCATCAGTTTGTGCTCTAAGAGGGAATAATTTTGTTATTCAGTTGGGAATGGAAATTTATTTAATTCTATAAAGAAGTAGGAGGAGAAAGAGGAAAAGAAAAGGGAGGCACAGGATAGAAGAGAGGGCAGAAATACCAGGGGAAAAGGTAAGAGAAGGAGGGAAGGAGTGATAGAAGATGTTACTGGGTGGGATGGATAAAAAATACTATTAAGGACAGGGTAGAAAGAGAAAACAAAAGTATATACAGGGGAGAAAATAGGGTGGAGAGAAATACAGATCTGGTAATCATAACTGTTAATGTAAATAGGATAAACTCTCCCATAAAACAGAGCAAATAGCAGAGAGTATTACAAAACAGAATCCTACAATATGTTATTAACAGTAAACACATTTGATACAGAGAGATACAAAGGTAAAAGGTAAAAAGATAAAAGGCTGGAACAGAATTTATTATGCTTCAGCTGAAGCAAAAAAAAAAAAAAAAGGCAGGGGTAGCAATTCTGATCTCAGATAAAGCAAAAGTTAAAATAGGTCTTTTAAAAGAGATAAGGAGGTAAAGTACATCTTGATAAAAGGTACAGTAAATAATGAAGTAGTAATGATATTAAGTGTGTATGCATTAAGTGGTAGAGCAGGCAAATTCCTAAAGAAGGTTTTAAGACAGTTACTGGAAAAAATAGATAGCAAAACTGTTCTAGTGGGAACCTCAATCTTACCTTCTCAGAATCAGGCAAATTAACCACAAAATAAACAAGAAAGAAACTAGGGAAGTTAATAGAATCCTAAAAAACCTATATATAATAGACATCTGGAGAAAATTGCATGGGAACACAAAGAAATACACTTTTTTCTAGGCAGTACATGTCACCTACACAAAACTTAACCTCATAAATCAAATACAAAAATGCGGAAATAGTAAATGCTTCCTTTTCAGACTACGATGTAATAAAAAGTATATTCAATAAAGGTCCAGGAAAAGATGTACTAAAAAGCAATTGGAAATTAAATAATCTAATTCTAAAGAATGAGTAGGTCAAATAACAAATCACAGAAACAATCCATAATTTCATCCAAGAAAATAACAATAATGAGATAACATACCAAAACCTGTGGAATGCAGTCAGTCAAAGCAGTTCTTAGGTGAAATTTTATATCTCTAACTAGCTACATAAATAAAATAGAGAAAGAGGAGATCAATTAATTAGGCATGCAACTAAAAAAGCTAGAAAAAGAACAAATTAAAACCCCCCAATTAAATACTAAATTAGAAATTTTGAAACACAAAGCAGAGATTAATAAAATAGAGACTTAGAAAACTATTGAATTAATAAACAAAACTAAGAGTTGTTTTTAATGAAAAAACCAAGAAAATAGATAAACCTTTGGTTAATTTGATCATAAAAAGGAAAGAAAAAAACCAAATCACCACCATCAAAAATGAAAGGAGTGAGCTCACTACCAATGAAAAAGAAATTAAAGCAATAATTAGGAGCTATTTTGCCCTACTCTATAGTAGCAAGTCTGAAAATCTAATTGAAATGGATGAATATTTACAAAAATATAACTTTCCCAGGTTAACAGAAGAGGAAATAAAATACTTAAATAGTCCCATTCTAGAAAAATAAATTGAACAAGTCATTAATGAACTCCCTAAGAAAAAATCTCCAGGACCAGATGGATTCACAAGTGAATTCTACCAAACATTTAATTCCAATACTACACAAACTATTCCTATTAAAACACTAGAGAGTAGGAATAAAAGGGACTTTCTTAAAAAAAAAAAAAGCAGTATCTATCTAAAATTTACAGCAAATATTGTTTATAATGGAAAGAAGCTGGATGTATTTCCAATAAGATCAGGGGTGAAACAAGAATGCCCATTATCACTGTTATTATTCAATATTGTACTAGAAATGTTGGCTTTAGCAATAAGAAAAGAAAAAGAAGTTAAAGGAATTAGAATAGGTAATGAGGAAATAAAACTATCATTCGTTGCAGATGATAGAGAATCATAGAAAATCATCCAAAAACCTACTAGAAACAATTCACAACTTTATCAAAGTTGCAAGATACAAAATAAAACCACACAAATCATCAGCATTTCTATATATTACTGACAAAGCTTATCAGCAAGAGATAGAAATAGAAATTCCATTTAAAATTGCTGTAAACAAAATAAAATACTTGAGGGCCTACCTAGCAAGACAAACCCAAGAACAACATGAACACAATTACAAAACACTTCTCACACAAATAAAATCAGATCTAAGCAATTGGAGAAATATAATTTGCTAATGGCTAGACTGAGCTAATATGATAAAATGACAATTTTTTTATTATTATATATTTTTTATAATATTATTCCTTGTATTCATTTTTCCAAATTATCGCCCCCTCCCTCTACTCCCTCCCCCGATGACAGGCAATCCCATATATTTTACATGTGTTACAATATAACCTAGATACAATACATGTGTGTAAATACCATTTTCTTGTTGCACAATAAGCATTAGATTCCGAAGGTACATGTAACCTGGGCAGACAGATATTAGTGCTAACAATTTACATTCACTTCCCAGTGTTTCTTCTCTGGGTGTAGCTACCTCTGTCCATCATTGATCAACTGGAAGTGAATTGGATCTTCTTTATGTTGAAGATTTCCACTTCCATCAGAATACATCCTCATACAGTATTGTTGTTGAAGTGTACAGTGATCTGGTTCTGCTCATTTCACTCAGCATCAGTTGATGTAAGTCTCTCCAAGCCTCTCTGTATTCCTCCTGCTGGTCAAAAAATGACAATTTTACTACATTGGTCTACTTGTTCAGGGCCATACAAACTGCCAAAATATTATTTTATAGAACCAGAAAAAATAATAACAAAATTCATTTGGAAGAACAAAAAATAAAGAATAGTAAGGGAATTAATGAAAAAAAAAATACAAAGGAAGGTGGCTTGGAAGAACCAAACTCAAAAACCTATATTACAAAGTAGCAGTAATCAAAACCATTTGGTACTGGCTAAGAAATAGAGTGGAATAGATTAGATACACACTACACAATAATTAAGGCCTATAGCAATCTGATATCTGATAAACCCCCAAACTGCAGCTTCTGGAATAAGAACTCCTTATTTGACAAAAATTGCTAGAGAAACTGGAAAACAATATGTCAGAGAGTTGTCTGTCATACACCTATATCTTATACACCCCATGCCAAAATAAGTTCAAAATAGATACATGATTTGGACAAAGGATAATTTACCTATCAGATCTTTGGAGAAAGGAGGAATTTATGATCAAGGAAGAAGCAGAAAACATTATGAAAGACAATTTGGAGAACTTTGATTACATTAAATTAAAAAGTTTTTGCACAAACAAAAGCAACAGAAAGAAGATTAAAAGGGAAGTACAAAGCTGGGAAAAATATCTTTAAAGCCAGTATTTCTAAAGACCTCATTTCTAAAATATATAAACAACTGTGTCAAATTTATAAGAATACAAATCATTCCCCAAATGATAAATGGTCAAAGGATATGAACAATTTTCAGATGATGAAATTAAAGCCATCTATAGTTATATGAAAAAATGCTCTAAATCACTAATGATTAGAGAGATGCAAATTAAAACAACTCTGAGATACCATCTCATACCTCTCAGAGTGGTTAAGATGAGAGGAAAAGGTAATGATAAATGTTGGAAGGGATGGGGTTAAACTGGAACACTAATGCGTTGTTGGTGGAGCTGTGAAATGATCCAACCATTCTGAAGAGCAATCTGGAACTATACCCAAAGGGCTATAAAACCATGTATACGCTTTGACCCAGCAGTGCCATTGTGTATCCCAAGGAAATCATAAAGGAAGGAAAAGGACCTACATGAGCAAAAAATGTTTGTAGCAGCTCTTTTTGTGGTAGCAAAAATTGGAAAATGAATGGATGCCCATCAATTAAGGAATGGCTAAAGATGTGGTATATGAAGATAATGGAATATTATTGTTCTATAAAAATGATGAACAAGCTGATTAAGAAAGTCCTGAAAAGATTTACATGAACTGAAGGCAGGCAAAAGAAGCAGAACCAGGAATACATTGTACACAGTAATAGCAAGAATGTGCTATGATCAACTATGAAAGGCTTGATTCTTCTTAGTGATCTGAAGCAATCCCAATAGACTTTGGACAGAAAATGCCATCTGCATCCAATAAAATAATCTAAGAAAACTGAATGTAAATCAATACATGCTATGTTTACTTCCTTTTTTTCTGTTTTTTTTTTTTAATCTCTCCCATGGTTTTTCCCTTTGCTCTGATTTTTCTCTCCCAACATGATTCATAGTATATGCAATATGCATTAAAAATAAATAAACTTCATACAATTAAAAAAAGAAATTTCATGACCACAGTCAGATAATAGCCCATGTTTATATAATATATGAGGAACTTCTTTACCACCCTCTGAAGCAGGTAATGTAATTATTGTTTTTCTTGTTTTATAAGTGAGAAAACCAAGCCTCAGGAAGATTTATTGTCCTCTATCACAAAGTTAGTAAGAATCAGAGATTGAATTCAAATCTAGGTCTTTTGACTTCAAGTTCAAAGCTCTTTGTGGTCCCTTAAACATAAAAATCCAACTTTGCAGAAGAACAAAGATTCCAAACTGAATTTATCATTTATCAAATGTATCATTTGAGTATTTGAACAGTTTGCAAGTTCTAGTTGAAAAAAAATGTAGATCGCCAAATATCCAAAGTAAAATATGATATCATATGTACATATGTAGTTTCCATGAAATAATGGTACCCAAATGAGAAAAGGCTGAGTGGGAGATAGAGTGAACTATAAGCAGGAAGATGATAGGGTAGTATTTAAAATCTAGCCAATAGAATTAAAGACATGAAAATGTAGGAGATCTCAGAGATTCTTTTGTCCAGCTCTTTTATTTTACACATGAAGAAACTGAGCCTCAGAGAAGGGAAGGAATTTGTTCAAAATCACAAAGTGGTATTTGAACTGAAGTCCTTTTATTCTAATTCCTTCAGCTGTCTTATCAACTGTTGCATGATGTCTTTTTTGAATGGTGGGAAGAAAGAAGGTTGGGGAAGGTATCCAAATTAATAAGTGAACAGAAGAATGGACAGCGCTTAACATGAAGAAACAGGGGAGAGAACGGAAATGCGAAAGAAATAGTAGTTTCTAAAAAAATTCTGTGGCTGATGTAGAGGCAATGGACTGATTGTAGAAGGTATAAAAAATCACAGAACCTCAGAGGTAGAAAGAGAACTTTAAGGTCATTTACACTGACAGGAATCTGTACATCAGTAGGAATCTCTTCTATGCCATCTCCATAAATCATCATTTAGATTGTACTTATAGACTTCTAGTAAGAGACATTTTACTAAAAGAACAAGTTTACTTTGCTCATGGAAGAATTGTATATTACCACTTTCCATTTGCCTACCTGATAAAGCAAAATAGAGTTGATCATTATACATCAAAGTTAAGAAGAAATTATTGGTATAGTCACAGAGTATAGAATTGCATAAATTCAAGTGACATTATGCATATTTTTGTCATAAATGAAAACTTTGCTAGGATGTTTTTATGATTTAGCTACCAGACAGCTAATTGGTTCAGTGGATAGAAGGATGTGACCTGAACTCAGGAAAACTCAAGTCCAAATCTGGTTTCAGACACTGACCAGTTGAATGTGGCAAATCCCTTAATCCTGTTTGCCTCAGTTTCCTCATTTGTAAAATGAGCTAGAGAAAGATATGGCAAAGCACTCCAGTGTCTTTACCACACCATAGAAGGTATTGATCAATTAACCAATCTATCAACGCTCATTTAAGTGTGATTGTTTAGGCAGATGGATAACACAATGTCAGGAAGATTCAACTCCTTGAGTTCAAATCCAGCTTTAGACACTAAATGTAATTTGAACTCAAGGAGTTGAATCTTCCTGACATTGTGTTATCCATCTGCCTAAACAATCACACTTAAATGAGAGTTGATAGATTGGTTAATTGATCAGTACCTTCTGTGGCTTTTCACCTGGGATATATTTCAATTTCATTGCCATTGTTATGACTCTGAGTGGAAAGGACTAATTGGGAGAATGTTTTAGTGGTCCAGTCTTGAAATGACCAGGATCTGATGAAAAGTCAGTATAGCAAGTTTAACATGAAAGGAAAAGTGGTTTTATTTGTTTGCTTAATACTGTGTAAGTACCACTGTCAACACATACACTGTTTTAACATTTTGTGCTTATTAAAATATTAGATCTGTGGAGAACATTAAAATCTTTATATAATTATACTTGAACCTAATGTACAAATGAAAATAGATGGTGGTAATCACATCATACAATGCTGTAGACAATTTTTTAGCCTGCAGGTACAAAACATATTCCTGATTGCTTGAGCTTTGTGCCAGTTCCTTTTTATCTGTCTGCTTGCTGTTTTTCATTCAAATTATAACATCTTTTCCTCCAAGATAAATTAACAGGTTTTTTTTTCTTCACAGATTTAAGCTTAGATCCTTTGAAAAGCTTAATATAAAGTAGAGTCATTAGGCTTTGGTAAGAGGCCAAATTTAGCCAAAACAGATACAAAAATACTTCATGAAAAAATAAAAAATTCAAATATGAGAAGCAAGCACAGAGCTGCCTGATTACTGCATTTATGAAAGCACCCCAGATTTGTATAAATTTCTTTCTGCTCACAGGAATCTAAGCTTTATTTCTTGCATTTTTTTCTTTTCTTCTAATAGCTTGGGTGAATATCTGGTTTTTCATTTCCCATTCCTAGTCCTCTATCCTTTTTAATGAGAAAATAATTTCCTTTTTCTTCACATCTATTTAAAAGATTTACTCTAAAGGCAAAAAACTGTCATTTACCCCTGAGCAATCATTGATTTAACCTAACCAGAGGTTGACTCTTAGCTGTGAAGAAAACATATGTGTCACCTAGTTTGGGGTGAGGCACACTGATGGATGACAAGGAGGGGAAGGAGCACTGAAGATCAGTAGGCTTTCTCTCATATGCAATGGATTTATGCATACTATCTCTTTGGCTGAAATATAGGAATAGTAAATAGAGAATTGGGAATCTCAGAGACCATCTAGTGTTATTCCTTCCCTTTAATAGAGATTAAGTTACTTGCCAAAAATCAGAAAAAATTTTGTGAGAGGGCAAAAGTCAGTGCCATTTCCATATTACTACATTGTAGATACCATTCTTGCCATGTATTCATTTCCTTATTGATTTAGTATGACATTTTAATTGTGGATACAGGATTTGTTACTTCTTTCAAGTCATGTGAGATTAATTTTCATTGAATCAATATAATTGATTAGTAGACATTTATTGAACCTCTACTATGGACTACATACTGTTTTGTTATGCTTAGTGAGGGATAAAAAATTACAAGACATAGTTCCTGCCTTTCAAAAGCTTAACACTATATTAGTAGGCAAAAAGAATCTACAGATGAAAAAGCTGTTAATCACAAGAAATAAGTGATAAGTGCCAACTGATAGGAAGGAAGAAAAACCAGCATTTATTAAATGCCTACTGTGTACTTTACAAATGTTATCTCCTCTCATCCTCACAATATTGATTATTATTATCATTTTACTCTTAAGGAAACTGAGACAGAAGAGGTTAAGTGACATGTTCAAGTCACAAAAGGTAATAATATTACCTTTATTTATTACAAAGGCAGGTTTTAGTTCAGATTTGAAGGAAACTAGAAAAGCCAGGAATAGGTGGAGATGGAATAAGAACACTTTAGCCAGTGAGTGTCATGTGCAAGGGACATCAAGTAGACCAGTATCATTGGATTAAATATTATGTGAGAAGGAGCAAGATATAAGACAACTAGAAAAGTTAGAGGGGGTCATATAATGAAAAGTTTTATAAAGCCAAATTGAGAATTATATATTTGACCCTGAAGTTCATAAGATACCAATGGAGTTCATTGACTAGAAGGGTGATATAATTAGCCAGTGTTTTAAGAAAATCAATTTGATTATTGAAAATGGACTGTGTATGAGAGAGACTTGAGGAAGGGAGACTAATTACAAGATTGTTTCAGATTAAGAAAGAATAATTAGATGTGTAGCAGAAATACCAGACTAAAGTGGGATCATGAAAACTTAGAAGACAGAATCAAGAAGAATACCACTTAGAGATTGTTAGTCACTAATATTGATTGAAAATAATGATAATAACTTAATATTTATGTACTACATTATAATTTTAAAAGTACTCATAAATTTGTATGATTTTATTTGATCTTGACAATAATATTTTGGCATTTGCAGGGAAAGTATAAGTACTTTTATTTTACAGATGAAGAAACTAACATTTAGAAAGATTAAGGGATTAACCCAAAGTAACATAGCTAATAAGTGGCAAAGCCAAGACTTGAACCTAGTCTTCCTATTCTTATTTCAGAATGCTTTTGTGCTCCTCCATATTACTATTTGCTACAAGTACAATGCATTGTTTGTAGATTTTATTACTCTGGGATCTCTAAGAGATCATTCCCTGGAAGTTCAGGGAATTTCTTAGATTGACCTTCCAAGCAGTAGGAGGAAACAGAAATTGGGAAGATGAAGGAACATTGGTAGGAACTTTGTCCTTGGTTGTCCTATCCATTGGATAGAAAATTGTGTGACTTTGGTATAACATCTGAATATGGACTATGCCTCAGCATTATATCCCTCTGTTTGGTGACTCCCATCTTGTGCGATTTCACTTTAATCTGTAACAGTTAAACTAATCGGATTTAGAATTGATTGCCTTTATTATCTTCTGTAAGAAGTTTGCATTAAATTTTAACACCATCTCCCCTTTGAACAGAAAGAAAGTATTTATAGTGTGATTATATAGGATTAGATTTTTTTTTTCATTAAAAAGGATTTTAAAGACTTCAGCAAAGAAAATGTAGGATCCTGTTTAATGAGTAATGAAAGTAAGCAAAGTTTAATAGGACACTTTTTTTCCTCTTCCATCCCCATCCCCAAAACCCACAAAGTGCTTCTTTCAACCAGTGCTTTGCTGTGAACAAACTACTTGTGATTCACAAAGGGGAAGCAAAAGAACCTGACATTAATCCATTCTTTACCACTTGTGCTGGGCAACATAATACAAAATAAAGCCTGTTATGAAACAGAGGAACGATTATGCAGAAATGTAAGAGCAGATCTGAATGCCTCAGAGACTAGCCATTGGAGACCCTGTGCTATATTTTCCAAGGTGAAAGTGATTTTATAGTCTCCACATTTCAGTACATAGTGAAGTATTTTATGACCTGTGATAATCTTAAGAAGTTCAACTGCTACATTCCTGAATAAAGTTAAGGGTCCTAGGGCTTCAACTCCAAAGTAGTCAATAATGACCTGGCTTAGCTAACATTGGCAAAGAGAAGTTCTGTGGTTGGAGAAAGAAGAGTTCTCTAAGACATGGGCACTTTGATTTTGAATCTTATTGTACTTGGCAAACAGGGAGTTATTTTATACCTGCCCAGAGTTATATCCAAATGCAGAAACCACTAAATGAGAGAAGCTCAGGTCCTGGGAAGCTGAACATTGAGCCAAAAATATTTAACAAAGTAATTTTATCACCATCTTAAGGGAAAAATAAAGCCCTTCAATGCTTTTTTAAAAAGTATATTTATGGGACATATGTCTATCAAATAAAGACTCAGGGTCCAAATTAGAGATCTGTATGTGGCTTTATTTCTATTTACCTACCAAGAACTAAAAACAAGTTTTCCAAGTCATCTTGGAAATTGGACTAGGTAGAATTAGATTAAGCAGGCTCCAACAACAGCAGTTTAATCTGTGTTGATGTGAACTTGGGCAGTAACATAGTGGCTATTGAGAATGTTGTGTGTACATTTTCATTTATAGCTAATTAAAAGTATTTTTATAACTGGGTATTGGGAAATGTGACATAAATGTCAGTGTGAGGCTATGCACAGCTTCATCTCAATTAATAAGAAAGAGACACACTGGCATCAAAGCAATATTTAATGTACTTTGATGCAAAGTTTGAGGAAAATGTAGTGTCTATTAGAAGTGGTGTGTGTACACTCTCATTTATGGCTAATTAAAAGTATTTTCATATCTGGGCATTAGGAAAAGTGACAAGGATGTCAGCAAAACACATAGCACTAGCAGTTGTATCTCAATTAATAAAAAAGAAACCACCAAGGTTATGTTGCTGGTTTGTTTTTGAGTTGGAGAGAGCTGGGAGGAGTTCATTAAGGTCTGGCCCTCTGCCTGGGTCCACAAATTCTGAGAAGGTCCACATGGTTACATTGGAAAATAGGACTGGTTCATGCTACATTTCTTCATTTCACTAATAAAATTTTACCTTCTAAGAATTCTTCCTTTATTCTAGAACTAGAACTTACCTGCCTCCCAGTCCTTTGCTTGCCTTATCTTCATGATTCACTCATTTTGCTTAAGCCCAAACCTCTACTCATCTCATTTCATACTTTGACCCAGGTTACCCTTCTTTAGAATCAGTTTTCCTTATAAGTTTTTTTTTAATTAGTCCTGTCCAATGTAATTCTAGTTGAATTCAAATCATCCCTCATTTGCTTAGTGCTTTTTACATGCCAGATATAGTAGATATTAGGAATACAATAACAAAAAACAGAAAAAAGAAAGAAAAAGAAATAATCCCTGCCCCCAAGAGAATTTATATTTTATTGGTGCAGCTAAACAAGAAACTAATAATTTTTATTCTATTATTGAATAGAACATTTGACCTAGAGTCAAGAAGAACCTAAGTTCAAATTTGACCTAAGATATTTGATGAGGAATTACCAGCCCAATGTGAATATGAAAAAGATTTTAGCCACTTGACAAATGCCATTGATATCTATGGGCATTCACAGCAATTGCAGCAAGTTTTATAGCAAACTCTTTCAATACCAGAGTTCTAAATACTTCTGATTCAACTACTAACAATTAAATAGAGAATTGTGAGTGTACAGAGTTTGGCTGAAGATTATGAAGAATGAAAAAGATTTCAACATAATACATTTTTAATAAAAAAATTAAATAAGGTTTAGCCCAGAAAATTAGTAGCAATGAGGGAAGTAGACAGGGCAAACTTTTAGTTATAGACTATGTATTACATTGAAATCCAACAAGTTGATTCTAATTTTGTATAGGTAGGTTTGCTAGGATTTTATTTATTTATCTTGTGAAAAATATATTTTGATAGGAAAATTTCTATATTTATAAGCATATAATAAATTATCTAAATATTACTAACTTTATTACAAAATATTCAATTGTAATACATAGGTAATATGACAAGTTAATATGTTGGTTGTTCAGTTATTTACATATTAAAATACTTAGTATGGATTTTTAAAAAATAAAGTTTAAGGCAATAAAAAGAATTCTGAATTCTGTGTAATAACATGATGTGTGTATGTGTGTGTGTGTGTATGTGTGCGCACAATCCTGGGCAAGTTATTTAATTTCTGTCTCAGTTTCTTCATCTGTAAAATGAGAAAAAAAAGAAGCTACTTCCCATGTTTGAAGTGAGGATAAAAAAAGATTTTTTAAATACTTTGCAAACCTTAAAGCACTATATAAATGTTAGTGAATAGTACTAGGGGTAGCTAGTTGGTGAAGGGATATAGGCCTGAATTCAGGAAGCCTCATCTTCCTAAGTTCAAATCTGGCTTCAGACATTAGCTGTATGATCCGGGACAAATCACTTAACCTTGTTTACCTAAGTTTCCTCATCTATAAAATGCTTTGGAGAAGAAAATGGACAACTTCTTTAGTACCTTTGATAAGAAAATCTCAAATAAGGTTACAAAAAGTAAGATGTGACTGAAAAGGACTAAATAACAATGAGAAAAACATTTACATATAAGTTAATGTACCCCCTCCTCTATTGGCTTCTTTCCAAAGTCTTATCTTTCTTCAGGAAATTCTCTCTGAAAAGAATCTGGAACCCTAAGTTTCCTCTCTAAAAGCTGGAAACTAGAAGATCAGGATCTCTCTTCTCTCATGCTCTTGCCAACTTTCCCTTCATGCAGGTGCAGAACATTGAATAATCAATTTTCATCAATGAGCAGAGTCTTATGGAAATAAGCCTAGAAGTAGAGCATTACTTTCATGTTAAATATGTTTAAAATAAATAAATCCTAAGTAATTGTGGGAAGAAAGCCCTAATAACTGGAAGAATCTACAAATGTCTCTCTAGAAAATGGCACTTTAGCTGTGCTTTAAAGGGAACCATGAATTCCAAGAGATGAGAATGGGGAGATAAAGTATTCCAGACATGGGAGATAGTTCAGGCATTGAGGTAGCTATCAAATGTTTCCAGGAATCACCAAAGAGTACAGATTGGCCAGAGTGTATCCATTTTGAAATCTGCTATTTTTAAATGAAATGACCCCATAACAGGAATTCCAAACTTATCCTAACTTTGAGCCTAAATGCCAGAAGTACCCGTCTTTTATGTAAAGAATTAAAAATTTAAGGAGCATTCCATAGTATCCTAGTACAATGTTTGATAGAATAAGGATTTTATGAAAATAGTTCAGTGAACAATACTTTATTTAGTCAGTTACCAAAAACTTATTAAATGCTTACTATGTGCCAGGAACTATGCTAAGCTTTAAAGTTCATGTTGATCAAGTCTAGAAAATGCTGAAACCTATGAAATTATTTAAATATAGAATGAATAGAAATATTTAATATAGCATCAAATATAGTCATATAAATATAGATAGCTAGTTCTGCAGAAAAATCCCAGTGTAGTTTGAAAAAACAAACTAAATATTTGTCAGATTTTTTTCCATCCTTTTCCCCTAATCTCTTCACAATCCAGTTATTTTCTTATCCAGGTAGAGGGAATGTGTTATCATGTTTTCTTTCTCTTAGCATACATTTGTAAACATGTCACTTGAAGCTTTTAGTAAAAGAGTTGGTGTGTCAGATCAGACTGATAGTATCACTTTAATAAGGTTAAAGAGTAAGAACTTTAATCTGGCTTGGAAGAAATTTTCCTGTGGAGATAGTCATAGAATAATAGATTTAGAACTAGGAGGAAACTTAGACATCTGAAGTCCAATCCCCTTTATTAAATAGATGAGGAATTGGAAACCAGAGAGATTAAGTGACTTGTCTGTTACACAGGGAGTCAGTGCCAAAGCTAGGATTTTTTCTAAATCTAGTCCCACATCTAAGACTTTGATGAGGTCACCTTAATGGGATAAGAAAATTCTTGTCCCAAATACATTTTTTCCCCACAACACTACATTTAAGCTGATTGAGTTATGTCTGTATAGATCTGAATTGTTCCTTTTTAAAAGTTAAATCCACCACCGCTGTGATATATATATGTGTGTGTGTGTGGGTGTGTGTATGTATATGTATATGTATAGGTATGTGTCTATGTATATGTATATATACATATACATACACACACACACACACACATATATATGAATGACGGTCTCTGAACTGAAGGAACTCAATCTAATGGGGAATTCAATGATGCAAACAACTATGTATAAAGAAATTCTACATAGGATAAATTGGAAATATAATAGAGAGAAGGCACTAGAATTAAGAGGGATTAAAGAATAGAATGTGAGTTTTGAGTGGGACTTGAAGGAAGCTAGGGAACTAGGAGGTGGAGATAAGGAAGGAGAATATTCGAAGCCTGAGAGAAAGCCCCCCTTCCCCCCAAAAATGTCCCAGACTGAGAGAGGGTTTGTCTTATTCTAGGAACAGCAAGGAAGTCACTTCCACTGTGGAATGGGTGGGAGAAAGAGAGTCATGTAAGGTATAGAGAAATGGGAGTAAGTTATGAAGGGCTTTGAATGTCAAACAAATAAATCATTTTGCATTTGGTCCTGGAGGTGAGAGGGTACAAATGAAATCAATAATTACCAATATAGTTATGCCTCTTAAGTTCATTGTCTTTTAAGCCATTGATATTTTAGAACTCCAATAAGAATTAAATTATTTTGAAACCATTAATGCTAGACATTACTTTTATTTCAGTCCTTAGGACTTAAAAATGTGGCATTTACAACCGGAACCTGGAAATAAGACTACCTGGTTGCTTTCTTCAATTCAAAAAAATTTTAAATGGATTAATGTTCTGGTAGTAGCAAAGAATCTTTTTTGAAAAATTAAATTTCTTGCAAATTAAGAAAACTCTGAGGTACCACCTCACACCTCTCAGATTGGCTGAGATGACAGGAAAAGATAATGATAAATGTTAAAGGTGATGTGGGAAAACTGGGATGCTAATGCATTGTTGGTGGAGTTATGAACTGATCCAACTATTCTGGAATGCAATTTGGAACTATACTCAAAGGGCTACCAAACCGTGCAAATCCTTTTGTTCTAGCAGTGTCTCTATTGGGTCTGTATTCCAAAGAGATCTTAAAGGAGGGAAAGGGACTCACATGTGCAAAAATGTGGCAACCATTTTTGTAGTGGCAAGAAACTAGAAATTGAGTGGATGCCCATGAATTGGATAATGGCTTAATAAATCATGGTATATAAATGTTATGCAATACTATTGTTCTCATAGAAATAATCAGCTGGGTGATTTCAGAGAGGTTTGGAGAGGCTTAGATGAAATGGACAATAAGTAAAATGAGTAGAACCAGGAGATCATTATACATGGCAACAACAAGACTATACCACGATCAATTCTGATGGATGTGACTCTCATCAGCAATGAGAGGATTCAAACAAGTTCCAATGATCTTGAGATGAAAAGAGCCACCCAGAGAAAGGACTGTGGGAACTGAGTGTGGATCACAATATAGCATTTTCACTCTTTTTTTTGTTTGATTGTACTTTATTTCTTTCTCATTTTTTCTTTTGATTGGATTTTTCTTGTGCAACAAGATAATTGAATAAATATGTATGCATATATTGGATTTAACATATATTTAAACATGTTTAACATATATTAGATTACTTGTCATCTAGGGGAGGAGTGGTGGAAGGGGGGAATTGGAGCACAAGGTTTTGCAAGGGTTAATGCTGAAAAATTATCCATGCATATATTTTGAAAATAAAAAGCTTTAATAAAACAAAAGGAGAATTAAATTTCTTTTTTTTTTTTCAGTCTAGGAGTTCTCCCCCGCCCTTTCCTGTTCATTCTACATTTTTCATTAAGAGGGGAAAACGAAAAAAAAAACTTTTGTGAGAAATATATATGGTTAAGCAAAACAAATTGTCATACTGGCTGTGTCCAAAAATATATATCTCATTCTGCATCAGTGATCTGGAAACATGCTTGGTCATTGTGTTGAATTCTGAATCAAAGATTCCAATAACAGAGGAAAGGCAAGGCAAAACAGAGTAATGACTAGTATGTTAGGCTCAGGCTAAGCCCATGCATTTAAATAAGTAAATGCACAGAAGTGTTAATCATTCACTAGGAGTATATGATCAGATATCATCCATTAATCAACAGACATAAAAAGGAATCATAGAAATAATATATACAAATCATAGAAGTACTCATTTTATTAAAGATAGCAACAGTGAGACAACATACTAAAACTTGTGGGCTATAGCCAAAACAGTACTTAGAGGATGTTATAGTTCTAAACACTTACATCAAAATAAGAATAAGAAGAAAGAAAGAAGTAAGAAGGGAAGAAGAAGAAGAAGAAGAAGAAGAAAAAGAAGAAGAAGAAGAAGAAGAAGAAGAAGAAGAAGAAGAAGAAGAAGAAGAAGAAGAAGAAGAAGAAGAAGAAGAAGAAGAAGAAGAGGAGGAGGAGGAGGAGAGCAAATTGATGAATTGATATATAATATTTTGATATTAAATATAACTGCAAAATAACCAAAATAAGAACAAATTAAAAATCCCCAATTTAACACCAAAATAGCAAATCAAAGATGAGATTAATAAAATGGAAATGAAACATTTGAACTAAAGAATAAAAGTAGTATCTGTATTTATGAAAAAAAAAAACCAACCAAATATTTAAACTACTGGTTAATTTGATTTTAAAAAAGAAGAAAATCAAATTACCAGAAAAGGATAAATGCATCACCAAATGAATATCAAAGTAAAGCAATAATTAAGATATTGCCTATCTTAATATAAATTACAGCATATAATGCAATATACTATAATACACAATATAATTATATAAATTTATATAATTAAATAACACAAATGATAATTTTTTTCATTATATGCCAATTAAACTGACAATCTAAGTGAAATGAATAAATATTTACAAAAATATAAATTTCCCAGATTAACTGAAGAGGAAATAGGACACTGAAACATTTGTACCTTAAAAAAAGAAATTGAACAAACCATAAATTTCCAGGACCAGATATATTTACAAGTGAATTCAATCAAATATAAAGAACAATTAATCCTTATACTATATGAATTATTTGAAAAAATAAGTAAAGAAGCAGTCCCAGCAAACTCCTTCAAAGACACTATTACAAAGGAGAGCAAAACCAGAAGGAAAACCATAGACCAACTTTTGAGGTGAATTTTATTGCAAAATCTTTAAATAAAACACTAGTAATGAGATTATAACAATGTATCACAAAAAACATATGTTGTATGTGTGTGTGGGGAATTTATAACAGGAATGCAGGACTGGTTCAATATTAGGAAAACTATAAGCATGATTAACCATATCAATAAAAAAGAAAAATAACATGTGATTATCTCAATAGACACAGAAAGTGCTTTTGTCAAAATATAATACCTATTCCTGTTTAAAACACTAAAAAGCATAGGAATCTGTGGGTCATTTATTTAAAACCAAGAGCAAGATATATCTGTAAAGGGAATAAAAATAGAAGCTTTCCCAATATGATTAAAGATGAATCAAGGATATTCTTTATCATCACCATTATTCAATAATGTCTTAGAAATGCTACCTACAGCAATAAGACGACAAAAGATACTGACAAAATAAAAATAGGCAATGAGGAATTAAAGCTGTCACTTATCACATGATATGATGGCAAATTTAGAGAACCCTAGAGAATCAACTCAAAAAACTAGTTGAAACAATTAACAACTTTAGCAAATTTGCAGGATATAAAATAAACCCACAAATTATCACCAATTCTAAATATGACCAACAAAACACTGCAAGAAGAACTAGAGAGAGAAATTCCATTTAAAATAAATGCATTTTATAAAATATGTAGGAGTCTACATACTAAGACAAACTCAGGAACTCTATGCACATAATTGCAAAACAAATTTCATGCAAATAAAGAGAGCTCTAAATAGTTAGGAAAATATTAATTGTTCTTGAGTAGGCTGAATAATTATTATACAAATTATAATTTTACCCATTAATTCACTTATTCAGTGCCATATTAGTAACATTACCAAAAAATTATCGAGATAAAAAATTTACAAAATGTATCTGGAAGAACAAAAGATCAAAACTGCATTTTTATGTTAAATATGTGCAATTATATATATATATGGATATATACATATATATATATATTTCTACACTTATTATGTAGCATAAGAAAAATCAAATCAAAAAGGAAAAAATTGAGAAAGGAAAAAGCAAGCAAATAACAATAAAAAAGGTGCAAATATTATGTTGTGATCCACATTCAGTCTCCACAGTCTTCTGTATGGTTGGAAATGGCTTTCTCCATTACAACTCCATTGGAATTAGTTTGAATTACTTCATTGTTGAAAAGAACCAAGTCCATCAGAGTTGATTATCACATAATCTTGTTGTTGCTGTGTACAATATTCTCTTGGTTCTACTCATTTCATTTAACATCAGTTCATGTAAGTCTCTCTAGGCCTTTCTGAAATCATCCTGTTGATTGTTTCTTACAGAACAATAATATTTCATTAATAATACCATTCCATTCAATTACCATAATTTATTCAGCTATTTCCCAGCTGATAGGCATCCACTTATTTTCTAATTCCTTGCCACTAAAAAAGGGGATGCAAAAACATTTTTGCACATATGAGTCCTTTCTCTTTTTTATGATCTCTTTGGGATACAAATCCAGTAAAGACATTCTGGATCAAAGGATAGGTATGCACAATTTATAGCCCTTTGGAATAGTTCTAAATTGCTCTCCAGAATGGTTAAATCAGTTCATAACTCCACCAACAATGTATTAATGTCATAATTTTCCTGCATCTCCTCCAATATTTATCATTATCTTTTTCTCTCATCTTATCAAAGGTCAAGAATATTAAAGAAATCAATTAAAAATGTGAAGAAAAACAGCAATATCAGATTTCAAACTATATTGAAAAGCAATAATCATCAAAACAATTTGGTACCAGCTAAGAAATGTTATGATGGAATATATTAGGTACACAATACATAGAAGTAAATGGCCATAACCAAGAATTCACTATTTGACAAAAATTGCTGGGAAAACTGGAAACTAGTTATAGAACAACATCTCATGCTAAATAACAACATAAGGTTAAGATGGGTACATGATTTAAACATGAAGGATAATACCACAAACAAATAAGTGAAGCAAAGAAGATTTTACCCATCAGACCTATGGATAAGAGAAGAGTTTATGATCCTCAAGAGGTAGAGAAGATCATGAAAACTGAAAGGATAATTTTGGTTACATGAAATTAAAACATTTGGCACCAATTGAGTAAAAATTAAAAGGGAAATGGGAAACTGGGGAAACATTTTACAGCAAGTTTTTTCTGATAAAGGCTTCATTTCTCAAATATATAGGAAACTGAGTCAAATTTATAAAAAATAAAAGCCATTCCCCAGTTGTTCAGTGATTAAAGGATATGGACAGGCAATCTATAGAACAAGAAATTAAAGCTATCAATGATTGCACAAAAATACTCTAAATCATTCATAATTAAAGGAATACAAAGTACTCTGTGGTACCATCTCACATCTATTCAATTGGCTAATTGACAGGAAAAGAAAAGAACAAATATCAGAGATGTGGAAAAATTGAAACATTGATGCACTGGTGATAGTGTGAAATAGTCCAACCATTCTGTGTGAACAAGTTGTGGTATATGATTGTGAAAGAATATTATTATACTTAAGAAATGGTAAGAAAGATCGTTTCAGAAAAACCTGAGAGGACTTACATGAATTGATACAAAGTAACAGCAATTTTGTAACAATGATCAACTATGAAATGCTTGGATACTATGATCAATACAATGATCTAACACAGTTTCAAAGAACTCATGATGAAAAATGCTATCCACTTCCAGAGGGAGAACTGATAAATTCTGAAAGCAAATTAAAGTGTATATATATATATATATATATATATATATATATATATATATATAGATAGATATATATACACACACATATATATATATATATATATATATATATATATATATATATATATATTCATTTTATTTGGCTGTTTTTGTTTTTGTTTTTGCTATATAACTAATATGGAAATGTTTTTCATGATTTCATATATATAATTAACATCATGTTGCTTGTTTTCTCAAATGTCTGGGGTGGGGCTAGAGGGAAGAAGAGAATTGGGAAGCCAAACTTCTTTTTAATGAACATTAAACAGAAATAAAATAATAAATTGAAAAATCAATAAGAAGTTAAAGATTTACTGTGTGTTGGACAATCTGCTGATGCTGATTATGAGACTATTTTTCATCATATAATATCAATGCTTCAATCACATTCATCTGGAGACAGGTTTCCAAGGTTTTCCACATTGGATTAAAATCAATCAGGGTATATCTGAGTGTGCTCTGTATAATTCACCAATAAGGACAAAACAGTGTGTCCTCTAAGGGTCAGAATAAATATACTCAGAAACTCAAATGAATCTGTGATTCCATCATTTCAGAAGTTTGCTCTAAGGATGAAAGTCATAACCTGTCTATCTTGTGTGATGTCTGTTTTAAAAGAATCCACCCAACATGTTTGAGGCCTTAATCACTTTGTTCTGACATTGAGAAGTTATCAGTGGATTACTCTGGCTATCTACTTGTCCTCCCTTGCTCTTATTGCATGAACAGCCCATCTTCTCTTTCTGTCATATAATTCCTTTATGAAACCCTCTATGTCTGGTTTTTTTTTTTTTTCAAAATTAGTTATTGGTTATATGTTGAGTCAGGCTAAAAACGGTTTTAAAAACCAAAGAGAAACTTTTATGTTATCCTGGAGGAAATTGGAAGGGGAGTGATATTACCATATCTGGGCTTGAAGAAAATCATTTTGCAAGCTGTATGGTGCATTGATATCAAACTAAAAGGGAAACATCCCTATTAACCATTTTTTGATTTAGAAGATCACAAATTAACATTATCTATGTTGTATTTTATTAATTTTGTTAAACATTTCCCGATTACAATATATCTGGTTCTCTGAGGGCTGACATCTCAGGACAGATTGGGATTTAGAGGTACTTGAGACAGGGATATCAATTAGTAGGTAATGTTATGGTCTAGGCTTGAGGTGTTAAGGACCTATGAACTATGGTGCTGAATATGTAAGTAGAGAAATAGGAGTCAGATTTGAGAGATGCTGTAGAGTTAGAAATGCAAGATTTGGTAGTTTGTTGCATATGTGGAAGGAGGGAGAGTCAGGATTTTAGAATAGTAATTGTGTGAAACTAGGAGACTAGAAGAATAATATTGTCTTCAGTAGAAATAGGGAAGTTTGGAAGGTAGATGGAATTGGGAAGACAATGAATTCTGTTTTGGACATGTTGAAATTGAGATGTTTCTAGGACATCCAGTTTGGAATGGCCAATACATTATTGATAATACAAGACTCATAAACCTGAATATATAGACCTATGATTCTTCTGCATCAAGATGATAATTAGACCCCCAAAAGTTGATAGAGTCACTCATAGAGACCACTAAAAGCTGAAAAGAGAATGTTCAACAAAGAATCTTGAAGAACATGCACAGTTAGAGAGTGTGATATAGACAATGAATCAAGAGAGGAGACTGAGAAGATAGGTCAGATAAGTAGGACAAAAATCAAAGAAAATACTGTCCATATCCTAGAGGAGAAGGTATTCAACAATGTCATATACAAGGTCAAGAAGGATGAAGATTGAGAAAATATTTTACCAATGGTAGCTAATTGGTCTGAATCTAGCCTCAGATATTTACTGGCAATATAACCCTAGGCAAGCCACTTAATCTATTTGCCTCAATTTCCTCATTTATAAAATGGGGATCATAATAATAGTAATTACCTTTTAGTATTGTTATGAGGACTAAATGAGATAATATTTGTAAAGTGCCTAGCATAGTCCTTGGCCCATAGGTGCTATAGAGTTATTCCCTTTTCTCCCTCCACCAACTCCCACAATTGACAATTAAGAGATTAATGGTTTCTTTGAAGAAAAATTGATGGTATTGATTGTATAAGAATTGATGGTATAAGAAGTTGTGGAAAGAACCATTGGATAGAAAAAGGTTGAAGATTCTAATGGTGGGGATGACTGGGAGGACAATTTGTTGGAGAAAATAGGGATGGATGGGATAAAAGGTTTATACACACACATACATATAAGGTTTGGGCTTGGCAAGGAGAAGGATCATGTCATTGCTGGAGAGAGTGGAAGATGATGTCAAGGGATTTTGAGATCAGGAGAAGGGAAGAAGAAAGAACTTACAAGTGACTTCACTTTTCTTAGTAAAGTAAAAGGCAATATTCTCAGGGAATCAGGAAATAAAGCAAAGATTGTCTTATTGCAAAAAGAGGTCCAGTTGAGCCTAGATAACATAATTTATAGTGCATTCATTCAGTATGGTTTAGAGTTTAGAGTAGGTAGAGTATGTAGAGTTCTACAATGCATGATCTACATACAATGAACACTCTTTCAACTCTCTGACCAATGAGCCTATGTCTCAATAACCCTGGCCCTCTCCATAAAACTAGGCCTTGTCCCCTTCCACTTCTTTGTGCCCAAAGTAACACAAGGAATCCCCCTCCTATCCGGAATAATCCTTCCAACATGACAAAAAATTGTCCCAACATCTATCCTCTACCAAGTCATCCCCTGCCTAAACATAAATATCCTCATTACCTTTGCAATTCTATCGACTATCCTAGGAGGATGAAGAGGACTCAACCAAATCCGCCTACGAAAAATTCTAGTCTACTTATCCATTGCCCACATAGGCTGAATAGCAATTATTGTACACATTAACCCCACCATGACAATCCTTAACCTTATCATCTACATCATAGTGACCCTAACTACATTTCTAACCTTCAACCTTTCAAACACCACCAAAGTTAAATCCCTTTGCTGCCTATGAAACAAACCAAGGCAACGACCATCATCCTCCTCCTCACACTTCTTTCCTTAGGGGGCTTTCTATTCCTCACCGGTTTTATGCCTAAATGACTCATCCTACAAGAACTTATTACCAATGGTAATATCACAATAGCCACCATAATAACTCTCTCAGCCCTACTAAACCTATTCTTTTACAAATGAATTATTTATGCATCTAGCCTCACCATATTCCCTTCCACCAACAACTCAAAAATGCAGTGGTATAACAACCCAATAAAACCCACCACATTAATCCCATCAGCCACAATCATCTCCTCCTTCCTACTTCCCTTAACCCCCCTATTCATTACACTTATATAACTAAGAACTATAAGACTTTATCTTGCATCACTCAAATGCAAATAGAGCACTTTAATTAAGCTAAGCTCTCACCCAAGCTCCAGCAGCACTTAAGCTACTTCTTGGAATTTGCAATTCAATGTAATTTATACTTCAAAGCCAACTCAAAGGCTTAGGTTCAACTAGACCAAAGGCCTTCAAAGCCTAATGCAGGTGTCAAACCACCTAGCCTTTGAATACATGCAGAGACTCCCTGCCTCATAAGAAAGAAAAGGCAGGGAGTCCCGGGGTCTCAATAGATTGCCCTTTGCCTCTAAACTGGAGGGTATCTATCCCACTAACTCTTAGTTAACAGCTAAGCACCTTAACATTTGGCTTCAATTTGTTGGTAAAAAGAGATATGTAGTCTCTGTCTTTGAATGGTATGATGTAAGACTACCTCTGGCTTAATTTAAAAAGTTTATGAATAGAAGAAGCATAGGAGTATCCCATGTCTGGGGTTTGGCAAGGGATGATTGAAGGTAAGGCAAGGTGGTAAAGAATTTGAGAATAGAGCAAACTGTGATAATGAATTGGTAAAGTATAGGGTAGGGTTCTTTATCAAGAATTATAGACTTTTCCTCCTTTCCATGAGGGATAGATTGATTTCAACGGGTCCACAAGCTTAGATAGAAAAATTATATTTTTGTTTTCATTTAGCTTTCATTTCCTTTGTGAATCTATAAATTTTATTTTATGTATTTAAAGATTTTACTCTAAGAGGTAGACTAGCAAAGGAGTCTATGATGTAAACAGATTAGGAGTTACTGCTATAAGGTCAAAATTAGAAAGGAAAGAAATTGAAGTCAGAGTAAGGATAATGGCCTGACATAGTGCTAAGGGATGATAGGATGATGATGCAATTAATGTGAAGAATAAGTTAAGGAAGAGGAAGTCATAAACAGAGTTAGAAAGATAGAAGATTATGGTCAGATAGAGGAATATCAGAGTTTTTGATCAAGAAAGTAGAGTATAAACTATGGTGAGATTCCAGTTGTGATTATCTCTGGATATGGAGTGAAAAGGTAGGTTACAGAATTTGAGGAGACTGAGGAATGGGAAAGTTTGTATAATTGAAGGAGCATCAACATAATTGTTGAAGTCCTATAGGATAAAGGCACAGATAGAGGTGGAGAAGAAAACAGTGCCATGTCTTACCTCTTTCTATACCACACTAGTGACTGCCCCCCAGAAACCATTTTTATTAGTTATAGTATAAAATTATTTGGAGAAACAAGGTATCTGCTATTGTTGTAGTATCCTCATCATTCTTAGCTTCATCATCCTCAGCTTCATCATCATTATCCTCATCATCCTCATTATCAGTGTATTAAGAGCCAGTGTGTTGAATATACTGGCTGATCATCTTTTTGAGAAACAACAGTTCTAACAATTATTAAAGTAAAAAGAATGAAAGGATCAAAGCAAAAAGAAGATATTGTTGTCCCTCTTCTTGATAGGATATGTCCAGAGATTGCCTATTATCTTTCAGATTTGTGAGTTTCAGAGGCATGTAGACAAAAAAGAAAGAACTAAGCAAGCTAATAGATATCAAGTGCTATTAGAGTCATTTGTGTTTTCCATAATTGGAGTAAGGAAGGGTTGGGTTTAATAACCAATCATAAGATGTACTAATTCTATGATCATAGGCACTTGAAGTGGACCTGGATACAGTGAGAAAGCTTGGCCTTTAAAAAAAAAAAAAAATATATATATATATATATATATATGTATGTATGTATGTGTGTGTGTGTGTGTGTGTGTGTGTGTGTGTGTATAACTTTTTATTGACAAAATGGGTATTGGCAATGGTATATTGGCATGGGTAATTTTTCAGCATTGACCCTTGCAAAATCTTCTGTTCCAACTTTTCCCCTTCTTCACCCCATCCTGTCCCCTAGATGGCAGGCAGTCCCATACATGTTAAATATGTTAAAGTATATGTTAAATACAATATATGTATACATATTTATACAGTTATCTTGCTGCACAAGAAAAATCAGATTTAGAAAGAAGGTAAAAATAACCTGGTAAGAAAAATTAAAATGCAAGCAAACAATAACAGAAAGAGTGGCAATGCTATGTTGTGGTCCATACTCATTTCCCAGTGTTCTTTCCCTTGGTGTAGCTGGTTCTTTCATTACTGATCGATTGGATCCTATTTGGATCCTCTCATTGTTGAAGATAAGCTTGGCCTTTTTAAAACTTTTTTAAACTGGTCTTTTTTAAACTAAGGTCTTTAACAGTTTCAGTTTAAAAAAGACAACATCCATTCAGTGATTAAAGCTAGGTAAGAATTGAAGATGGCCTCTTTTATTTTGTCAAAAAAAAAAAAAAATCCAATGACTATTAAGTGTAAGCCAAATATGTTGCCTGAACTTAAAGCTCTTTGCAAAAATCTTTCTTCTTTATCTTCTCAGATGAATAATCAGAATCTAGTAATTGCTATGACTGATGACTCTGATATAGAAGATAAAAAAAGACAAAAAAGAAAGAAGGGCAAAGGGTGAAGGAAGGGAGGGGTTGGAAGTTCAAGGAAAAAAAGCTATGTTATGTTTCTTCTTCCACTAGCTCTAGCCACTGAGGTTTAATGTGATCTATCAATTCTTCTGTCTGTTGACATACCAGCCAATGATACTTCTCTCTGATTTGCTTAGGTTTTCAAATTTAATGTGAGGGCATTGATGCTGTGTACACACAGACCAGAGGGATAGCTGGAGGCTTTAGGTTTGCTCTGGGCTTTCAAAACTCACTGCCACTCATAAATAAAGTATTCACTATCTCACAGTTTCTGAGAGCCAGGAAGGCACATCGCGTGCAAATCCAGCTCAATGGCTAAGCTTCTTTAGGGTTGAAGCTAATGATAACTGACATGTTGCAGTAAAAGTACTTTATAAAATCAATATTATATTCACAGCCTTTGACATCCTGGGACATCAAGGATAAAGGGGAAATAAGCTGTGGAGTAAACAGTCCTCCAGCTATGCCCATTGCTGAAGGAGATAGGAAAGATGTAGGAGGTCAGGTGCAAGAAAGCACGGGTGCTAGTCATGTTTCATACTAAGGTCTTGACATCAATGAAAACATTATAAAAATGGCATGCAAAGGCTTATTATACACAAGGAGGAATGGAAAGCAGTAGAAAGAGACCCATCAACTTACAGGCCCATTAGATCTATTCATATTGCATGCTGAAGTTCTTCTATGCAAGAAAAAGTATAAATTTGTTCTCCCAGGAAAATATAAGGTGATACTTGTAGGTAAAATAATGAGTTATGAAAATAGAGGAACTCCTCTCCCCCATGAAGATCTATTTTAGCCAAAAATGATTCTGCTGCAATTATATCCAGCAGTTCTTCACTTGTGGTCTCTGGGACCTGAATAATACTGAACTGATGTTGGAAAACAGCATAAGGCACGAATGGCATTGCCATTTTAGAGTATCTATTCTTGAATTTCTGATTTTCTGAGGGACCAGTTTTCAGCCTACTATGTCATGCCCAGGGATGAGAAGTTGTCTCCCCTGGTGAGATAGCTTGCCAACAGTTGAGAAAACACCTAATCATCTTATTTACTGGCCTTTTGCTAAAGAGTTCAGCTCATCCTGGGTCACTGCTATAGATAGCAGCCAGCAGGGTTTTGGAGACCTTAGCACTGAGGAAATTTTTCCCCTCTGTGAACTGCATAGTATCTCTGTAGCAGGTCTGAATATTGTAGTTCTCATGAAAGAAATTAGTGAGTGCCCTGGAAGTGATAGGACTGCTTCCTTTATCTAACAATACTACCTATTTATTATATTCCATCTTTTGGAGGAGCAGCCTGGGCTCAGGTTCTAATTTGCCATTGCCTAATACTATTGAGTACCTCCAGCTCAATAGGCTCAATGTTTGCTGAATTGAAATAAAATTGAATTGTATTACCAAACTGAACTTGCCTCTTCAAAGAAGCTGTTTGAGTCTTTATTTATATCTCTTAACTGTGGTGTCCTCTGGATTTTGTAAACAGTTAGGGCCCTGAGGCAGATTAATCACTCAGGACTCTGTTCCTCCCAGCTATATCCCAGGCTCTCATTGAGGAGCATATGTGAATCATGGCATGTCACTTGAATGACTCTGCCCCAACCTCAAGGCCACACCTTTTCCTTTTCAAACCTGGTGAATATTGTTTTACTCATTCACCTTTAGGTAAAGTCAAAATGGGCAGTAATTTAATCAGATTACATAAAAGCAAAGTAAAATTTAAAGCAAGACACATGCATCTCAAAGCACATTTTACTCATTGCCAGTTCTTCCTTCCAAGGCAAAAAATCAAAAATATCCTCTTTCATTTGGGAATCTGACCCCTCCCTCTTCAGACTTCTAGTCACATCATGAAACAAGAGGAAGTTCAGTACTCTCCAATGCCCAGTAAAGTTGAAGTAGGATGTCTAGCAGTAAATTTGTAGCATGTCTATATTATGGAAGATTTTGGTGATTCTTATGATCAAAGTTGCCTGGACAAAAATATTCTGGCTCCAGGATTCTAACAACTATGCTCCAGAATTGGAATTCTGTTGCATACTGTTCTGGTTCACCTACTCATCTATCTTTGAATTCCCTTCTCCTTATCTCTTGCTCTCCCATCTTCAGTGGAAAGAGCTGTTTAAAGGTGCCTTTAGCTAATATCAGTCAGGGCTTGTTTGCAAGAAGCACTGGTATTACTGTGTCATTCCTTATTTCTTCTCTCCTTCCCTATTTCCCCTCTCAACTTCACTGTTGTTATCCTTTTTTTGGTCCCTGCCCTTTAAAAATCACACAGTGCTGCATCTGATCTAAGCCCCTTCCTTCAGTACTCTGAACCATGTCAGCATGTCATATTGTTGGCAAAGGGCTTAGATATACTTCTTGCATTTCTCTAAAAACCTCTGAAGGATCTAGCAATGACCCAGTATTTCCCCACATTTGCATGTACACACACACACACACACACACACACACACGATCTGGCAATTCCTTGAATCATAGCAGGGAAATGATAAGTGCAATGGAAAAGGAAAAACTAATAATATAGATTAAGATTAAAAGTAAATTAAGTCTGACTGATGCATATAACCCCCTGTCTTGGAATCATTGATGTTTTTATTAGATCTTCATCTTGATCAGTATCAAAAAAGATGGTTAGACTGTTGCCTATAAAATTAGGTAAAACCATATTAAGATAGAACTTTTCACCATTATTTGTATCATTTTTATCAATTTTATGAATATAAACAAATTTTACATACTTTTTTTCTTTTTCTATACCCTACAGTGACACTATACTCTATCAAATATGAGAGTAGTCCCTTATTCCAAGGAATAGAACATTTATGTGTTTGGTGTTACATGTATGAAGTGTATGAATGTGCTTTAACATGTAACTTCATAGTTGATAAAACTTGTCTATGTGTATCTGGTATAGCGGAAAGAATAAAGGACCCCTGGCAAGTAGTCATTAATATTTCTCTTAAACATTTCTAGAAATAGCTAAAGAAAATGATGTATTTGTACGAGTGTTTCCTGATGAGTTAATTCTTTAAAAGGACAGGTACAAAAAGTGGAAGGAGGAGCATCTAACCATGGAAAACTCTAAAAGTGTAACATAGTCTTCTAAGAATGGTAATATCAAGACTAAAGTCTTAAATGAGCAGAAGTCTGTGGAATGATAAGGACAACTAAAGAGATTTTACAATCTATGTTTGGTACAAGGATAGAAATTGTGCACTTAGGATAAAATGCTTAATGTTAACTGATGACAGAAAGAAAGCAAATGTATCTATTTCTATTATTTTTCCACTTTATCTCTCAAGAAGAATGACCTTCTGACTGAGAAAGAATGAGCAAAAATTATCAAGGGGAAATTGGAGACCAAGATAAATGTGATGTTAATAACTAAACTTATTATTCTGAACACATTCAGGACACATTTCTCTGAAGAATTATGCCCCAGAGTATTATTAACTATTTTTTCCATCCTCTCCTTTCTATCCAGGTGCTTAATGTTTTTCTACAGCCTTGGACCCTCCTAAAAAGTAAGCTTTTGAATTAATTCCTCCCAAATGTGTTGGTGAACTAATGCATTACTTCTCTTAAGTATCTTTGCATTTTTAAAAAAAGTATTCATAAAGGATAGTTATTAATCAAAAAGAAGGAATTTCTCCAACCATGGAATAGAGATCTTATTATATTTAGATGGGGTATATATTTTTATACGAGGTGGTGGTAGTTATGAGACCTTTTCAACTTTATCTTATAGGAGACTGACTCCAATGTCTGTCATGCGTATATTCTGTAGAAGAGACTAGGTCATAGATGATAAAGACTGAAAAAGAATGATAGAGAATTTTTTAGAACAGAATTTATATTTGGATCTTGCCCATAAAATGACATCATGACAGATGGTCACTTGTATAACATGAACAGAAATCACTGGATTTGGCCATGTCCTGGGATGTTGGACTGGACTATACAAGGGAGGCTAGCCCTAACAGATTATTTTTCCAATTCCTCACAACTTTCTGAGGAAAAAAACATAACCTTTGCTGATTTCTTTTCCCAATAACAACAACCTAAAGAACAAAAATACTGGCTTACAAGTGAGCCAGATGGTCCCCATCTCTTTTCACTGAATTGCTATCTTCTGAAGAGTTCTTTTTGCAGATTACAAAGAGAATGTAATCACTTTAGTGATTCCCAGAGGGCTCTATAATGAACTCTACTTACATTGTGTTGACATTAACAGAAACTACAACTCTGATCTTCAAATTCCCTTGTAGGAGGCAGGTTTGGGGGAAAGTCTATCACAGCCAAGAATTAACTGAAAAATAGATATTTTTAAGTCACCTTCTGGTGACTAAGAACCCATTTGACTAGTTCTACTTGCAAACACAAAGTGCTCAATTAGCAACAAAATAAATGTAGTTAAAAGTCAAGAAAAATTATGGGCACTTTTGAGTTTTGCCCTGTTCAATTTCATGTCAAATTAAAGGGCTAAGTAAACCAAACATTTATATGACTGAGTCATACTGTGAAAAAAATGTGATCACAGCTTCAGCCCACAAAACCATTAAGTTCAGTGCAAGCAATTTCCTCTCAGCATTTCCTTCTATCGTTCCAGGTTTCCTTCTTAACGAAAAAGTATCAAATTAGGAAGCTTAAATGACTGAGGTATTAACACTCTTGGAAAGAAATGATTGCTTCTCCTAATGAGAAAAAAACCCCTACCATACCACCCCAATAACATAAATAGTTACAAAATAGCAGGACCTGAATTTTCAGAGTTTTACTCTTCTCTCATAAAAAACTTGAGTCCTAGTCCAAATTTACTTTAAATTAATTCCTTTTAAGCTATTTTAAGTTCAGTATAGGCAATAGCATTCAAAAATTAAATGGTTCTACTAAGCTTTTGAAGACTGGGTGGAAGCTAGTGGGGAAAAGGGAGGGTTTTTAGTGCAAAAAGCAGGGCATTAGAAATGAGATAACCTGGGTTCAAATACTAGTTTTCTTCTTCTTTATTAACCATATGTTCTTTGGTTGCCTTAGTTCTTAGTTAGTTATCAGGCTACCTATTTGCTACAAAACACCAGTTTTTGAATATGAGAATTTTTGGAGACCACAGAAAAATATAAGTTCTCTGTATGCTTATATAGACTGATCAAATGCTCAATTATCCATGAATATCTTCCGTAATATGATCTTACATAATTATTGTATAGCAAAAGCCCTCCTATAATTCAAAGCAGTCTACCCAATTTATGTCATAATCCTCTTGGCTTTTATTTCTACAGTGCTACTTTCTAAACAGTTTGCCTATATATATATGTTTTGGTTTTTTTTTTCATGATCTAGAGGAAAGAGTGTTGGCCTTGGAATAAGGGATATAGACACAATGTCTGGATCAAACTTCCCTATGTGACTTTGAGGAAGTGAGGACTTCTCTAGGCCTCCATTTCTTCTCCTATAAAATAAAGAAATTGGACCCAATGATGTCTAATGTTTATTCCATTCTCGTGATCTTAAGATTGCATTCAACTTGATTTTTCTGTATAAGTATGTGTTATAGAAGTAACTTGTGTTTAGTTTAATTAGTATATCTAAGTATAAATTGAAATTTGGTTGAATTTAGCATCTCTCAATTCCAATTCAATTATTTTGATCTTGGTAATTTCATTTTGATGTTGGATCAATATACCAGTTGAATCTATGATAGCACTCATGTGTATATTCCTCTTATTATATACATCACAACCCCAACCAAGATATGAGAGTATAGACAAATTGTAATCTGGATTTTAGAGCCTCACTCTAGATATATAAGATTTTCAAGTAATAATTTCAAGTATTTTCAAGCATTTTATTTTATTTTAATTAATCATCTTAAATGATTTTTACCTTAACAATCTATTTTAAATTCAAGGACACAAATAAGTGAAAATTTGAATATGCTTATTTAATTCATGTATTTTCTTTCTCCCCAGTACTTTCATGGAGTTCAGAAAGGAAATATATTCTAGTTCATGAGAAGGAAATGTTACTTGGAATATTAGGGCTTCCATCTGCTAATTCCTCCTCTTGAACTGCCTTTTTTTTTTTAATTAATTTTTAAAATTAAATATATGTGTTCCACTCTTTTATTAAAACAGAATTACATCTGACTTAGCTGGTATCTTGGTTGGGGTGGGGGAGTAAGAAAAGGGTGGTAGTAGTGTTGTGAATTTATGTAGTTTTAATAATTCATAAATATTCCAAAATTCAAAAATAAAATCAAATAGAAAAGAAAACCTAAATTCCAAGTGTTCTAAATTTTTATATGTTATCAAAAGAAAGAAAGCAAAGTTGACAACCATATCTATTATTCTCAAGTTAAAAGCAATGTAGTATAATAGCCTAAGCAAAAGTCTAATAAGGATTCTGTGGTGTTATTTTGGCTCTAGAATTTTGTGGTTGTTTTGGCCTTCATTTAAAATGTTCAATAATACTTTATTTTTCCAAATACATCTAAAAATAGTTTTCAACATTCATTTTTTAAGACTTTGTGTTCCAAATTTTTGTCTTTCCCTACCTTACCTCCTTTTCCCCAAGATAGCAAGTAATATGATACAGATTAAATATATACAATTATTTTTAGCATATTTTCATATTTGTCATGTTGTGCAAGGAAAATCAGATCAAAAGGAGAAAAAAAAAAAACACGAGAAAGAAAACCAACAAACTAACAAAAAAAGGTGAAAATACTATATTTTGATCCATATTCAATCTCCATAGTTCTCTCTCTGGATGCAAATGGCATTACCCTTTCCAAATCTAATGGAATTGCTTTGAATTGCTACATTGTTGAGAAAAATCAAGTGATCACAGTTGATCATCACACAATCTTTTTACTTTGTTACTTTCTCTTGGTTCTTTTACTTTACTCAGTATCAGTTTATGTCTTTACAAGCTTTTCTGAAATCAGCCTGCTCATCATTTCTTATAGAAAAATAATATTCCATTATATTCATATACTATAACTTATTCAGTCATTCCCCAATTGATGGGCATCCACTCAATTTTTAATTCTTTGCTACTACAAAAAGGGCTGCTACAAACATTTTTGCACATATGGGTCCCTTTGACTGTTTTATATCTTTGGAATATAGACCAGTAGAGACACTGTTGGTCAAAGGCTATGCACAGTTTAATAGCCTTTTGGACATAGTTCCAAATTGATTTCTAGAATGATAGGATCATTTCACAACTCCACCAGCAATACATTAGTATCCCAGTTTTCCCACAATTCCTTCAACTTTTATCATTATCTTTTCCTGTCATGTTACAGACTCTAGAGTTCTATCACTTTGTGACCTTAAGCAAATTACTTAACTTCTCTGTGTATCAGTTTCTTATCTAAAAAAGGGAAGATCAATGTTAGAATACCTCAAAGGAATGTTGGAAGTAGTAAATGGTGGACAGATTGTAATGTATCTTGTTAGAAAGAGATACTTCACATAAATATCTATGATTCCCAGTTATTTGATAGCTGATTTGACTATTAGATTTGACATAATTTAGAAGCTAAATCTTTTTTTTAATTAAAGCTTTTTATTTTCAAAATATATGCATGGATAATTTTCAACATTCATCTTTGCAAAACTTTTATGTTCCAAATTTTTTCCCTCCCTTTCTCCTACCTCCTCCTCTAGATGTCAAGTAATCTAATATATGTTAAACATGTCCAATAGTTCTAAACATGTTTCCATAAATATCATGCTGCACAAGGAAAATCAGATCAAAAAGGAAAAAATGAGAAAGAAAACAAAATGCAAGAAAACAACAACAAAAAGAGTGAAAATACTATGTTGTGATCTACACTCAGTTTCCACAATCCTCTTTCTGGGTGCTGTCTTCATCAGAAGACCATTGGAATTGGCTTAAGTCATCTTATTGTTGAAGAGAGCCATATAAGAGCTAAATCTTAGCAAAATTTCTATGCAACTTCTTTTTGAGGGGAACTTTTTTAATTTTTAAATTTTGGACTTAAACATTAAAAAACCCAAGAATTTCCATGTACACATCAGAATACAAAAAAGGAT
The DNA here is from genome assembly GCF_048593235.1 of Sminthopsis crassicaudata. Lineage (NCBI taxonomy): Eukaryota > Metazoa > Chordata > Mammalia > Dasyuromorphia > Dasyuridae > Sminthopsis > Sminthopsis crassicaudata. The sequence continues at coordinate 280,852,487 of NC_133618.1, forward strand.
TATATATGAAACCATAAACCTCTGTCATATAGTTTCCTTTAAAAAAAAAAGATGAAAAAATCAGCACCATCAATATATTGGTCAATATATTGAAAAGCACAAAAACATATGCAGTGTGCAATATCTGTGAACCTCTTACCTCCATGAAAAGCTTGATTGGTAACATCCACTTATCTCTTCATCCATATTTGTTCTTTATAATCTTGCAACATTCACTTAATTTTTTGGTGCATATATGTTCTTTCCATTTACATTGTGTATTGTGTATAATTTTTTATTGGTTCTGCTTACTTCATTCTAAATCAATTCCTGTAGATCTTTTCATGATTCTCTGAATTCATTGTATTATTTCTTATTTCTTATATTAATTTATTCTAGCATTGTAATATTCTATTACATTCATGTACCACAATTTATTTAGTCATTTCCTAATTGATGGGTATTGACTTTGTTTCCAATTCTTTTCCATCCCCAAAAGTGCTGCTATAAATACTCTGGCACATTTGAGGAAAAGGTATATAATAAATTTATCATATTACTTTCAAAATTGTATTACTTCTCTTCCTTCTGTTCTCTTCTATTCATTTTCAAATGGGTTTCAATGGATCGCATTTTTTTTTTTATATCACTAATGATAATCACCTCATCTATTCTCCCCTCCCTTCTTCTCCAACTAAAATCTGAGAGAAGGAAAAGTCCTCACCTTGTAATAAATAAGTATAGCCAAGCAAAACAAAAACTATATGGTGGTTATGTGCAAAAATTATATCTTTTTCTGTATTTTAAGTCTATCAGTTACCTCTCTGGATAGCATGGGAGGAGCTATGCTTCATTATAGGTCATTGCATTGATCAGAGTTCTTAAGCTATTAAAAGATATTTTTCTTTATAATATTGTCCTTGTATAAATTGTTCTACTGATTCTGTTCACTTTACTCTGCATCAATTCATACTACCTGGAATCCTCTGAAATTATTTTTTTTTCACTCCTTATTATGCAACAATATTTCAGTACATTCATATACCATGATTTGTTTAGTCAATCCACAAATGATGAGTACTTTCTTAGATTCTAATTCTTTTTTTTTTTTCTTTTTCCTTTTAAACCTACCTCACTCAAGGAATTTATTTTGCTTATAACTATTTCTTCCTTCTTAACACCCTCTGCTTTCCTCATTTGTTGCCCTCTAATATTTGCTTTATTTCTTCACCAAGCCCCTGTATTTTTGTATGTTCAACTCTTTTTTAATCTGTTTCATGCAAGTTAAGCTCATGATGACTGCTCTCTACCCCCCTTCTCCTTATTTGTATATTTTTAAAATATACTCCAATGATGAGAAATAGCATGTTCTTTCTTTCTTTTTATCTATATTAGCATATAATTTTTATTCTTACTTTTTATCCTCTTAAATACTGAATAATATCACGAATTAATCTCAAGAGCATCTATTTCTCTTATTTAACTGCCTCAATATGAAATTTTAAAATTTAAAATTTTATTTTTAGTTCCAAATTCTTTCCTTTCTACCACCTAAGGCCTTAGCCATTGAGAAAACAGAAAAAAAAATGGAACCTGTCACAAATAAGTATAGATAAATAAAACAAATTCCCGCATTAACCATGTCTAAAAAATATGCTTCAATCTGTACTACCTCAATTTTTTTTCCTGAGGCAATTGGGGTTAAATGACTTGCCCAGAGTCACACAGTGTTTGTGGTCAGATTTGAACTCAGGCTCTCCTGATTTCAAGGCTGGTGCTCTATCTACTGCACCACCTAGCTATACCTCTTAATATCTTTTGAAGAAATTAAAGTATTTATAAAAATATTTATTTAAAACAAATACAAAATAGAAAAAGAAAAAATATTATCACATGCACAGTAGAATATGAAAGGATTCAAAGTATGACACAATAAATTTCCATTTCAAGTAAGCCTATTAATAAATACTACACATTGTGTTCAGAGCTGTCTATTTTTTTCTGTTTCCTTTATGTTTTCATTTGTTTTCTGCTGTGCATTTTTTACTTTATTCTTTTTTCTCCTTTCCTCCCCCATATTTCTTCTAAGAATCTATAATTAAGTGCAGATATAGTTTATATATATATGCACACATATATGTATATACATGTAAACACACACACACACATATATATCCATCCATATACACATAGATGTATACAGAGATATCTATAATCATACACATATATACACAATTACATTCATACATCTGTGTAAATCTGTACTATTCTTGTTGGTGAATAACATTATCTTTCATAAGTCCAAGTACTTCTATATTTTTCTAAATTTACCAACTCTTCATTTCCTCTACCACAGCAATATTACAATCTTATGCTATCTAGTTATTTTAAATAGTCTAAAACAATATTGATTAATATGGCTGTCATATAACATAGTTTCCCTATTTTTCTCTTTTGATAAAACCTATTTTAGCTTTAACTTTGTTTGAGATCAATGATTACTACCTTTGCTTTTATTCCTAGTAAATTTTACTCCAGATCATTGTTACTATGTTTTGGCATCTTTTATTTTCTACCCCTGCTGACTCCTCTGCTTTACTTCACTAACTTGCCTTGCTATTACTTTACCTATTCATTCCCCAAGGATCCCTCCTCTCTCCTCTTACCCTTTCTTTCTTTCCCATTTCTGTCAATCTACACATTTTATCCATTTCAGTTAATCTATATGCTCTCCTATACCCCTCTTATCCTCTTATTTCTTTATACATTGAGAAAACTTTTATACTCTTCTAGATTTATATCTGTTTCTCTCTTTAAGCTATGCCTGATATGAGTAGGGTGCCAAAACTCACATCTAATTCTTCTGTGCCATTTCTTGGTCTCACATATTATTTTATAACATGATTACACTTTATTATCTTTTCCAACATGGTTTTACTTTTTAGAATCACATCATACTCAGTTCTATTCTAAACTTCCTTTTGAACTAGTCAATTACTAATGATATCTTAGGTATATGGTTTATATTTCCATATATAAAACATAAACAGTTTGTCCTTACCAAGTTCCTTAGTCTTTGATGTTTACCTTATATTTCACTTGGATCTTATCTGTCAAATTTTCTATTAAGTTCAGGTCTTTTTGCATCTAAATCCTTAAAGTCTGGCAGTTCATTGAAACTTCTTTTTTTCATTCAGGATTATACTTAACTTTACTGTATATGATATTTTCAGCTGTAATCCTAGTTCTTTTACTGTTCTATATAGAGAGTTCCAAACTCTGTGATCTTTTAATGTAGCTGCTGCTAGGTCTTGGGGGAATGGCTCCTTTCCAAAAATAAATTTGTCTCACTTCTCTATATTTTTAAGAAATGAGGCTTTTCTCAGAGATATTTGGGCAAAACTTTTCCCCTAGTTTCCTATTTTCCTTTTAATTTGGTTACATTACTTTTATTTGTGTGAAAGCTTTTTAATTTCATATAATCAAAATTATCTATTAAATTTCCTATAATCACTTATATATCTTATTTGGACATAAACTCTTCCCTTATCCATATATTTGAAAGTTGCATTTTTTACATGCTCTCCTAGTTTACTACTTATGATAGTCTTTATGTCTAAATCTTTCATCCACTTTGACCTTATTGTGATATACAGCATGAGATATTACAGGTCTCTGCCTATTTTCTACCAAATTGCTCTCTAGTTTTTTAGCCATTTTGATCAAATGTTGATACCCCAAAGGCTTAGACCTTTAGACTTATCAAACATTAGACTTTCATGATCATTTACTACTATGTTTTATGTATCTATTTTTCCCCACTGATCTGCCACTCTATTTTTAGCCAGTATTTTCCAAGCCATGTTCTAATAAAGATTTATTGTTAAAAATGTTAATTTTTAAGATCTATGTTTTGCAAATTTTTTATTCATTTTAAACTTAAATATAAAATCAGGACAGTACCTTTTTATGATTAATGCTTTGCAATAAAGTTTGAAATCTGGGGGCAGCTAGGTGGCGCAGTGGATAGAGCACCAGCCTTGAATTCAGGAGAACCCAAGTTCAAATATGGGTTTGAACTTGGGTTCAAATATGGTCTCAGACACTTAAGACTTCCTAGCTGTGTGATCCTGGGTAAGTCACTTAACCCCAGCCTCAGGGGGAAAAAAAAAAGTTTGAAATCTGGAACTGCTAGTCCACCTCACTAATAATCTTTTTTTCATTGCTTTCCTTGTTATTTTATTTTATTTTATTTTTAGTTCGGCCAGATGAATTGTTACCTTTTTTTTTTTTTTTTCTAGCTCTATAATATAATCTATTTGGGTATTGATTGGATAAATAAATTGACTTAGGTATAAGTGTCATTTTTACTATAATGACTCGACCTCCCCCCAAACAATTACTATTTTTCTAATTTAAAAAACCCTGTCTTTATTTGTTTGTGATGTGTTTTGTAATTGTGTTCATAGTGTTCCTAATGTTGAGGTTGGGACTCCAAAAGTTTGGGGTCTCAGACTGGTGTCATGAGGTGTCTCAGAATTTGCAGGCTTGAACCCACCTCCTTAGCTAAGTGGCATAGTTTTATTGCAATAGTAACACCATTACAAAGCAAGCTGAATTATAAGGGAATTCAGCCAAGAAACAGAAGGGAAGAGATGCATTTATCCAGCTTTCAATATATATGCTAATTCTATGGCTCACAGGTAGGAAGGAGTGGTCTCTAGAATTTGGTTCTCTTGACCAGATTATTACTGACAAGATTACTGACAAGATTATAAATCAGCAATGATTTGAAGAGTAGTCTATTTACTATTGCCTCAGGAGTTTGATCTGTGGGAGTTTCCTGAGGCCAGAAGCTATCTGATTTAAGGAGTGGTCAGAATCAGACAGATTGGGTATAAGAGTTTCCTGAGGCAAAAAATGTAGAATCACTGACATTGCTAGAACAGAAGCCCCCCCTAAAATCAGGGGATCACAAAATCATATTCTATAACTGGGTCTGACTTGGCATACAGATTCCCAATATTTAAAATTATCTTTATTTATTTAAAATGGAATTTCTCTATCTCTTTCTGATATAGTTTGTTGGAAATATATGGAAATGCCAATGGTTTCTAATGATTTAAGGAAGGTTATTTTATATTCCGCAAATTTACTGACATTGTTAATTATTTCAACGAAATTTTTAGTTGATTCTTTAGGGTTCTCTAGGTATACTATTTTATCCTCTGCAAAGAAGGAGTTGTTATCTCACTGCCTATTTTTAGTCCTTCAAATTCTTTTTCTTGTCTTGTTGCTATAGCATTTCTAGGACAATATTGAATAACAGTGATGATAATGGGCATCCTTGCTTTACTCCTCCTCTTACTGAGAAGGCTTCACATTTATCCCCATTATAGATAATTCATGCTCATTATTTTAGATAGTTACTACTTGCTATTTTTAGAAAGGTTCTACTGATTTTTATGCTTTCTAGTTTTTGATAGGTAAAGGTGTTGTATTTTGTCAAAACCTTTTTGTGTCTATTGATATAATCACATGATTTTTGTAGTTATTCTTATTTATATGGTTAATAATATCAAACCAGCCCTTTATTGTTAGTATAAATTCTGCCTTCTCATTGTAATATATTGTTGTGATTTCCATGCTAATATTTATTTAAATTTATTTCATTGATATTCATTAAGGAACTTGTTCAATGGTTTTCTTCCTCTGGTTTTGCTCTCTTTGGTTTAAATATTAAGGCTATTTAAACATACTTTATATAATATTGAGATTAACTGTTAATTAAATATTTGTTAGAATTCACTTGTGAATCCATCAGGTCCTGGAGAGTTTTCTTAGGCAACTCATTGATGGCTTGTTTGATTTCTTTTTCTAAGACAGGATTATTTAAGTATTTTATCTTCTCTTTTGCTAATCTGGGCAGTTCATATTTTTATAAATATTCTTCCTTAGATTGTCAGTTTTATTGGAATATGATTAAGCAAAATTACTCCTAATAATTGCTTAAATTTTATCTTCATTGGTGATGCATCAACCTTTTTCATTTTATACTATTTTTTCTTTTCAAATCAAATCAAATTAATCAATGGTTAAAGTATATTTTATTGTTTTCTTTTTCATAAAACTAACTCCTAGTTTTGTTCATTACTTCAATGGTAATTTTTCAACTTTCAGTTTTATGAAACTCTCTATTAATTTTTTAGCATTTCTATTTTCATTTAAATTTGCTCTTTTTCTACTTTTCTTTTTTGGTTGTCTGATCAATTAATTGATTTGCTCTTTCTTTTGTTGATTAATATTTATTGTGTGTGTTAAGGTGGGGTATATTGACTTAAGTATTATTTCTACTGCAGTCTATAGATTTTGGAATGTTGTCTCATTGTTATTCTGTTCAATGACATGGTTGTTCCTCTGATTTGTTCTTTGTTCTTTTTTCACTTAATAGTATTTTATTTTTTTCAATTACATATAAAAATAGTTTTAAACATTCTTTTTGGTAAAATTTTTAGTTCCAGTTTTTTCTCCCTTCCTACCTTCTCTTCCCCCTCCCCAAGAAAGTAAGCAATCTGTTATAGGTTATATATGTATGATCATGTTAAACATATTTCCACATTGTCACATTATAAAAGAAGAATCAGGAAAAAATGGAAAAATCATGAGAAAGAGAAAAAAAATGAAAACAGTATGTTTTAGTCTATATTCAGTGGATGGCATTTTGCATCATAAATTTTTTGAAATTTTCTTGGATCACTCTATTGTTAAGAGCTAAATCTATCATAGATAATCATCAAATAATCTTAGTGTTACTGTGTATAATGTTCTCCTGGTTTCACTCCACTCACTTCCCTGCTACAGTGGGCTCATTGCTACAAGCTCATTGGCTGAAGTGGTTCTTCCCAGAAGCCCTTGCATTATCCCACGCCCATTCTCTGGGAGGATAAAAAGCAACAGTGGGCCTGGAAAGTGAGTCTACATGGAGAAGGATAAGAGCTGGAGGAGATTCAAGGAGAAGACTCTGCATTGCATCAGGCTTGACGGGGCTCTCTGCAGGAAGGGAAGTCACTTCTCTGGACAAGAGTTAACAGCAACTGCCTGGAGACAACGGTTCGTTACAGGAAGAAGAATCTGTCGGAGAGATTTGAGTAGAAGACACAGCAGATCTCTTCCCAGAGAGTGAGCATGGGATAATGCAAGGGCTTCTGGGAAGAACCACTTCAGCCAATGAGCTTGCTCCTTCTATCAAGTCAACCTGAGTTCTCACCTTGTAATTGTCCAGAAAACCTGAATTCTCACCTTGTCACTGTCCAGACAACCTGAGTTCTCACTTAGTAATCCTAACAAGCATCAGTTTATGTAAGTCTTTCCAGGTTTTTCTGAAATCTGCCTATTCATCATTTCTTATCAAACAATGGTATTTCCATTACATTCATATACCACAATTGTTCAGCCATTCTCCAATTGATGGGCATCCCTCAATTTCTAATTCTTTGCCATCACAAAAAGAATTGCTATAAATATTTTTATAAGGTAGATATTTTTCTCTTTTTATGAACTCTTTAGAATATAGATGTAGTAGTGACATTCCTGAATCAAAGGGTATGCACAGCTTGATTGCCCTTTGAACATAGTTCCAAATTGCTTTCTAGAATGGTTGGATCAGTTCACAATTTCACCAACAATATATTAGTGTCCCTGTTTTCCCACATTTTCTTCAGCCTTTATTATTTTCTTTTTCTGTCATCTTGGTTAATCTGATAAGTGAGAGGTGGTACCTTAGAGTCTGATTTTTCTTTGATGCACACATTCTTTAGGATGATATTATTTAATTTCCAATTAGCTTTTAGACTTTGCTTCAGTGGTTCTTTATTAAGTGTAATTTTATTACATGATGGTATGAAAAAAGTGCATTTAACATTTCTGCTTTCTTACATTTGGTTGTGAGGTTTTTATACTCTGATACATAGTCAATTTTTCTGAAGATGCTATATATAATTGAAAAAAAGGTATTTCTAATCCAATTCTGTTTTTCCTCAGAGTTCTGTCTCATTTAACTTTTCTAAAACCCTATTCAAGTCCTTGACTTCTTACTTATTTTATGATTAGATTCACCTAGATCTGAGAAAGACCCAACTAGTGTAGTTTTACTATTTCTTTCTGTAATTCATTTAACTTTTCTTTTAAGAATTTAGGTGTTATGCTATTTGGTGCATATGTTTTGCATTGATATACATGGATGCCTTTAATTTTTGTTTTGTTTTTTAGCAGTAAGGTCTAGATTCTCTGCTTATCCCATTTAATTAGGTCTCTTTTTTGCTTTTGCCTTGACTGAGATCATGACTGTTATCCTGCCCTTTTGTTTTCAGCTAAGACATAAAAGATTCTGCTCCACCCCCTTATTTTAACTTTGTATATCTCTATGTTTCAAGTGTGTTTCTTATAAACAAAACATTCCTGGGTTCTAGTTTCAAATCCAGCTTGCTATCTGGTTCTATTTTATAGGTGAGTTCATCCCATTCATATTCACAGTTATGGTTGCTAACTATGTATTTCTTCTGTTTATTTTTCTTTTTACTTGTCCTTTTTCTAAAAGTTATTTTGCTTCTGACCATGATTTCTTTTACCGGACCTTTTTTAACCCCACCCCACTTTTCTTTTTTTCTTTTTCTTTTCTTTTCTTTTTTTTTTTTGCTGAGGCAATTGGGGTTAAGTAACTTGTCCAGGGTCACATAGCTAGGAAGTATTAAGTGTCTGAGGGTGGGTTTGAACTCATATCCTCCTGGTGGCAGGGCTGGCATTCTATCCATTGCACCATCTAGTGCCACCCCCGCTCCCCTTTTTCTTGAGTCTTATAATTTCAAGTCTAGTTTTCTATACAACTCTTGTCTTTTCATTAGGAATGCTTGAAAGCCTTTTTATTTCATTAAATATTCATTCTTACTCTTGAAGAATTATACTCATTTTTGCTGTATATTTATTTTTTGTTATAATCCCAGCTCACTTGCCTTCTGAATTTCATCTTTTATGTTCCTATAATGTGGTAGGACATAAGTAAAATGTTGGAAATGTTTTCCTTAACAATTTCTTGAAATGTGATATCTAGATTCTTTCTTTTATCAGGGCTTTCAGATAATCCAACAATCATTAGTGATCTGTTCTTGATCTATTTTGCAGATCTGTTATTTTTTCCAATGAGATACTTCACATTGTCTTTTTTTTTCATTCTTTTTGATTTTGCTTTATTTTTTCTTGGTGTCATGGAGTCATTAACTTGTACTTGCCCAATTCTAATTTTTAAGGAATTACTTTCTCCAGTGAACTTTTCTGCTTGTTTCCCCATTTGCTCAATTTTGTGTTTTAAAGTTTTATTTCATCAGTGAATTTTTGTGCTTCTTTTTACATTTGGAAAATTCTGTTTTTTTTAACGTATTACTTTCTTCTGTATCTTTTGTGCCTCTTTTTACCAATATGTTAATTGCCTCTTCATAATTTTCTTCTTTTGCTTTCTCTTATTTACATATTTTCTCTACCACTTATTTGATTTTAAAAATCATTTTTGAGCTTTCTAAAAAATTTTTATTGTTTTGTGACCAATTCCTCTTTTTTACCTCCACCCCCCTCCTTTTTTGATCTATTGTCTGTAGCTATTTTGATTTTATTATGCCCTTCTAAATTTGTGCTTTGATCTTCCCTGTTACAATAGTACTTTGCATGGTCAGGCTCTTTTTTATTATTTGCTCATTTTCCACCTTATTTCTTGATTTGGAATTTTACATTAACATTGGACTCTGTTCAGGAGTAGGGAGGGACATTGGAGGGGCATTGTGAAGCTTTAAGCTTTTTTGCATTGCCATTTTCTGATCTTATTCTGAAGGTTTGGAAGTTTTTAGTATTTTCAAAGTGGTGTGATTTGGAGATATATGTGACAACTGCTCTCCTGGTCTACGTTCTGGTCCTTACCTAGGATTTCAATGGATACTATTTCTTAAGGACTATACTCCCTTGGGATTGAAAACAGTAATGTTCCTGAGAGTCTGAAACTGTGGGGCTGGAAGTGATACTATTCTTTAGGGCTTCTACTCCTTTTTAATTGAAAATGCTCTTCCCCTTACCTTGATCTATGTTCCAGAAGTGAGTATAAGGCAAGAGTTGTCAAATTGTATCTAGTCTTATTTCCAGTACTTGCACAAGTATCTCCTCGTAATTTCTTTCTGACCAATTCCCAATTGTTTTTGGTATCTCTGACTTGAGAACTTCTGAAGCTGCTGCTACTTCTGTAATCACCATCTAAAAGAATCATTGATGTTTCACCCATGTAGGCTAGTCTCTTCTCCCATATCACATATATGTCTTTTCCACCTCCTATGTTGTCTTAGCCTGAACGAATGTCTCACTCTGAACTTTTCAACTCCAGACTTCATTATTTTAAAGCTGTTTAAGGGGAATATTGGGAGAGCTCAGTTGAATAATTCTCTACACTGTCATCTTAGTTCTATCCTTGGAAATTCTTCAAAATGCCCTGTTTTAAGTAATATGATCATATTCATGAAGTTATACAAACTTTCTAGGAAAATAATTCAATGGTATGTATGTATATATACAGACTGTGTAATTATATTTTCTCTCTATATATCTGTTATTCTAGTTAAATTGTACCTAGCCTTTTGTTTCATAAGTAGTCCTCACTTAGCAACCTTATTCTTGCTCATTGTCTCACAAGACATTTATCTCTTGACTCTACACATTTTCATTGGTCCCCACTCTATACTGAAATGTTTTATCTCCTTATTTCCATCTCCATTTATTTCTCTTTTGTTGTTGTTGTTTTCCAATTGTGTCTGATTCTCAGGAGCATATATTTAAGACCTTCAGTAAGCATAATATGCAATAGAAATAAACTGCAACCTTTCCCAGTAAGATCAGGAGTGAAACAAGGTTGCCCACTATCACCATTACTATTCAATATAGTACTAGAAACGCTAGCCTCGGCAATAAGAGCCGAGAAAGAGATTCAAGGAATTAGAGTAGGAAATGAGGAAATTAAACTATCACTTTTTGCAGATGACATGATGGTATACTTAGAGAACCCCAAAGACTCTGCTAAAAAGCTACTAGAAATAATTCAAAATTTCAGCAAAGTGGCAGGATACAAAATAAATCCACATAAATCCTCGGCATTTTTATATATCACTAACAAAATGCAACAGCAAGAGATACAAAGAGAAATTCCATTCCAAACAAATGTTGAGAGTATAAAGTATTTGGGAATCCATCTACCAAAGAAAAGTCAGGAATTATATGAGAAAAATTACAAAAAACTTGCCACAAAAATAAAATCAGATTTAAGTAATTGGAAAGACATTCAGTGCTCTTGGATAGGCTGAGCGAATATAATAAAGATGACAATACTCCCCAAACTAATCTATTTATTTAGTGCTATACCAATCAGACTCCCAAGAAACTATTTCAATGACCTAGAAAAAATAACAACAAAATTCATATGGAAGAATAAAAGGTCAAGAATTGCAAGGGAACTAATGAAAAAAAACTCAGAGGAAGGTGGTCTAAGTGTACCTGATCTAAAGCTATATTATATAGCAGCAGTCACCAAAACCATTGGGTATTGGCTAAGAAATAGACCGGTAGATCAGTGGAACAGATTAGATACAAAGGACAAAAAAGGGTACATATATAGCAACCTAATCTTTGACAAACCCAAAGATACCAACATTAGGGATAAAAATTCATTATTCGGAAAAAACTGTTGGGAGAACTGGAAATTAGTATGGCAGAAATTAGATATGGATCCACACTTAACACCATATACCAAGATAAGATCAAAATGGGTCCATGATTTAGGCATAAAGAGGGAGATAATAAATAGATTAGAGGAACAGAGGATAATCTACCTCTCAGACCTGTGGAGGAGGAAGGAATTTATGACCAGAGGAGAACTAGAGATCATTATTGATCACAAAATAGAAGATTTTGATTACATCAAACTAAAAAGTTTCTGTACAAATAATACTAATGCAAACAAGATTAGAAGGGAAGTAACAAATTGGGAAAATATTTTTAAAAACAAAGGTTCTGACAAAGGTCTCATTTCCAAAATATATAGAGAACTGACCCTGATTTATAGGAAACCGAACCATTCTCCAATTGATAAATGGTCAAAGGATATGAACAGATAATTCTCAGAGGAAGAAATTGAAACTATATCCACTACATGAAAGAGTGTTCCAAATCACTATTGATCAGAGAAATGCACATTAAGACAACTCTGAGATACCACTACACACCTGTCAGATTGGCTAAGATGACAGGAACAAATAATGATGAATGTTGGAGGGGATGTGGGGAAACTGGGACACTAATACATTGCTGGTGGAGTTGCGAAAGAATCCAGCCATTCTGGAGAGCAATCTGGAATTATGCCCAAAAAGTTATCAAACTGTTCATACCCTTTGACCCAGCAGCGCTACTACTGGGCTTATATCCCAAAGAAATACTAAAGAGCAGAAAGAGACATATATGTGCCAAAATGTTTGTGGCAGCTCTTTTTGTTGTAGCTAGAAACTGGAAGATGAATGGATGTCCATCAGTTGGAGAATGGTTGGGTAAATTGTGGTATATGAAGGTTATGGAATATTATTGCTCTGTAAGAAATGACCAGCAGGAGGAATAAAGAGAGGCCTGGAGAGACTTAAATCAACTGATGCTGAGTGAAATGAGCAGAACCAGAAGATCACTGTACACTTCAGCAACAATGCTGTATGAGGATGTATTCTGATGGAAGTGGAAATCTTCAACATAAAGAAGAGCCAACTCACTCCCAGTTGATCAATGATGGACAGAGGTAGCTACACCCAGAGAAGAAACACTGGGAAGTGAATGTAAATTGTTAGCACTAATATCTGTCTGCCCAGGTTGCATGTACCTTCGGAATCTAAAGTTTATTGTGCAACAAGAAAATGATATTCACACACATGTATTGTATCTAGACTATATTGTAACACATGTATAATGTATGGGATTGCCTGTCATCGGGGGGAGGGAATAGAGGGAGGGGGGGATAATTTAGAAAAATGAATACAAGGGATAATATTATAAAAATATATATATATAATAAAAAATTATTAAGTAAAAAAAAAAAAAGTTTTTACAATTGTGTCTGATTCTGTGATTCCATGTGGGGTTTTCCTGACAAAGATCCTCCAGTGGGTTGTCATTTCCTTTTCCAGATCATTTCATAGATGGGGAAACTGACTTGCCCAGGGTCACTAAAATGTCTGATGCTGTGTTTGAACTTAGAAGCTCCTGATTTCAGGGCTAGCATTATCTTAGCTTCTTTCAAGTCTCAATTAAGATACCACATGCTGCAATCCAGTCTTCCTTAATCTTGGTGTATTCTCCCTATTATCTCCAATTTATACTGTATATATCTTGTTTATAAATACTTACATGTTTTCTGTCTTATTAGCCTGTCAACTCCTTAAGGACATTTTGCCTTTCTTTTTACCATCAGTACTTAGCACAGTGCTAAGCACGTAGTGCTTAATAAATGCCTGTTGATTTGATTATAAGAGCATCTAGCTAGTCTTCTTTTTTCTGCTCTCCCAAATAAAGATTCTTACTATAACTTCCTCTTATGTAATAAATCTCTTGAAAGATGCAGTATTTCCCCTTTGTTGCATATTCTGGGAATAAAATATATTTCAACAAACTTCATTTTAGTATCTTTTAAAATAGTCCCTTTATTTCCAAATATATCACCTCCCCCCTTCAAACGTCAAATAGCTACTCCCTTAAAATATCTAAAAAAAGAGAAAACAAACAAATATCATCCATGTCCAGTTGTACACACAATATTTCATACCTATAGTCTTCCATCTTTCTAAAGGAGAGACAGAAGACAAGGACATTTTAAAATGTGACTTGCTACTCTGAGGTAGCTTTCAAAATAGATTTCTGTTAGAAAGGTTAAGATGGGAGGAAAACTGCTGACAAAAGTTCTGGAACTTTGACACTAAACTTTTTGACTTGAGGGAAAACCCCCCACAACTTTCTCTAAATATCAGTTCCCTGTGGAAAAGATTTCATTCTCAAGTCTGGAACAAGAAAAACAGAGGAGTTGGTATGGGCTACATCTGGGAATCTGTTATTCAGCAAAGATCAGGTCTGTACTTCCCCAACAAATTGGAGAGGTTAGATAGAGCTACCCAGATAATTTAGAAGTATCCAAGTGTTTTTTTTCCCCTCTTAAATTATCTAGATAATTGTTTCAACCGCGATTCTTTCTTTCTTTCTTTCTTTGTGTAAGTCTAACCTAAGAAAACCACTTTTCATTGTAGCAAAGACACATTATATGGTACCTTTAAAATATATAAACAGAATGGCTCTGCTATGTTCAGGTTAGAAGTCATTTATTTAAGAGTGCTCTGTGAGTGCCTGGCTAATTTGGTTGATAGAAATGAAATCCTAGGAGATGCAAGAAATGGATCTAATGGTACTCTCAAATGATAGTTCCTGATGGATTCTAAGATCACACAATGTCCTAGTTTTCTGTCTCTGTTAGTAATATGTTATGATGTAAGGCAGACTCTGCTATACAGGATAATTCGAGTGCTCTTCTGTTGCTCATATGGTGCTTTTAAAAACACTCCAAAGGTTGATCTGGCTGCTACAGCTGATGGAGAATGACACAGTGGGAAAGAAGGAGTGTAGGACTCAAGAAAGAACGGGATTGATCACATCAAGATCAGATACAATAATTGAGCTTTGGGTAAAAAACAATAGAAAAAGGCTAAATTGCAAAATTGTAAAGAATGATATATGTAAACATTCATTTGATTTTTTTTGTCATATGTCTTATAAATGTTATCTTGACTTTGCATACTTATTTTAAAATTTTGTGTCATTATGGATGATTGAATAGATAATTAAACCCATTTTTCAGTATAAAGAAGTAAATAAAACCAGGGTCACAGCTAAAAAATAACATTCATAACTGACTCATATCTTTTAATGTTTATAAAGTGATTAATAGATATATTGATTGAGCCTCACTATAACCCTGTTAGGTAGTTACTATAGGTATTATTTTTTACATTTTGCTAAAGCTCAGAGAGGTTAAATACTTGCTCTATGTCCTATAATTAAAAAATGTCAGGGATGAGATTTGAATCTAGAGCTTCCAGATGAGCACTCTAATCATTATATAAGGTTACCTATTTCTATGGTATTTTGGGAGGGGAGGCAGGGAGAGAGGGGAAGGGAGTGATGTGGACCCGTGATGTCATTATGTAGGGAACTCCTAGTGACTCACTTCCTTTACCAATGTAAAGGAACTCATCACAGTGCTATTCTAAACCTTTTCATCCTTTTGTAGATAAATACCTTGCTTCAAATTCATTGAAAAAAAAATTGAGATGATATGTATAATGTTCCCTCTTCTTTCCTACTCCTTTTTCATCACTTACATGTTTTCTTCACTTTCTCCTTCTTCATCTCTGTCTCACATGAAGAAGTGGATCTCCTTGTCAAAAAAAAAACAAACAACCCATTTATATGCACTATTGCATCTTTTTCATCCTGTCTTCTCCAGCATATTTCCCTCTCTATCATTCCTACTATCTCACTAATCTTCATTCTTTCTGTGTCTCTTGGCCATTTCCTTGCTGCTTACAAACATACCCATCTCTTCCCCTTCCATAAAAAACCCTCATTTGGCCTAAACTAACATCTCCTATATCTCTTCCCCCATAGCTAAAATTCCTTTAGAAAATTGTTCCTAGAGGGTTTAGAAGAGAACGAGAAATACAATTGACGATTGAAAACATATAAGGCACATGAACTTGTACTTCTTATATCCCAAGTTGGTACTATTGATTTCCATCTTGATTTTGAACTAATGAACTCACAGGGCTTAAAAACTACACTGAAATAATGATTTTAAGGCAACTTTGTTATATACTTTACCCTCTGTTGCTATGTCTTTGATAATAGGTTGATCAGGAGCTATCACAGAGCCTTCTCAGTTTTAATTTTCTTTCTTTTTGTTTTCAGTTTGAACTAAAACAGTATCAATGGAACTGTGAAAGCATGATTAATAATTATATCTAAAAGGGGTGAGTATGGGAAGTAGTTAGGTCCCTCTAACTGGAGTTCTTTAAGAACTGGTTGACCACTTGCGATCTTTTAAAAGGAGATTCTTATTAATGAATAGATTCAACTATATGACTTCTAAGGTCCCTTCAAACTTTGAGAATCTATGATTCTGAAACTTCTACAAAGGTCTCTTTTTTCCATCTGTTTGATGATAATGTATGGGCATAAATCCTATGCTTTGTAAGCTCAATCTTGTTTCTAATGCTTTATACCTGTGTAACCTTTGGGATTCATAAACCTATTCATGTAATTAAGGTCTGGTAAATTCACAGAATTTAGAGTGACAGTGGAATTTAAAGATTATTTAGAATACTCTCTCTCCTTATTTCATAGTTGAAGAAACTGTGATCAGAAGGGTTAAAAGACTTACCTGAGACAACATAACTGGTCCATAGTAGAACTTAACTCCTTCTTCCATTGTGTCATGCAAAACTTCTTTTGAAGGCCTTTTCATGTCCATTGCCACTTTTTTCCTACTTATCAGTGTTCTTCATGACAATGAATATAATAAGCCAAAGGGATGGAACAGGGTAGGGGTTTGGAACATTAAGGTTGGGAACCTTGAACAAATAAATCTGGAACAAAAATAAAACATAGTAGAATTTTGCCTGCCATTATTATGACCTGAATTAATTTTTTACCCTTTTCTTTCTAAAAAATTCAAAGAACCAGAATTTTTGGCACTTATCTCTCCTCTTGACTCTGACAAAGCTTTGAAAACACCCAAATACAAAAACACACCAGGACAATTTTGAGAACAAAACTTTCCCTCTGATGTTAAATTGCTACTGAATTGTACCTGAATCACCTTATGAATGTCAGCTTTCTGAGAGAGGCCTCAGAACTCATCAAGTCAAATCTACATCTGAAGGAGAATCTCCTCTACAATATACCTATTAAGGATTTAGACACAAAGTGAATATGAATCCATTGGCTACTGGAGCACCAATCCATCCCATTTTTAGACAACTCTAATTCTAAGTTTTTCTTTTCATCAACTCAAAATCTGTATCTCTGCAACTTCTGCTCCTAGTTATGCCTGTTGGGTCTAAGCAGAATGAGTGTAATTCTCCTCTGAAGGACAAATTTTCAAATATTTGAAGGCAACTTTTTTGTGCTCCCTAAATCTTTTCTCTTCTGTAGGCTAAACATCCCCAGTTTCTTCAGTCAATTTTCACATGCTGTGATCTTTGTGGTCTTCTCTTCTGGGTTGCCCTTTCTTGGAAGATCTCCACTTTATTAATTTATATCCCAAAATAGAACACTGATTCAGTTATGTTCAACTCTTTGTGACTCCATTTGGGCTTTTCTTGGCAATAATACTGGAGTGATTGCCATTTACTTTTTCAGCTCATTTTACAGATGAGGAACCTGAGGCAAACAGAGTTAAATGATTTGCCCAGGATCACACAGCTAGTGTCTGAGATAAGATTTGAACTTAGGAAAATGACTCCAGCCTGGCTGTTTCCATTGTGCCACCTAGATGTCCAAAATATAGTATATAGAACTGAAAACACTTCCCCAAATGTGGTCTAACCATAGTGAAGAACAGTGACCTCATCCTCTTTTAATCTTGGACATTATTCTTTTATTAAGGAAGCCTCAGATTGCATTATATTGTGTTGGCCAAATCATCTTGCTATTTCTACCTCCTTCTTGTTTCCAACCCTTCCCTGAGATGATCTTCAAGAATGAAGGTCAAACAAGAACTCACATCACTTGGTTGCTGTTTTAGTTCAGATTCTTTATTACTTTTCACCTCTGTCTCAGAAAGCAGAAATCCATTTCATTTTTAGTCAACTCTAATTATTAGGAAGTTTTTCTTTTTAACATGTCAAAAATTTGTACCTCTCCAATTTCTACTCCTTCTATATAACTGTCTCAAATCTCCCTATTCCAATCTATGCTCCTCACAACTGAGAAAATGATTTTTCTTAAATGTATATCTGACCATGTCACTTCCCTTCTCAATAAACTCTATTGGCTCCTTATAGCCTCAGGAATAAAATTGAGATTCTTCTTAATTTCTGCAACCCTTTAACTTTCTTTCTTTCTAGTAGTGTCATATATTATTCCCCTCCCCAGATACTACAGCCCAATCAAACTGATTTTTCTATTCCTCACACGTGAGACTCTAACTCTCATTCCAATATCTTTTCACTGGTAATCTTTGATGTCTGGAAATCACTCCCCTTCATCTCTGCCTCATAGAATTCTTCTTCCTTCAAGAAAAAGATTAAATAATCAGTCCAGGCACTGTGCTAAATTCTGGGGATACATATAAAAAACAAAAACTGGACCTCTAGCATCTCACAATCTAAAAGGAGAAAACATACAAATAATTATGTATATAAAAGATACATACACGGTAAAAGGAAGATAAACAGAGGGGTTTGTACAAAATACAAATATGGGTAGGAAGGAAATAAACATTTATTAATTGCTTGCTGTATGCCAGGAATATACAAGGCATAATACAAATGTTATTTTCTTTAATACAACTACTCTGGCAGGTAGGTGCTATTATTTTATACTTCAGGAAACTGAAGGAGATAGTGACTTTTCAGCAAGATAATAGGAAAAGATTAAGTGTCTTTGGCTATATTTGAACTCACATTTTCCTAATTCCATGTCTGAGAATGAATGAAGAATAGGGTAAAATCTTCTATAGAAAATGAGATTTGAGCTGAGTCTTGAAGGAGATTGGGGAAGGATCATCTTCTGCATAAAACAATTTCTGTTCCATCATTACTAATTTTCTCCCTACTTAGTACAGTATTTGACACATAATAGGTGCTTAATAAATACTTGTTCCTTCCATTCCTCCTTTTTCAATTACTCTGTATTTATTCACTTTATATTTATTTTTTATAAGTACTATAACAGCATATATGTGGTATGTTTTATCTTTTGGAATATAAACTCCCCAAGAATATCCCTATTTTGATCCTATTGTTACACCCTTGACACATAGCACAGTACCTGACACAGAGTAGGTGTCAAGTAAATGCTGATTAGTTGATTGGTAATTATGTCATATCACTGACTTAAACTGAGTCTGTAATCTACTAAAAAACTTCAAGTCTTTTACAGTCAATTTGTGATGTTGCCTTATTTCTACTATAGCTCTCTTAAAGAACATAATTATTTTAATTTCATGATAATGTTGACTTAATTTTATGGTACCTATTACCCACTATTCAAAAAGTTAAACTGATACACAGTATACTATTTTGTCATCTGTCCAGGTTAGGCCAAAATAAAGATTAAGTTATAGTATGTGTTTTTACCTGATAACAAAATTACATTTTAAGCTTAAGGGTCCTCAACTTGCTATAGGATTTAGATCTTTAAGCAACTTGAATTTACCATTTCTATTCTAATGCCTTTATTTTAACAGATGTGTGAAATTTTCTGGTTTGCTTTCTGGAGATCTTGGGACCAACCTTCGTTTCAGCAGAATAACTACCATGAGAATAGATAGAGACAAAGTCCAAAAGTCTTTATAGTCTCCTTAACAGTCTGTCTCCTTGCCTGAGGGTCAGCTAGTTTTCTGAAGGCCCTTCAGATGGGCCTTGGTCTCAGTGGGGGAAGCAGTAGGACAGGCCAGCCACCACTAGGCTGATGAAAATTAAATGGTTCTGAGTCCAAGGGCTTGAGCTCCAGCCTCCAGTCCTCTGTCTTCTCTTCTCTGAGTCTGTCTCTGAGGACCCTTCTAGGTCTGACTCTGACCTCTTAAATACTCTATTACAATTAAATCCATTCATCATACTGAGTATAATCCAATCATAATATCACTAGGGAACCATTATTTGTTGTAAAATTAAATCAATCATACTGAACTAGAGAACTCACATGCTAAACTAGATAACCATTGTCTTATCAATTCCTCTGAATTAACACCTTGTTTCAAGTATACTTCTCCAGAGTTCTGGCTCATTACCTCTCCCACTTTCTTTTGTTTTAGAACATAGGTAGTCATGCCCTCTCTGATTTCTCAGAAAAGGGGCTGAAAACACTATAAAAGGAGGTGATCACACCTTCCCTGATGTCTCAGGAAGGGAGATGAAAACACTAAAGGGAAATGGGGACTCAAACCAGATTGGCGGATTTCTGAAGGGTCTCACTTAAAACAGGTATACACATAAATCCATCAACATGGGAGGTATTACACAAGCACATATCAATATCGCACAGGCTAGTAGTGATGAACAAACAACATGAATCAACATGATGAATTATACCTGTCCATATGTCCTAGAAATAGTCCAAAACCAATCTATTGTCCATTATTTCATGTGTCAGGGAATCCAATGATTCCTGTACATTTTGAAATCCTGTATCAATCTTATCATGTCTCAGAAAATCCAATGATTCCTGCTGGTTTTGAACATCTGCAACAGTCTCATTATCAGCCATGCTCTTTCAGTGTCATATGTTTCTTAGGTCTTCTCCTTTGTTTCGAGATTTTTCTCTTTTTCTGTCTCTCTCAGGGTGCTTGTTGTCACCCACCTGATTCCTTTTCCATCTGTAGAGATACAAGAAAACCTTCTCTCCCATGCAATTGACCTATCTGGTCCCTTCCATTCACCACTTTCTGGATCTCTCCTCATTACTTGGAGATTATATTGGAGCTGCTCACACTGGACACTGTTCTTCTGTTGGATTATAAAATCTGTATTCTCCCCAATTGTAATCCCTTTCTCCCATCTAATTGCTTCTCTGCTGATTGATCATATCAGAGTATTGAACTTCTAAAGATTCTCTGGGTGTAACCTTGGATGCCATCATGCCCCACCTATTTTTTGTCTGAGGTGTTAGAGCTGGGCCCCATCTCTCATTTCCCTGAGTCAATCTATATTCTGAGGCCCAATGTAAGTCTCTATTGCATTTTGGACATGGGCTTTTGGTCTTGTTCTCTCACCCTGTTTTTTTTACTCTATCTCTATGCCAACATTGAGCTTTCAGATGCCCTACTTTTACCACATTGAAAGCATAGTTGAGTTTCTTTGGAAGTCCCTTGCCAAAAGGGGCTATCTTCCCATGTTCTGCATTATAGCCTGGGTACAAAAGGCATTTGTGCCCACTGTGTCACAGCGTCTTATGATCTCTCTAAAGGAGCAACTTTGTGTAGTCTTATATAATTCTTCTACAAACCTCATTAGCATTTTTCTAGCAAGTTGTATTATCATTATTGCTGTTGCTGCATTTTCACCAATAGTTCATATGATAGTTGTCTGCAGATGTCCCACAAAATCAGCAAAGGGTTCATTTGGACCTTGGGCTATTTTTGTGAAGGCTTTCCCTCCATCTTTTCCTGAGAAGTCCCATGCTTTGATAGCAGCAGCAGCAATTTGCTCATATGCTATCAAAGGGTAATTAATCTGTGATAAAGCATCTGCATACTGATCTATACCTGCTGGTTGGTCAGAGGTGACTGGTATTTTAACTCCAGTTTGCCTTTTTCATTGGTCTTGTATTCTACATAGTTCACTATACACCAGAAGCCACAAGTTTTGTCCAGGTTCTAAACATATCTGTGCTATAGATTTCCAATCACTAGGGGTTAAAATTTCATAAGCCAAATTCTCTAATACCATCTTAACAGAAGATGATGTAGCCCTATTAAAGAGTGCAACTCTTTTTCAGATCTTTGATAATTTCTAGATCAAAAGGAATATATCTTCTCTTTTATTGACCTGAAGAGTCAAACTCTTGAATAACAGGATATGCTTCTATTCTTAAATCAGATATATCCTGTTCTTTTTTTAGCTTTAACTAGTGCCTTTTGTAATCTTGTCATAGGGGGTGGACAAAACTGCTTCATGGAGTGGTGCTGATTGTGTTACCGCCCCTCCCCCTCCTCCTTCTCCCTCCATCCATGAAGGGTTAATTGAGGAGGGTAAGTCAGGGGGTTGGGGAATGCCCTAATGGCTCCTGCTGTGAAGCACCACACTCCTTAATTTTATCAGCATTCTACTTAACTCTTTTCTTGTCTAATTCTTTATGCTTTTCAACTGTTTTATCAGTACCCTTTTCCTTCTGCTCTTTCTTCTTTTTCCTTATTCTAATACTTATGTAATTCCTTAAAGCCAGTTGTATTAAGTAATATGCATAGAATGCTTCTTTAGGATTGAATCAGTATATTATCATTGTAGTATTCAATTATTTGCTCACCTACTAGTTTTCACTTATCTGGCTCTAATTCTTCTTCCTTAGAGAACCAAGGAGATGTGTATTTTAATGTTTCAAAGACTTCAATGATCTGCTTCCAAGTTACAATCAAACCTTGGTTTTTTTATTACCTTAACTATGCTTTCTACACATTTTCCTTGGGTTCGGGAAGGCTCCTTTCTAAGCATTTGTCCCATTTCAGCTGAAACACGAGTTTACCCCTTTACAAAGTTTCCTTCTTGTCTATTTTTGTACTCACTCTAATTTCTGGGTTACAGAGACTTTTCCACTGAACTCAGGATCATGTCAGTCTGGATTGCTGAGAATAAATCCTTAACCCCACATTGGGCGCCAAAATGTAATGTTCTGATTTGCTTTCTGGAGGTTTGGGGACCAACCTTCATTTCAGCAGAATAATCACTATGAGAATAGCCAGAGATAAAGTCCAAAACTCTTTATTGTCTCCTTCACAGTCTGTCTCCTTGCCTGAGATTTGGCTAGCTTTCTGGAGGTCCTTCAGATGGGCCTTGGTCTCAGTGGAGGAAGCAGGAAGAAAGGCCAGCATCCATGAGGCTGATAAAGATGGAATGTCTCTGAATCCAAGGGCTTGAGCTCCAGCCTCCAGTCCTCTGTGTTCTCTGAGTCCGTTCCAGTCCTTTTCTGACCTCTTAAATACTCTATTACAATTAAATCCATTCATCATACTGAATATAAGCCAATCACTATATCATTAGGGAACCATTATTTGTTGTAATATTAAATCAATTATACTGAACTAGAAAACTATTAATCACCATGCTAAACTAGATAACCATTGTATTATCAATTCCTCTGCATCAACACCTTGTTTCAAGTACATTTCTCCAAAATTCTGGCCCATTAAAGATGTGAAAATTTAGGCAAAAAGGGAAATGACTTTCACAGTGTCATGTAGATAATAAGTGTTAGCTTCATTAAAATGTCACATCTTTTCTTTATCATGACTTACATATGAAATATGACTTGGACTACCCAATGTATATCTATACTCTACCTCCCTCCCGCTTGTCCCTGTCCCACAGGCCTCCATGTTTCATAGGCAAATCAAATTGAGTATATTGTAGGAAAAATTTGGTGAATTCGACTTATGGATCATTTGATCTATACCTATCATTTGATCTGCCAATTTATTAGGTCTGTATGTATGGGGAGGATAGGCAAGACTATTATGATTTATTCCATTCTCTCACCCCCTTTTTTTGAGTCTCTTCCTATTTCACTCAGATGTAAAGAAAAGCTGGTCAATCATAGCTCAATCCTAACCCTATTACTGATGTAAATTCTTATCTCCTCTGTTTTTGGCCTCCAGAAATTTACTGTTCTTCAGAAAGCCTAGTAGTCTCCTGCTTCTCAGGGTTCATCATACTGGTCTGGTATATAGTACAGACACCTGATGGCAAAGTATAATGCAGATGCCTATTGGGCTTTAGTCAAACTCTTATTCAGAACTTTCTAGCTTAAGTGATCCATTACTTTCAGCCTCTTCAAAAGCAGGAATTATATCTATATTTCACCATGACCACCCTATTATATTTTATTCTTTGAAGCCATGCTCCCTTTTTTTGTGACCCTTCCTTCATTTTTTATAGATTTTCATGGACCATTACCTGAATTTGCATTACCTGAATTATACTTTATAGAATATTGCTAGGAATCAAAATCAAGTTCCCTGACCTGTAGATTTCAGACTCTATTTGTTTCCTTTTAATAAAACATTCCTATGTAATACTGTGATATTTGTTTTCATGAATGGAATGTGATTTGAGTATCTTAATGGATACTGATGCTGTATATGTTTCCAGGTTTTCTGAGTAAGGATTGTGAGCAGGAGGATAAAACAGTTCTGTGAAGAATAACTGGGTTCTTTGTGTCACAATTCTCTCACAAAGGTTACATGTCTAAAATTCTACTAATCATTTTGTCTTTACTTCTGGCCCTTCCCCTAACTTCTGCATTTCTGTAAGTGGTATCACCTAACTTTTAGTCTTAGAATCATTTTTGAGTCTTCTATTGGCTTAATCCCCCATATTCCATTGCTAAGAATTGTCATTGCTACATATTCAGTAGTCTTCAAATTGTGCCCCTTATGTTTATTCCCCTGCCAACAATCCTAGTTTAGAGCAATATATCTTACATGATTTTACACACCTCTTAGGTCATCACATTCGTGTAATTCAGTCTTAATAAAATGACCAGAGATCTGAGAGTCAGGGACTCAGTTTTTATCAGAAGCAGGAATTGAACCAAAGTCTTCTTGCCTAGAGATCAACTTTCTATTCAGTTTGTAACATTGCCTACTCACCAAATATTGGGCATTCCAAAAATCTTAGTCTATTTAAGCTTTAATAATTTAAAACTATAGTAAGGCTTTAGACATATGGTTTATCTTTAAAATTCCTGACTCTCCTTCAAGGCAATTTAAAATCTGTCTAATTTATTTGACCAGCCTTAATTCATGCTACTTTCCTTAAATTGCCCTGTAATACTCCATGTGTTCCCACCCCATTTAGTGGTCTTAATTAGTGGATAATTGTTATTTCGAATGGTTCAGCTGAAATGGATATTAACTCTACGCTTAATATTTAATAAAAGTGTTCAATAATTCTCATTAAGCATCCTTGTTGAATATACAAGCTAACATGCTACAACTTGAAGCCAAGTATTGTTCTGTTTTGGGTTTTTCATAGACTCTGGGCAGCACTGTATTGGTAAATGAGACATCTAGAGTGATGCAGTGATAGAGGGCTGTACTTTTCAAAAAGACTCATTTTCCTGATTTCAAATCTGGTCTTGGATATTTACTTGGTGTAGGCAAATCACTTAACCCTGTTTGCCTCAGTTTCCTTATTTTTAACAAATGAGGCGGAGAAGGAAATGGCAACCATATCCAGTATCTTTGCTGAGAAAATCCCAAAAGGGGTCATGAAAAATTGGATACCACTGAAAAATGACTGAACATATATTGTGCTGATAAATATTTAAAGGCTGACTTTCTAGGGGAAAATGAATTATTAACTTTTTCTCTGTTACTTTAAAAGTCTAGGATCTAGACAACCAACAAATAGTAACATTAAGCCCTGATGTGTAGTTTCTGATTTCCAAAATATAAATGTTCACATTGAAAATTCAATTATCAGCTCTCATAAGCCTGGAGCTGGCTCCAGCACACTCCTGGTTCAAAGGTCGCCTAGGTTTTCATTACTATTAGACACTTCCAGGCCTTTCACATTTCTTAGAAATAATTGACTTTTAATGCTTTAAAATAATTTCATTTAACTTTCATGTTATCGCAAGTTTTGCCACCGCCTATTTTATAGATGAAGAAACTGGAATCAAAAGTGCTAAGTAATTTTTCAAGGACACACATTAAATTAATTGAATTTAAAATATGGGATTTGAATCAAAGTCTTCCTGATTCCAAATCTACCACTCTATTTACTATGTTACAAGGTAGACAAGTGGTACTGTTAAGTTCAATGTGACAGTTGTTTATTAAGCGCTTACTATGTTGGTGATATAAAGAAAGACAAAAAGACAGTCCCTGACTCTGAGATTATATTCTAAAGTGGGAGACAACATGACAACATGTAAATAATTAGGCACATACAAAATATATTTATATATATGTAACATATTTGTAGAGAGAGGGAGAGAAAAAGAAAAGGGAGAGAGAGAAAAAGAGAGAGGAAAGAGGGAGAGAGAGAAACAGAGAGGATGGATAACACCACAGAATTAATAAAGCATTGAATTGACAAACTGTCAGCCCATCACAAAAAATGGCTTATTTATAAATTCAACTGCTTACAAAGAGAATACTAGCTCTGTATGCCTGCAAATCCTGTTTTGTTTATAGCAGACGTGGAAAGGCCTTCTTTTATATCCACACTTTATGCTTTGGAAGCTTGTTCAACTTCTACAAGTCAGAGCTCTTTTTTTAATTCTCCTCCCTCCCCCCACCCCCAAGTTTAAATTGCACCGGGCTTACCTTAATTGCTCCATTGACAATGGCCCAGGGTTTGCCTTCTATTCCACATTATACAAAAAAGACAGATGAGCTGTAATAGCCTGAGCAATCCTGAACACAGACAATAGCAGTCCGCTGAAGACAAAGAAAGAGTAGCTGGAGTTCACTGGGAGTGGGGCACATATTTCTACAGGTTCTTGGCACCATGTTCTTCAAATGAGGCTATTTGTAGAATTCTTCTTTAGGAGTAGTGAGGAGCAAGAACAGCATCACTGGGCTTTAAAAAAACTTTCCAGTGAATAAAGTGTAAAGAAAACATGTTTGTGTTAGCACTCTCATGAGAGTTACTATACAAACATTTCTATTGAATGCATCCTTTCAGTCAGTGAGAACTGCTTGTAAAGTTCACTAGTCTGTCTTTTTTAGAAACTAGGTTTGACCTAAATCAGGTCACTGTATGTTGAAAATTGTTGTGTTTCCAATTAAATCCAATCCAATTCAATTTAGAAATATTTATCAGGTACTGACTTTGTGCAAGACTATTCAACTGTCATGCTTTAGAAATACAAAGATGAAATGGAAAACTAACCCTACTTTCAAGGATCTTATATTCTACCTCATGGAAACAAAGTTGAGGTAGCCTGGTGTTTAGAAAGAGTGCAGGACTAGAAATGAGGGGACTTTTGTTTCATTATAGGATCTGCCACTCACTATTGGGCTTTGATTTATTTAACTCTAATATGAGAGAGTTGGACTAATATAACCTCTGACGTATCAACGCTAAATCTATCACCCCAGGTTACTTGAAAGAACTATATAAATATTAACTATTATTGTTACTTGTACACATTTGAGGAGGAAGGAGAGAGCATTAAGAGCTATCAGGGAGTCAGGGAAAGTTTCCTCTAGGAGGTAGCACTTGAAATAAGACTTGAAGGAACCTAGAAATCTGAAGTAGAAGGTAAAAGTGCATTTGGAGGAAGGGGAGAGTTTTTGCAGAAGCAATGAGGATAGGGGCTAGCAAATAGGTCTGATTATGATTATGGAGTTAGATTATAGAGTTTAGAAAGTAGAGTAATATACAATAATCTTGGGAAGATAGTTCGTAACCAGTTGGAAGGAAATAAATGGATCACCAGAATGAAAAATTCAGGATATTAGTGTGGTAGAAAAAATTTTCTGAAAAAAATCAAAGATAGTGAATACTTGATCATATATATTACTAATGTCATAGTAAAATAAATGATATATTACATACATGAGCACATATATATCATATTATATGGTATACACAACATATGGTATACACAAATGGTATACACAACATATACTACACATTACAGTATGTAATATTTGCTACACATTACAATACATATTATACATTATACAACATACATTATATAGTATCCATTACAATATACTGTATATACATATATTGCATAACATACAACATACATTATACACAATATAAAAACATATACTGTACTATTAAATGAATTTAAAAATCTTTGAAACTAAATACTTGTAATTATGAAGCCTGATTGTGGGGGAAAAAATGAGAACATTCATTCTCTTCTCTTCTTTGAAGAGAACCTTAGCTTGACTAAAGAGAAAATAATAATTAGATTTTTTCTCATATTGAATATACATATTGGCCAGAAGACATGTGTGTGTATGTGTGTGTAAAACAAGCTATATACAGAATAAATATGAAGTAATAAATATGAAAGACTCTAGAATTAAGAAGAGTTGGGAAAGGTTTCCTCTAAAAGATGGGACTTAAAAGAAACCAAAGGAATCAGTAGGTAGAGTTGGGAAAGGAAAACATTCCAGGCATGGTGGACAGCTAGAGAAAATGTCCACAGCAGAGAATCCAGGGCAGAGAGAAGCAGTACTGAATTTCTTCCAATTTTATTTCCAGGACATCTCCAGCAAGGATGCTGTTGGACCAAAAATTGGGAAGCACAATCTCAGGATCAGGAATGGAGGAACCATTGGCTTGTATTGCTATGGAGGCAGGCTCTCTATATATGGTGATGGCAATGACTTTAAGAAGCATTAGCAGACAGAAGTAATCAAGTACAGGGAGAAGAAAGTAGGGTCCATCTATCTCCTGGCTGCTGAAGTTACATCTATTCTCTGAAGAAATTATCCAATCATATTACATCATGAAAGCATGGCATCAGTAGTGGTTTTCAGCTCCTGTCTCTGACATATTTGGGGAAGTCCTCTTAGCACTCTCAGCAACCCCCAAGAATACAATTTACAGAGAAGGTATCAGTCTATTTTGTCAGGGGGAGTTTCCTTATCTTAGAGTTTCCTACTATGGAAATCACAGGCACAATCCCTTTTCCTGATTCTATTTTGCCATAGTGATCCTAATTATTTGGATCTCTCATCTTTGTCTTGGAATAGGTTGTCCCCTATCCCTGAAAATGCACTCTTCTCCCTCCTACTCATCTAGCTCTAATCCTGTGTCATCTTATATGGAAAGCTTTTCCCTGTTTCTCGAGTCGTTGGTATTCTCTCTTGCCTCCTGCATATTATCATGTTGTGTATTTATGTTTTTATTGTGTTGTCTTTTCCTACCAGAATTTAAACTTTAGCACAGGGACTGGCTTTCTTTTTACTTATATTTTTCCATAGTGCTTTAGTCCAATGCCTGGCACCCACTAAGTGCCTAATGATAACTCAACACATATATTTTTTCTCTCTGTCCCTGAAATAAGATAAATTCACTAGTGGGTCCTTAATACAGGTTACTTTGCCCTTTCTCTTTGTGGGATAATATATGAGTAAAATTTTAATAAATCCTTGTTTACATTATCTAAGAGAAATGTAAAATTTTGAAGGCAAGATTTCTTTAGTGTATTTTTAATACCCAGTAACTAGCATAATGCTTTGTCTGTTGGATAGAAATGTTTAGAAAGGAGTACAATCATACTTAGGCATACCAACTCACACAACATCAGTACATGTAGATAAACATACACAAACACACTGTATCATATTTTATTCATAGATGCACACAAACTTCCCCTAGTAATTCCTTCAGACCATAATACAAGATAATTTTAGGTAACACTTAAGGATTGAGGGGAAGAGATATTTCTTACATCTTAGAAAACATTAAAAAGTCTTACCCTAAGATGTAAATAAAAAATGTGTTTTAATTGCCAAAAATGTTTTCAGATCATGTCTTTTGGAAATAAATGAAGGACATGGATTTTAAACATATTCTATAATCTTAGAGAAGTATTGGCTTTTTAAAAACACATAAATTTATAGGGATTTAATATGGCAACATAACACAAGCCCAGGATCTGACTATGTGCTCACATGAGAAAGAAGAATACAGATTCAATTTTCTATGCTGTCAGACCAAATTAAAACAAAAATGCAGCAAGACTTTTTTTTGTTTTTTGTTTTTTCAGAAATAAACAATCACAAATAGAAAAATAATTCAACGCCTACTTCTTGGTCTCCCAGCAATTCACAAGGTCTTATCATAGAACTTCCTCCCACTCTCCCCACCTCCACTTTTTTACTTCTATCTGTCTGAGATGAGATCTACAATCCAGGTATAGAGGAGAGGTGACCTCATTATCAACACATAATAATGGGGAAGTCAGTTTTCTTCTTAACTAAATAACTTCAAAAAGCAGAGTCGCTCAAACTGATCAAATGCAGAGCCCCTCATGCCAAGAAAGGGTGAAATTAGCCAGGTTTTTGTGTGAACATCTCCAATGACTGTTCAAACTTTTGGGGTTCAGCCAAACCCAAAACATGTTCTCCATTCTGTTGTATTTGTACATTCTTCTTGCCCTTATTAAAGTGTATGAAGATGCTCTGAAAATTAGGAGTATAGGGAAAGAATCAGATGGAGAATAGAGTTAGCCTGCTAATATTTATGTGATAATGATCATCAGGAGAGCTAGAAGACATGGGGAAAGAGCAAAGAATCCCAAGGCAGGTTGTGACTAATGAGGTTGCCTTCACTTTCAGGGATACAGAGACAGCTTATTATTGCCGGGTTTTTTGAAACTGGTTTTCCTGAATAAGGCTTCTGCATAGCAATATTCATCTTGAGTCAGTATATTGGCAAGTTTAATTAATGGATTTTTTGATCAGTTACTACAACTTCAATACTCAGCATCTAGGAAAGAGGCTGACACATAGTAGACTTATTGATTGGTTGATCAATAGTATTGATAAATGGCCCAAATGATCATTTCTAGGTTCATCAGCTTCCAAGGAGATCCATCTTAACTCTTGAGTTTCTATCCTAGTTTTGATCTATTGTCTCCCCTCAGTTTTATCTTTCCATCTCCTGATTCTGCACACTCCTGCAGTCATAGGAATTACTTCTTTATCCTCACCTGTTGAAACTCTTCTTTCCTTTTAATTGTAAATTCAGAATCTGCTTATTCCTCAAAATCTTGCTTCATCCCTTTATCTAAAAGTGGGGATTCTTCCCCAGATTTTTTTCTAGGGCAATTGAAATCTTTCTTTTCCTTCTGTAACACTCCTTATATATTTATTTCTATACACCTTTCCCCTACCTCAGGTAGATTGTAAATGCTTAGAGCAAAAGAGCTGTTTTTATAGTTGTGTCTCTAGTGCTTAGAGAATGAAGATAAGGCCCTTAAGATAATGGATGGCTATTAAAGGAGGATTTATTGGAGATAGTGAACAAGGCCAGGGGAATGATAGTAGCAAGTAGAATTTTAACAATTTTTAGTATAGTCTAATGTAATTGTTGTTGTGGAGTACTTTCAGTTCTGTCTTTCTGACTGCCTTTGGGTTTTCTGGCCAGAGATAATAAACTGATTTTCCATTTCTTCTCCAACTCATTTTACAGATGAGAAAACTGAGGTAAACAGGATTAAGTGATTTGCTTAGATTAACAGGAGAGGAAAGAGAATATTAAGTAATCCTATTTTAGGAAAAAAAATTAAACAAATCATCAATGAGCTGCTTAAGAAAAATTCTCAGGATGAAATGGATTCAGAGATAAATTTTACAAAACATTTAAAGAATAATTAATTCCAGTGGTATATAAACTATTTGGGAAAATAGGCAAAGATTCCTTTTATGACATAAATATGGTACTGATAACTCAACCAGGAAGAACAAAATAGAGAGAAAACTATAGACTAATTTCCCTAATGAATATTGATGTAAAATTTTGAATAAAATACTAGCAAGGAGATTACAGCAATGTAGCACAAATATCAAACACTATGACCAGGTATGATTTATACGGGGATGCAGGATTAATTTAATATTATTAAAACTTTCACCATAATTGATTGCATCAATAAAAGAACAGCAAAAATCATATAATTATGTCAGTAAATGCAGAAATAGCTATTAGCAAAATACAACCACCATTCTAAATAAAGACACTAGAAAATATAAGAACAAGTGGAGTTTTCCTTAAAATAAAAAAAAATTAGTTTTTATCTCTAAAGCTATTGTGGAGATAAGCTAGAACCTTTTCCAATAAGATCAGAAAGGAAGGAAGGATATTCATTGTTGCCACAGTATTGTACTATAAATACTATAAATCCTAGCTATTGCAATAAGAGAAGAAAAAGAAGTTGGAAGAATTAGAAAAGACAAGAAGAGGATAAAACTATTATTCTTCACAGATGATATAATGGCATACTTAGAGAATCCTAGATAATCAGTTAAAAAGCTAATTGAAACAATTAACAACTTAGCAAAGAGGCAGGATATAGAATGAACACATATCATGGGTAACTAGATAGTATAGTGGATAGAGCATTGGTCCTGAAATCAGGAGGACCCAAGTGCAAATTAAGTCTCAAATATTTGACATTTCTAGCTGTTTGATCTTTTGCAAGTCACTTAATTGCAATTGCCTCATCTGTCCCCCTTCCTCTAAAAAGCAAGCAAACATAAATCATCAACACCAACCAAAACCCATTAGGAAGATATAGAAAGAGAAATCCCATTTTAAAATAAGTTGGCCAAGCCAATATAATAAAATAAAAATGACAATTCTACCTAAGTTAATTTACTTATTTAGTATCGTACCAATCAAACTATTATGCAATTATTTTATAGACTTATAAAATATAATTACAAAATTCATAAGGAATAACAAAAGGTCAAGAATATCCAAAGAATTAATGAAAAAAAATGTGAAGGAAGGTGCCCTGGAAGTAACAGATTTCAAGCTATATTACAAAGTACTAATCATTAGAGCTTTTGAGGCAAAAAAATCACTATTTGACAAAAAAATTTCAGAAAAAAACTAGAAAGTAATTTGGCAGAAATTTGGCATATGCCAACATTTTGCAACTAATACCAAGATAAGGGCAGAATGGATACATCATTCAGATATAAAGAGTGATATCATAAAGAAATTAGAGGAACATGGAATATTTTGCCTGTCAGATTATGGATCAGGGAAGAATTTATGATCAATCAAGAGACAGATAAGTCAAATCAAAATTAGAAGGAAAACAGGAAATTGCAGAGGGGGGGGATTTGCAAGAAGTTTCTCTCATAAAGGCCTCATTTCTCAAATATATAGGAAATCGAGCCAAATTTGTAAAAAAAATGTTATCCATTTCTCAACTGGTCAAAGAATGTGAACAGGCAGTTTTCAGATGAAGAAATCAAACCTCTCTATAATCATATTGAAAAAATGTCCCAAATCCCTTTTGATTTAAATAAATGTGAATTAAAACAACTCTGAAGTAACACATCACATCCATCAGATTGGCTAATATAACAGGGAAGGAAAATGACAAAGATTGGAGGGATTGTGAAAAAATTGGAACACAATGGTGTTAGTGGACTTGTGAACTGATCCAGCGATTATGGAAAACAGTCAAAAACTGTTCTTAAAGGATTAAAAATCTTTGTATACTTTTTGACCTAGCAATACCACTACTAGGTTTATATTCCAAAAAGAACAAAGAAAATACTTATGGCAGCTCTTTTTTGTGGTGGCAAAGAATTAGACATTGAAGGGGTTCCCCTTCAATTGCTGAATGGCTGAACAAGTTTTGATACATGATTGTGATAGAATAGTATTGTACAATAAGAAATGACATGCAGAATGATTTCAGAAAAATCTGGGAAGACATATGAACTGATGCAAAGTGAGGTGTGCAGAATTGGGAAAATATTGTACATAGTAACAATAATATTGTAATAATGATCAATTATGACTGACTTATCTATTCTGATCATTATAATAATCCACGACAATTCTGAAGGACTTATGGTGAAAAAATGCTATCTATTTCTAGAGAAAGAACTATTGGAATCTGAGTATAGAATGAAGCATATTTTTTTTCACTTTATTTTTCTTGTTTTTTGTTTGACAAAATAACTAAAATGGAAATGGTTTACATGTATAAATGATATTAAAATTTTTGCCTTCTCGATAGGTGGAGGGGAGTAGGAAGAAAGAAGAGAATTTGGAACTCAAAATTGAATAAATGAATGGTAAAAAATAAATAAATACAATTAAGAAATTAGAAAGATGGGGTGCTACATATTTGAAATGTTTCATGTACTTTCACATAATTCACTGCATTAGTAGCTTTATTCAATTGGCTTATTTTATTACAAATGACAGGGATTGGGAATGATCTACAAATATTTGCAATGTAAGAAAAACACTAAAAAATCACTAAAATTTTTAAAAAGGTATTTTTTATAAATCTTATTTTTTTTTTTTGCAAAGAAAATCTTACTAGTAAACAAAACATTGAGTTGAACTTATGATTAGAGCAGATCATCTTGAAAAATTTATTTCTGGTTAGAACTCTTTGTTTTTAACTTTTAATATGGTCAGAATATATCATTTCCTTATTACAGCTGCTTAAAAGTTCTTTTGTGTTTTTATGACTGTTGGGGATTTTTTTGAATGTTTATATTATCATCCAATAAAAATACTATAATAATTTCTAAAAGGGAATTATA
The DNA here is from genome assembly GCF_048593235.1 of Sminthopsis crassicaudata. Classification (NCBI taxonomy): domain Eukaryota; kingdom Metazoa; phylum Chordata; class Mammalia; order Dasyuromorphia; family Dasyuridae; genus Sminthopsis; species Sminthopsis crassicaudata. The sequence goes on from NC_133618.1 coordinate 280,886,784, forward strand.
TTTATGATTTCTGAAGTAGTATCATGATGATTTTTTTTTAAAAGCCATAAACTAGGAGCTGTAGAAGATGAGAGGACAGGTAATGGTTGAGATCAGTATTATTCAGGAGATAATTCATATTGATGAGATCACAGAGGTTCCTCTAGAGAATCAGGATTTTGCACAAAAACTACATTTATTTAGTTAATACTTAGTGTAATGAAGTCAGTTGGCAGTGGGGTGAGGCAGGAGAGAGATAAAACCTCTGCATAGATAAATATAATACAAATTAGACTTTAAGGGTTATGTTTGTTGTTCAGTCCTTTCAGTTGTGTTTAACCCTTTGTGACTCAGTTTTGGATTTCTTGGCAAGAATACTGGAGTGATTGTCATTTCCTTCTCTGATTTATTTTACAGATGAATAAATGATGTGTCCAAGTTCACACAACTACTAAGTGTTTGAGACCAGATTTGAACTCATGTTTTCCTGACTTTAGGCCTGGTATTCTTTCCACTGAACCACATAAGAACAGAATAAAATCCTATGAGATCAATTTGGGGAGAAATCAGCTCCTTGAAGGCGGGCACTCTTCCTGTTTGTATTTGTATTTTCAGTGTTTAATACAGTGCTTGAAATATAGTACATATCAAATAACTGTTAGTTGACTAACTGATCATTACAGATAGACATGTTTTCTGCAATTAATAGTTTTAGAAAGTTGCCTGGAAAGAGGTTTAAAAAGGCCTGATAAAATAGGTGGCCCTGGAACTGAATTAAACTTTGAATGGAAATAGGTCTTACAGAAGACAGAGGTAAAAAAGGTGAACATCTGTCCTATACAAAACCATAAAATTTGCCATTCATATCTTTCCATAAACTGATTTGAAAGGGGCCCTGAGTAATAAGCACCTTTATGAAAAAGAACCCTGGGTGCTGATAATGAAATAAAAGAGAGTATTTCTTCTATGTTAGTAAAAAACCAAAACCAAATAATGGAAGCACTAATGGGGATCTGTCAACAAGCATCAAAAGGAACAGAATGCAAGATGAGCAGCTCAATGTAGCCTTAGCAGCATGCATGAAGCAATGGCACCCTGGGTTTGGATGCCACTGAAAGCTACAGACAGTGCATCTGAGTTATTTTGACCCTCTCAGTCATTTTGATAAAATACTTCCCAAGAGGCAGGAATACTTGGTTATTGTAGCCTTCGAGGTAAAAGCCTGGCCACAGCCTTAAAAGAGTGGACTAGAGAAAAAGGAGAGAATAGGAGCAATGTGTCCAGTTATCAATGCAGAATGAGGTTAATAGTGGAATGCCCTGGGGAACTGTACCAGAAATGATGTGTTGTTGAATGTATTTATTAACCATTTATAAAATGAGGTGAATAAAGGGGATGAAATTATCCATGACCCCACATTTTCAGGCTAATAGGGATTGTGAGGGACTGCAGAAAGACTTAACAAAACTAGGTAATTGGGCAGATGAAATCTGAAGCAGGCAAGTGTAAGGTGATGTACATCAGAAGGAACAATTTAAGTTAATCATACACAGTGATGGGTAGTGAATTAGCCATAACCTTCCAAGAACAAGATCTTAAGTCCTGTTCAATGTGCAACAGGGGAAAAATAAGTTGTATGAGGAAGAGCAAGAATAATATGGACAATATTACGTTGTCATTATATAAATTGATAGCATATCTTTGTCTTGAATATTATGTTGAGTTTTGATCACCTTATCACAAAAATGGCCATAAGAGAAACAGATAAGAACCAGTGAAGACCTGCTAAAATAATGTGAAATGTGGGCATTTGCTTCCTTGTAAAGGGAATATTTTTGTGTAACATTTAACTCTCTGCTGTCACAGAGTTGAGAGGGACAAGGAAATTGTGTGTGTGTGTGTGTGTGTGTGTGTGTGTGTGTGTGTATGTGTGTGTATACATATATGTTTTAAGATTTTCAAAACACTGTACATGTATTATTTCATTTGAACCTCACACAAATCCTGTGAGGGAGGTGATATTATTAAATTCAGTTTACAAAGGAGAAAGTGTGAGTCTGAAAAGATTGTGAATTATCTAGGGTCACACAGCTAGTAAGTATCAGGGGCCAGATTTGAAATCCTGGAAACTTCCGACTTTTCCCTTCCCTTCCTCTATCCCCTCCCCTAGATGGCAGGCAGTCTCATACATGTTAAACATGTGAAAGTATATCTTAAATACAATATATGTGAACACATCCATACAATTCTCTTGTTGCACAAGAAAAAATCAGATTCAGAAATTGCCTATTTTTGTTAAGATATGTTGTTTTAAGTAGTATCTGGAATTCTCTAATTAAGAGACGATGAACACCCCCCCATTAGAAAGGCATCCTGTCCTGGTAGAGGGGGCCAGCCATAGAATTAGGAAAAACCTAACTTCAAGACCTTTCTCTGTCACATATTATCTGTGTGATCCTGAACAACTTATTTGACCTCTTGGAGCCTCCATGGCAACTGTCTACTGCCATAAGTTACAAACATATCATGTATCTGTAATTCTGGAAAGTTTCCACATTGGGAGTTGTACCTACTGATAAAATTATAAGCTTAGACCCCTCTAAGATGTATACCCGTTCTTGTAGATTAGAATTTAGAATGTGATGTAGTTTTATGTTGTGTATGTGTACTGAGTGATTGTGTATATGTGAATATATATAGAAAGGAGCAAGAAAAGGTTAATTGATGTCAATTGACTAAATAAAATGGGGCACTAATCACTAAAGGATATTGATGTTAAAAAGTCCATATTAAAAAAAATTATGTGTGGCATTTGGTAGTTTAAACAAATAGCATTAGGAAGATACCTTCACAGCCCATCAGGGATAGATACTCCTAGAAACATTAGAAGAAGATCCATGCTTAGGGATCTGGTTAATTTGTGAGAAAAAGAGTTTTGATAAGGATCCCTAGAGCTTATAAGGTTATATTAACAAACTGAGAGAATGGGATATCTTTGAATGCATGGAAAGATAGACTATCTAATAACCGCAGTGGTCAAAGAGTGAAAATATTTAAAGGTTAAGAAGAAATGAGAACTTAAAGGTCATGAGATTTAATGGTTAGAAAATCATAACTTTTGAAAGAATGGTTTCAGTAGAATGACCAGAGCAAAAACACAATTAAAAGACTCTGAAGAGAAGGTGGGTAAGAAGGTGGGTGAAGAAGGTGGGTATAGATGATTAAAGAAATGTTTCCAAATACCCTAAATCACTATTGATCAGAGAAAGGCAAATTAAGATACCATTATATACCTCTCAGATTGACTAAGATGACAGAAAAAGATAAGGACGAATGTTGGAGGGGATGTGGGAAAACTGGGACACTGATACATTGTTGGTGGAATTGTGAAAGAATCCAACCATTCTGGAAAGTAATATGGAACTATGCCCAAAGGACTATCAAACTGCCTACCCTTTGATCCAGCAGTGTCTCTACTAGGCTTGTATCTCAAAGAAATCATAAAAAAGAGGAAAAGATCTACATGTGCAAAAATGTTTGTAGCAGCCCTTTGTGTAGTGGTAAGGAACTAGAAAATGAGGGGATGCCCGTAAGTTGGAGAATGGCTGGATAAGTTATGGTATATCAATAGTATGAAATATTGTTCTGTAAGAAACGATCAGCAGGATGATTTCAGAAAGGCCAGGAGAAACTTACATGAACTGATGCTGAGTGAATTGAGCAGAACCAGAAGATCAATGTACACGGCAACAAGATGCTATGATCACTTCTGAGAGATGTGGCTCTTTTCAACAATGAGGTGACTCAGGTCAGTTCCAATGGTCTTGTGATGAAGAAAGCCATCTGCACCCAGAGAAAGAACTGTGGGGACTGAGTGTGGATCACAACATAGTATTTTTACTTTTTTTGTTGTTTGCTTGCATTTTGTTTTCTTTTTTCCTTTATTGATCTGATTTTTTTTTGTGCAGCATAATAATTGTGGAAATAAGTATAGAAGAAGTACATATGTTTAACATATATTGGATTACTTGACATTTAGGTGTGGGAATAGGGGGAAGGAAGGGAGAAAAATGTAGAACACAAGGTTTTTCAAGAGTGGATGTTAAAATTATCTATGTGTATGTTTTGAAAATTAAAAAAAATAAAAAAGAACTGTTTCCTTATTTGACACATCACCTCTTGAAAATACTTTTATCTGGCGTGAAAGAAATTTTTTGAAGTCTGAGGATGTCATCCAAATTCTCAGTGTAAGTGAATGAAAAGTAATCTTGCATTGTACTCAATCTCTTACATACCATTTGGGTTGCCTATCTTAACATTTAATGTGTGATTCATAATACATATGGCAAGATGTCATTTTCCATGACTTGTTTTTTTTGATGGTGCAAGAACTCCTGGTGAAGGACAACTATGAAGTTAGAATTTTCAAATATTATTATTAGAATACATTTTGCGTATGAGAAAATTTCTCCACTAAAGTTCTACTTCAGTGTGGCAAGAGGCATCCCTGATAAGGTAGATGGAGAAGTGTTCTTAGAAGTAAGGAGTCCTATCTCTCAGTTTGCTAGACTACAACTTCTGAAACTTTTTCCATTTGTGACCCCTTTTTGCCTATGAAATGTTTACATGATCCCAGGGATATAGGCATATAAAATAGATACATACATAAAACATTTACTAATAATAAATAATATTTTCATGTTATGAGACCCCATATAGAATCACAACTCATAAGTTAAGAAACTTTGCTCTAGATGGTGTTAACTTGCATTCATTGGTGGAGTTTCCTCATCTCAGATTTCCCTTTATCAATGAAACCATGTGTCTAATCCCTTTTTCTATCCCTATGCAATGATGTGACACAGTGTGAAGGTTGGCTTATGGATGGACTTTTTTCAAGATTAATTAAGTTCTAAGAGAGTCCTGATGAAAAAGTTGGTTGATATGACTAGTTGATTATTAGACTTCCTTCTATTTATGAATGTATGAATTTATTTATGAGACAATGAATTTTTTGGCTATATCTGCATGATAAAATGATGTGAATGTCAAAGAATTGAAATAGACAAAGCTTAATCCATGCTTCATATATTGAACTTGTTCACTAATTGAATTTAATAAATTATAAACTTAATAAATCTTTAGGAAGCATCAGATTTATAACTCCCATTTCTACATAAGAGACTACACAAGAAAATTTTCAAAAAATTAAACTTGGTGAAAGGGATGGGATGATGATGATAATGCCCAAACTTGTGAATTTATTTGTGAGGGCAACTTGTTGGAAAACTCTTTCTTCATATAAATATATGCTTCATATGTAACTATATAGTCTTATAGAATTGCCTGGGAAAACTTGTGAAGTTCTCAGTTAGCTTCCTGGAGGCCTCAGAATCAGCTGGAGTCGGGATAAGGAAAAGTCCTTGGTCTTTGTGGGGAGAAGTGAAGGGGATGGACAAACTGCCACGTGCTCTCCACCAATCGACCTCCCTTCTCCTCGTCTTCCTCCAAAATGACTCTGGCTAGTCTTACTCCACCCCATAATCCCTCCTATGATTATCTGTATACACCAAAAGGTCGAGCCAGCATAGAATAGTGAGAAGGGCCATTTTTCCAAGCATATGCTAATAGAGTATTGTCCAATAGTTAGCCTTAAGTGCTCAGTTGTCTGATTCCAGTGCACCTATTTAGAGTTTCAGCTCTTTACAAAAACTGATAGGCTATGTGACTTGCTTAGAGTTATAATGGTATGTCTCAGGATTTCTAACTCCAAGTTAAGCCCTCTATCTACTACTCTGCATTGCTTTTCCAGCTTTAGTATACCAAGTTGAAAATATTAACCTTGGAAAAATAGGCTTTCATATATGTGAAAATTAATTTTTTTTATTACTGCACAGTTCAGGATAATTATCATCTAAACCAGAGCCCTAAGTATCTATTAGTAGAGAGGAAGTTAGATAATTTTGAAATGTCAGTGAAGTTTTTAATAGAGTTTAGACCACAAGAGCACTGCTTTGTATATGATTGTTTTGGGCTCCACTGAATTTCCACAACTTCCTGAAATGCCTCTCTTCTTCCTAGGGAGTACTTTATATCAGGAGGATCTGCTTTAATACACAAAGGCAACTTGTTATTGAAATGATACTTTATAATCCTCAAAACCCTGGAAAAATGATGTTGACCCAATTGAAGGAGCTCATTTTCACTAGGCATATTAGCACTGTCATTAAATTACATATTATGTACTAACAGGATTAATGAGGATATGCAGTAAATGAAATGCACTATAACCGAATGCACTATATTTTTCAGATGATTTGCAATTTCCAAGGAGAGCTCATTTGGATTACGTTGATAATATTCATTTAGCAAACTCCATTAGCAATGTTTACAAGTGCTTATGGATCCAGTAAATGAGTTTGTGAATGTACTGTGAACGAAGCTAAATGTATCCGATTGTGGATGGTGTGTAATGCATAAACGCATTGCAATCAGGCAGGATGATACAGCACACAAAATTTTAGACCTTAAGTCAAGAGATTCCTATAAGATTTCCCAGTATGACTTTGGGGTTTAGATTCTTGCTACCTCTTATATTTTTTTTCCCCTCTAGATCTAGAGTTGGAAGGATTGTTGAAATTGATCTAATCCAATTTTATTTTTCATTTTGCAAATGAGAAAACTAAGGTGGACAGGGATTAAGTGACTTACCCAGGGTCACATAGTAAGTGCTTGTGAGGCAGGATACCTAACTCCAGATCTAGTGCTATATGTTTTGTGACAGTTGCCTCTACCACACATATACACTATATATTGCAAAAAGATGTTGACCTAAATTCATCCTGATTATTAATCAGTCCTCTTTGTGGAATCTAAATTATTTTTTTCTCTCTCTCCTCTTTTGTTTGGGTGGGGGAAGATGGTGAGACAATCAGGAGGGATTAAGTGATTTGCCTGAGGTTTCACAGCTAATAAACCATAATTGAACTCAGCTCCTCCTGACTTCAAGGCCAGTGCTCTATTCACTGCCCCATCCACCACCCCTAAATTAACTCTTTTAATCTACCAGAATAGTCTACAGTAAAGAACAATGTCCCAGGAAGGTAAATAGAGCTTGTAAAAGTTAGCTTGCTCAGCAAGATTATATGATGATGAATTCTGATGCACGTGGCTCTTTTCAACAAAAAGTGATTCAGGACAGTTCCAATGGTCTTGTGATGGAGAGAGCCACCTGCACATAGAGAAAGAACTGTGGGAACTGGATGTAGATCACAACATAATATTTTCACTTTTTTTTGTTGGTTGCTTCCTTTTTGGTTTTTTTTTTCTCATTTTTTTTCGTTTTTGATCTGATTTTTTAATACAGCATGATAATTGTGAAAATATGTTTATAATAATTGCACATGTTTAACATATTGGATTACTTGCTGTTGAGGGGAAAAGGTGGATGGAAGAGAGGGAGAAAAAAATTTGGAATGCAACGTTTTGCAAGGATGAATGTTGAAAATTATCTATGCATATGTTTTGTAAATAAAAAAGCGTTTAAAAAACAAAACAAAAAAGTTAACTTGCTAGCCTGAAGA